>NC_044004.1:32006997-32313045 GCF_900496995.4 Aquila chrysaetos chrysaetos | reverse complement strand
ATTCCTAAGTACCTATATTTCAGTATTACTACAGTCAAGTAAATTAGGTACTGATGCCAGAAAGCATCACTAAGCAGACAAGCTTATATCAGTATATGCTTAAATGCTGTCTTAAATAGGAATAGATTTAAACACATACTTAATTTTTTTCTTTCTCCGGGCCATAAAGAATAGTGAGAGAATCACACATATAACTCATTTTTACTTCTTTACCTTTCAAAATACATTTATGTCTACATGCATTGTGGGTTTTGGGGCTGGGTGCTTTTTGGTGGTTTGATTCAGTGCATTTTTTCTCAGTAATTGTTTTTGTCTTTCAGACTTGAATCTCCTACTAGATCTTTGGTGATGGAAGCACCCAGGGGAGTGCAAGTCAATGCAGCTGCAGGAGACTTAAAGGCTACCTGTAGGAAAGAACTGCACTTACAGTCCACAGAAGGGGAGGTAAGTTCAGATGGTAGACAAATGTTCTACAGCTCTGCCCAGTTTAACGCAAACAATGTAAGGATAGTTTATTCAGCCGCAGTGTAAACATCACAAGAAGTGTTCTGCGTTTGCCTACGTTAAAGTAATTTTGGTTTAGCTTGCTCAATTATTAATACTTATTTGCTTTTTGCAAATATTTGAATCACTAAGTTTCATTCACACTGAAAGTTAGTTAAATGAATATAGATAAGAATTATTTTTAATCTAAGAGTCAAGGAAAAAGCTACCCAGTACTTCAGCATATCTGTGGAACAGAGACAGCTAAGTGATAGTGGTAAAAAATTACTTTGGATGAATCTGACAAACTAAGAGAGAGAAGTTTGGATTAATTTGGATTAATACTTCATTAAACCAAGATGAAGAGGTTTAACAAATTTTCTCTACATGTGGTTTATCTCCTTGAACTGTTACTATCTCGGTAAGAGAGGCAGAGTACTTCAATGGTATGTTCACTATACCGTTTCATCAGTGTCTTGTTTCAGTGATCAGCTCGACACAAAAAAATTTTGGTATAGATTCTTCATGTGTAAACATTTGCAAACTCATGAAAATGATTTTAAATTAGGTCACTGGTCTGGTTGGCAATCCATGTATTGCAGAAAAGCATGAAAGATTACTGGTATGAAAGTCCTTTCATCTTCAATCCTTAAAATGATATAACATTAAAAAAACTTGTGCAAGGGTATCAAAGGCTCTTGGATTTCTATTAGGCACTTTGGAGAAATGGATAGATTTTCAAATTGTTCTCAGTGGGACTTGCCAGGTTACAGCATTTTTGGAAAAAACGGTTGTTTAATATAAATATCTAATTGACAATGGAGCTCTTTAGAAATTTTTTGCCTTTTGGGTTTGTATTTTGTATTTTCTACCAAATGTTCCCAGATACTTTACAAACTATTCAAATAAGCAACAACAAACAAAACCAGCATTCACATCTGTGACAGATAATCCCCTGCAATGCACACTCTTTGCATTACAATGCAGACAGGAACATTTTTGGCCAATATACTGCATCAAAGGCTTAATTTGACAACATTTTTCTGTTGATGCAAGTATCTGTCCAGCATAATTAAAGCACAATATTTTCCTAATTCAGAGCCTCAAATACTTTTATACCACATGCCCCATTTATTTCTGAGTTTTTCTGAAAGCCAGCTCTTCCCACAATCTTTCATCTTTACTTACCACCTCTCTAAATATGAAGTCTTTGTTACTCTTTCCTAAAGCCGTTGAGATAGCAGTAAGGACAATCTAATCCTCTTTTAATAGTAAATATCATCCTCCCTCACCGTTGTCCTTTCTATGGGTATTTTCATTGCAAGGGGCTACAGCTTCCTGTAACCTTTCCTGTTTCCCCTCCCTAAATCCCTAGCTGGCCCAATCTAGTATGTTTCCTATATTTATTAACATAAATTTTTCATCTAGAATGTATTTCTTTGTTCTTTCCCTTCATGACATTGCCAGAGGGAAAATATAATACTCAAATGAAAATGAAAAAGAAAAGAAAAAAACCCAACCAAACCAACAGACAGACTGTTACCTTTTATCAATCCCTCATGATCCCTGAAGCAATGGTTGTATCTATAATGTCTTTGTTTAGTATCGTTCATCTCTGTGCTGCCTTGTACAAGTATTTAATCTGTAGATTCATCAGGCAGTTTTGTCTATACCAACACTGTGAGTTTATTGCGTGACTTCTTAAGTATTTACTACAACTTATTGAAAAGGTAGTTTTGGAAATAATGTCCTATGACCTCAGTTGGATTATCAGAATGGAAACCCAAGAAAAGTTATGATGACTATATTAGGTATTATTCGGAACTGGAATTCAATTCAGTACTAAATGCTTTGTAGGAAAAAAATGCCAGTGTAAAGCAGACTTTGCTGAACTTCATATTAAAAATCATTATATTCCTCTATGTGGTAAGTAAGACTTTGCACATCTGTGATTTCCCATATAAATTTTAGATTGGTGGTTATCAGAAAACAAGCTACCAACTTTTCCCCACTGTTTCCCAAGGAGCTGTTCCGTAAACATACATCTGACAAAGTTCAAAGTGTCTAATTATCTCTCAAATACTTGCAATTCCAGTAAAATCTGTAAAGAACTGTACCCTAAATCCACAGAGGAATTCCATCCTGAGGTCTGACCAATGCCTTTATAGTCTGCTATTTTATCTCTCACACTGGAGAGGATCAGAGGAAAATGCAAAAACACTTTGGAAGGCACACGATGAGCTTCCACAGCATCATCAGTTGTGCAAAGTTACTGTGGCCACATTAGGGAATTGCTGGACTAATTACAGCCTGGTGTGAGGAACCAGGGTAAACATCTGATAGATAAAATGTCTACATAACAAACTATTGATTGGTGTCCTTTCTTACAGCCCAACAGATACACCAGACATTAGCAGACAGTATGGAAAAAAGTGTAAAGGGTTTATTATTACTTATTTTTAACAAAATGCATTCTAAACCAAAACAAAGTGTCTATGTAAAAAATAATCTTCATTTTAGCCTAAAAATGTATGCTTTATCAGTCAGGTTTCTTTCATGAATAAAAGAATGTTGTCTTTGTGAATTGGATCTGTGAATCATTTTTGTGATATGACTTTTTTGTACTAGAAAAAATACAAGATTTTTGTATTATTCTCACACTGGTTAACTAAATTTAACATTTTAATGTTTGTAAGCTTATTCAAAAAATCATCAAAGATATGTGAATTAATATTTTCCTTCTATAGCATAATTATTGTCTTATTATGCCAGAAAATAGCTATGTGGCATCTGGAATCAACCAGTTCTAACCATGTAGCAGAACATTATGAAGTTACTGTGCATTAAACTATGAAACATATATTTTCCTTTTATTTAAGAATAACTTCAGAATATTTTTTTAAGAACATAAATGTGTTTATGAAATACTTTTCCTCTAGCCTTATTTCTCATGCAGTATAATCTCTAGCCTCCCACATCATAAACTGAAAGCCTCTGCAAGCATTCAGAATTCTGCTGTTTGATACATTTTCTTTTTATTTATTGCAGTATTATAATAATCCTTTTAGCCCTATTACGCATTATAATGCGTGATCCCAGACTGAATACTGGGGGCTGTAATTTAGACTCAGATTCTGCTGTCCTTTATAAAGCTCTTGAGCTGCACCCTTGTGAGTCGAGGCATCAGCAGAATCCTTTGATTCAATTATAGCTTGGCATTTAATTGTGAACTATGTATTATTCTATAAATAAACCATAACCAATGGTTTAAAGCAGCAATCATTTACAAGGAAAATGAAATGTGAAGCTCCAGGCTCCAGCTGAATCTGTTGGTTCACATAAGAAGAAAAAGAACATCTCTTGTCTTGAAATTGAGCACAATGACTGCTAGTTGACTACTGCTTCTTTCAAAAGTACAGATCAGTTTTGAATTCTGTAGATACTAGATTTTGTTAGGCATAAAAATATGTTAGAATTGAACCTGAAACACTTTATCATATAATGATAACTAGCTTAAAGGATTATTTGATGTTGTCCACTCATTGGTCTAACAACTAATTTTAATGGTTCTGACAATATATCACCCTTTGAAGGAGAAGGCTGCTAACTAGCCTCAGCCCTGAGTCATATTGTATGTATTGTATGTATAGCAATACTCCTGCTATGTATTTTTGCAAGCAGCTTCTATGTAAGCTAGGCTCTGCACTTTCATTGCATCCCATTGACTATAAAAGACCATGTGAATAAAAGGAGAAAGACACACAGAGGCTTTTCATTTTTACAAACATATTCATACTAGTCACCCTGTCTGTGACCTTTTTCCTGTTTACTTCTTTATGCCCTTGTATTTCCTTGTCAAATTACACTCCTTCATAGCATTGCTTGTAGACTATATTTGGTTGTTTCTGGCATAATAAGGCTGATCCCTTGGTGAGGCTTATAGCTGTCACATTAAAAATGAGCAATACTCTTTAACAAACAAGTTTACTCAAAATCAGTATAGCAGACAAGAGGCCAAGTTTATATTTACCATTTTAGCACAATACAGTTTATGAAGCGTACACCCAAGATTGTTTTGTAGAGACTAACAAATGCATATAGTACTAACATTTGATCTATAATCCTAGCTGGTTCTCCCTCTACATCTAGGAGATGTATTTAACACAGAGATTGATACTTAATAAAACTGGAGAAATCTTCATTTGTAAGCCCAAGCAACGGTACCATTTTAAAACTTCAGTTTTGATGGGGTTTTTGTGGATGGTTTTTACATTCTGAAACAGCGGGAAAAAAAGGATTTTTTAAATTATCTAAATACACTGAAATGGAATTACCTTGTTCTGCAAGCTGCTTGCCATGACTATGGAGGAATGGCTGATCAAAGGCAACAACATTTCCCAAATTAGTTCAATTCAGCCAAGTTATGTTTGTCTGAGATGAAATGTTTGGGGGAAAAAAAAAATGTTTGATATGGATGAAGTGAGTTCAATAAAAAATAAACAATGGCAGTCTCTAGAGCTCAAAGATCCACTGTTTAGTCACCAAAAATTGTCTAACAAATGTGTGGTGCATTTTGTTTTCACAGCTTTTTTTCATGGTATTAACCAGTTGGCTTGTCACTGTTGTCTGGGAGGAAAGAGATTAGTAGAAATAAAGGGAAATTTTTCTGTATTTTTTTAATTACTAGTTTTAAGAATTCTGTTAAGATGTTTTAACAGATGTTTAAAATTATTAAAATGCCATGTTACTTTTAAACAAAACCTTTCATTTTCAACTTAAAACAATTATCAATGTGTAAGTTAATTTGTAATAAAGAACACTTTTATGTAGAAGTCTACAACTAAAATACAGTGTTCCCAAAGCACAAAAGCAAAGTGTTTTAACTGACATCACCCATTTTTGAATTGTTTATTCATGGGCTGAAGACCAACACCATAAGCCATTTTATTAGAAAGAGAAAAAGAAGTGACAATGAATAATTTATTATATAAATAAAATATTTTTCCATTAATATCACATTTTAATCTAGTTCTGATATGAATGGTAATTGATTAATTAGTTTTTGTACTCGGTAGACTAAGCACAAATATTCCAAATACATTTCTCTTTCTGGGTTTGGTACATAAATCACAAAGAAGTCACATCTGTCCCCTGATTGAATTAATTTGCAGAGACTTCTAATATCACGTAGCATTTGATTCTGGGAATTCTTATGTACGAGACTACCATTGGCATTCCATAAACATTGAAGCTTGAAAACTTCTACTGGTCAACATTCACAGCAACCCCATTTGATTATCCCTGAAAATTACTTCCTTAATAGAAAGAATAAATACACCAGAAAGTTTTTGCTTCAGTAGTCACCCATATAAACTGCACTGAAGTCAGCAGTTACAATATATGCTTGTGTTTATTTAACATAAATTTACAATAATGTGTACTTAAAATGAAACATGACTCTCATAAACACTTCAGTCCTGAAGAGTCAAAACATAAATTCTTCCATTTGAGCAGGAACTGTACACTTCACTAAGGTACAATGTTATATTTAACATATATATATGTTAGTTTTCAAATCTCTTTCAGCTGTCAGTAGTTCCAGGCATAACATAGAGGTGGTAATGGGAGCAATGTTAACAAAAGAAGAAACTTGCCAGGGTGACTCTGTCCAGGTATATCAGGTATAATCTTTAGAAAGAGAACATTCACCACACCAGACCACGCTTTGGCCTAAAGGTCTCATTTGTCTTGTGGTCAATTAATCCTACTCCTATAGAGAATATATTTTCAATACACAGGTTGTACTAGATCTTTTTGTCTTCTCTGAATATTCTGTTCAGTTTCAACCCAGTCATCACATTCATTTCACTGTTTAACTGTTCCTCAATACTATTAATCATTATGACAGATATGGTTCCAGATATTGTGCCAGCATATGTTTAGATTTTACAGTATATATGCTATCAAGTTAATATTTTAATTTTCCATTATTATTTTTTTCTTTTTTCAGAACTCTCTTTCAGATTTAACGCAAGCTACTTTAGGTGAATGGTTTTAAAATAAATGTCAAAACCATAGATAAGTGTTAGAACAAATGGCCCACGTGAACTAAAGCACTGCAATTTATCTTATAGTTCATCTTCACTTTGAATGTTAAAGTATACCAGCATATGAAAATTACATAGTTGAGTCTAGTGACCCAATCTATATAATCGTCTTTGTATGTATGCTTCCAATAGCATATACAGAAGAGCAAAAAGACTAGACAAAATCTTGCATTGTTATAATTCAGATTAATTCTGAAGAGCCTAGGGAAATCCAAAAGGTTTATTTAGTGAGACGTCATTGCACTGTCTCCTCATACCGGTTGATGAACACCAGCCTTTCAGCTTTCCTTCTTTTCTTCCATATTTCCCTCCTCCAGTTTCCTGCAATTTCTTATTTACATTAGCCCTGAAATATGCCTTTGCAGCTCTGTAGAATTATGTGTCTAATCAAGCCGCACATGAATACAGAAAATTCTTCAGTGTTTATAAATCCTAATTCATTCACTTGGCTTTATCAGCTTAACCTATCATCTCTTCTCTTGAGAGAATTTAGTCAAGGACCCAGTGGAGAACTTTTATGAATGGCAGGTTCATATCTCTGTATGAAATGGCTTGTAGGAATATTTGATTTTTTACCTCATGCCTACATCTTGCCCACTGAAAGTTCTCTACTTCAATTTAGTTCTTTGGTTTGTAGATAATCTATATTTTCTGGCTTGCCTTCCTCTCCCTTTCCCTCTCACTGTTCAGATTAACGACACAGTTGGATGAGCAGATGACTTGCAGATCTCCGTTAGCAAAAAATGTATTTAAAAAGAGTGCAATTTTTCCATTCCTATCACATGCCCTACAGGCTGATTCAGTTTGCTACTTTAATTAGTTGGAAATCAGGTCTACTTTTAAATATTATTTGGCTAATGTATTTTTCTCAGCACTAAGATGCACAAGACAAAGCAGTGATCTAGGATTTCTAAACCTTAAGTATTTAGAGGGAATGATGCTGCTCAGTGCTCTGCTCTCTGTGAAATAGCATTTCTTTGAGTAGCTGCTGCTTTTTCCATTTTGTAATCTCTCAATCAGTCTCCTACAATGTTTCAAGAATGGTTAAAAGTTTTGGTTTTATCCTTGCCTATTTATCTGCTGAGGTGTGAGACTCTCAGAAAGAGCATGGCCTTGATGCATATGAAGTATTAAATGGCTTATATTGTGCCTCTCACGACACAAAAGATTAGAGAAAGACCGTGTATACAAGCACTTCCATTAACTACTATCATTTAGCAATAGTGTTCCCTGGGAACATAATAGTGTTCAGTTTTTTGTCTTGCCACTTCTTCCCTTCTCTTTAAACACCTCATAACATCAGGCATAAAAGGGTAAGTAGTTTAAGTTTTACTGATGTTGGAGGACTTTTTGGCCATGAATTTCAGTTTTTAGCAGATGATAGGTGGGGAGAGGGTATATCCTCAAACATGGACTGCGTTCCTCTGAAATTCCTTACATATTGGACTACTGTGATGATATATTTGGACCGCAGCTTAACTAATAGATAGCAATGTTGCATCTGTAAATTTAGTCTTTTATTTATAACCTTGACAGCATATGTACAGAGTAGATTTTAATACTGGCTTTAAGCCATCTTTATTAATCCTCTTCATCTTGGGCTTCCCCCGGGATTAGCTATAGGAGTCTGTTTTAATTGCACAGCCTTCCCAGCTTTCTGCAAAGGCATAGAGCTTGTTAGACTCATCGCAGCAGATACACGCTCATGAGAAGCCACTTCTTTTTTTCTCAGACACTGTTCCCCGGTATCCACATTGCTCACCAGATGTTCTGGAATGCATGCTTGGACAGGATCTGATAGCTACGGCTCAAGATTATGACACCAGCAAAACCTGGATTGATCTACATCACAGTGTGAAATTTGTAAGCACCAGTGGAAAAACATGCACAGCTATGCTTAAAAAGATCATTTAATTTAATGAGCAAAACAACTGAGCTACATTGTATTGTAATGCACACTGGAGTAAGGTCCACTGGAGTAAAGTCTTAGAGCAGTACACTGCAGAACATCTGCAGTGGGGGGCTGCAGAAGTGTAGCTGTGCTGATGTAAACAAACAAATAAAAATATTGAGCTCCTAGAAGAAAAGATAATAAAGTTCAAGAGATTTTAATCTAGCCTGGTCTCTGACACATATGCCTCTGATTTTTTCTGAGTTAATTCTTGTTTGAATCAAGACATGTCTTTTAGAACCCATTTAACTTGGATTGACAGATTACTCATGATCCTTCCCCATCACCAAATTGCTAAAATGGCTGGTCACATGCTCTGTCAAAAGTACAAATAGCTAATCTTGTATTGTTGTTGGATTTTCTTACATGTATGTCTTCTACACTGAAATGCCTTTTATTATCACATATATAATATTCTAATATCTTCTGCTTCCATTTTTTAAAACAAAAGCATAGAAATAGTCTTTTTCTTATCTTCTTCATGTTCCAAGTATATCAGGGCTTGCCGAAAATCAGTATTAAAAGTCCAAAAGGCTACTCAGATTTTTTTTGAGATCTATTTGTTAAAAGTTATCAATAGCTGCTGATTAAAAGTATATGACATCACTAGCTCCTGTTTAATATCCGGCTGAGTTACTGTTGAAATTGAAAGTATTTTATCCCAGTCATGTTCTGACATCGATACTTGACTGCTCTCCAAGTACAGAACTATGCTGAGCACTATTCAGTATAAAAGATACACTTATACTTACATAGAACTTACACTGCTGAATGCTACTGGATTTTTATGCAATACAATTAATAACTCCACCACTGCTACCATTTGCTAACTTTCCTTGCTAACTTGCTAACATTTCTTTTATTCTTGATATGAGAAGTGAAAGAGTACTTTTTATTACCTGTCACTTCACTGACTGATGATTATGTCCTTTGTTTCCTTCCTATATTTTACCAATTCCTAGCTTCTAGTTTGCTATCAATTTCTTTTTTTTTTCCCCATCTGTTATTTTGTTTTCTTACTATGCTTGCTATAGTTAATTTCACATTTACTCCTAGCTGAGCTGAACGTTTTACATTTGTAATCTTTTTTTTTTTCAGTTGTAATTCTAGCAGAACATTATTAAATTGTTCCCAACACCATCCACATTTCTTCTATCTAAATTATTTCTGCAGGGGTTTTGACTCCTAATTATTTCAGGTCTATGATACTGGACTTTTAAAGGAGCAATGCATGTATGTGTGTGTAAATACATCATTCCTTTGTCATATAAATTACAGAACAAAGATAATAATTTGCTGCATTTTAGTTTTGTAATCAATTCCTCTGTCAGTCAGGATGTGAATTAAAACATGCATCATGTCATGCAGTTGTCACCTGTGCCTCTGAGATTCGCCCTTTTTGTCCCTCTTGGCGTAAATTCCCACCGATGACAGTATCTTACTCTAGGAGCTGGAGAACTCTCAGTGATGGGGGGTTATATTGTTTGGGGCTACTTTCAGCCTGTATTTCCTTTGATGATCCCGGTCATTTACAATGCTTCTGCTGTGAATGGTAACATGACTGTGCATCAGTCCTTGTATGGGATTTTATCCAGCCTTCTTAATTTTTTTCCCAGCCTGAGCTCCTTCACTTCTCTCCAGCTGGGACTTAGCAGTGCTTCTGCGTTGCTTTTTTGCCATATGCCACTGATTTTATCATAAAATAATACTTGTCTCCTGTAGAAAAAAGCAATACATGCCATATTTCCCCAGGTTCTTCACAGGTACTGGCAACATTGTGATATAATGGTGTTAAGATGGCTTAGTTGATTTTCAATACCTTATAAAACACACTAGCCAGTATTTAAGGAGCTCACCTTTTCCTAAGCTTCATACTGTTACCTGCAGGGCTTAAAGCCATTTTGATTTGTTACCTGTTTTCTAGAAGTTCCTGGTCTGCACATGAGGTGATGACTGATCTCACTTTGGCTCTCATTTACTCCTTCCATAAATAAAAAAGAAATTCTAAGCAGCTGGAGATTCATCTGTTTGTGCCAGTGGAAGTCATGGGTTTTTCCTGCTTTAGTTACCTAATTTCATGACATTGTTTATTCAACACCCTGAAAATGTAGCATAAGTGCAAATATTGCAGAACTTGATACAGATTCATGAACATTACTGGTATCTACAGTTTCATACTGACTCGTATTATTTCCAATGGAAGGAGATTTAAAAAAACCAGTATTTTTTAATCATATTCAATGTTCAGAAACAAATGGGAATAGCTTGATGACCTTCTTAATAAGACTTTAACCTGAAATCTTTTCTCCTCTTAATTTAGGTCAAATAAGCTCTTTATTTTGTGCATATGACTCTGTACCCTTATTTAATTATTCTCTGGATGTAGCTATTGTTAAGCCCCTACAGTTTAGCACAGTTCAGCACATATTTCCAGCTGCTTACAGGAACACACTGGTGAATGTGCTTTAATATCACTTCACACTTATTAAAATACAAATTCTTCCAGAGCAAGGATATGCTACTGCCATGAATGAATAAATTTTAATCATAAAATGTATAAGTGAAAATTCAACCAATTCAAGAATATTGTCAAAATGTTTTTGTATGACACTGCTTGTATCTGAATAAACATGTTGGGTGAAGTATTTGCATATACTGTAGTAATTAGTATTAATGGGTATACAACTACACAGAGTTGAAAACCAAGAAATGTTGACAGTTTTTTTATTTCTAAAAATAATTATTTCTAATATATATTTCTAACAATCTGTCTAATACTTCTTCATAAAATATTTCTAAATTTTTTTATATTTCTGAAGAAACTCATGACTTCTTTAAAATATGTCACAATACTGAAAGATATTTACTTATGCCTTTCCCCCCCCCCTTCTTGTAGATATTTTTAAATGCAGATACAATCCGCCTGGGAAATCTACCAGTGGGTTCCTTTTCCTCCTCCTCCTCCTCCTCACCCAGCTCTTCAGCTCCTCGCCAGACTATCTATGAGCTCTGCGTCTGTCCCAATGGTAAACTTTACCTGTCCCCAGCAGGAGCAGGCTCCACATGTCAATCCAGTAGCAACATCTGCTTGTGGAGCTAGAATGACTCCAATTTATCCTCACACCAGAATAGCCTTTTGTTACTATCCCTCTGCTTCACAGTTCTGCTCGGTTTCCCTTGTGACAAGTTCGACGCTTCAAACGGCCTGCAGAGCAACTTCTTCCAGTGTAAGCAGGAATACAGCGCTGCCTTCTCTTGTGGTTTGTGTTGCCACTCAACACAGAGATGGGAGTGAGATATTCAGAAATCAATGTATTCTTCATCAGGAAACCTGGAACAAAACACCACCTTTTGTCCAAAAGGGAGAATAACACAGGTGCCTTTGCTACATGAAGTGAAGCACATAGTTTTAGATTTTTGCAGGACCTGGATATGAACTGCACAGATATATATATACAGTACATAAACAAATTTGCCCAGAATCTGATGGTGAGATGAATTGGTTCCCCCTGTATGATAAATAACTTCACTGTCTGAAAGCACAATTTTCCATTCATCTTTTTGGATGTAAACTTTTATCCCTGAATTTTAAAATTTCAAAGCATTGTGTGATGCTTGCTTTACTAAACAATTAAATTCAGTAAATGGTTTTTAACACAAAAAGAGACAGAATCCCTCCCTGAGTTTGGTTTCTTTAAAAGTGTGTTGTTACTCTTTGTCTACTAAGTCTAGGGTTTTGTACACTAGGAAAATTTTGGAAGTGCTCAGCAATATTACCTTTCAAAGTTAAAAAGACGTCTGCTCTTGTTTGTCACATCTGAATGGCCTTATATAGTATTTTTATGGCTACTGCATGTGAAGCAATTGCTTTAAGTAGAACACACAGTTTCTGGAAAAGAAGAACAGGGTAAAGAGGGAACTACAGATGATACATTTGTTGATCAGTGTATTGCTCTTCACAAGGTATTTATGATTGGCAAATGCAAAAACAAGAGAAAATCTTCAAAGGTACATCTTGTCCATTTTCTAGCTACGTCTAACTGCTGCCATTTGAACACAGTACAAACGTTACTACTAACGTAATGTGTAACGCTGAGAAGCAATGCACTAACAACTGGTATGACATTCCCATTTATTATTCTCTTTTGTTTACCATCTGCTGCTAAGGTTTTCAGAGTAATAGTATTATATAGAAAAACACAAATTGCATTCAATATTAAAAAGTACATTGATATTACATTGACTTTATCAGGTCTATGTTTAAATTATGCAGCCCCATTTGCACCCAGATCTCACTACTGACTTCCTTTTTTGATGAGTTCGATGTGGGATTTCTTTCTTGTATCAATGTTCTTACTCGTTTGGCTTGGTTGATAATTGAAATCTTGCAAAAAAATGCTTTGGTATGCTGCTAGTAAATTTATCGCAACTTTGATTAACAAGAATATCTTGAAACTTGCAGAACCCAGGAATGTAAAACAGTATAAAAATGTTTCCTATTGTGGAAGATGGCTTGATTACATGAGGTAAGTGTGCTTTTTAATTCTATCCTTTAAATTACATCACGTAGCATATAGCTTTAGAGGCTTCTGAATGTAAGATCACCAATACAATGACGGCTTTTGCAAGGTAACTCTAAAGTCAGGGCAGACAGTGCAAGGTGGGTATTTCTACGCAATGTTTTTCTTTCTCAGAGAAAAAAAATGAAAATGAGCAAACTAATATTGTGATTACCTTTGTATTTTATTACCACCTTTTAAGGCTGATTTTGTTTTCACTTCAGGTGAAATTCACTCCTATGCAGAAGACCAGCACAAGACGTGTCCACGGCTTGACTGGTGCTTGCCTTTCCATTGGCCCTCTTCAGAGGTGTGAATTTCACCCCATAGCAAGAATTCTATATTTCTACCAGTTAAATGAAGATTTTAAATTGATTATTTTCTCTCTTCAAAAGAAGGCTGTTAACAGCTGATTTGTTATTTCTTTGAGAATTTTATTCTTTCACTTAGAAAGAAAATATATTAGAAAATATTGCAAGAAAATGTATTAGAAGCCTGAGGATTTTTGGTAGGAGGGACAGAAAGAGATAAAAATGACAAAGAAGGTGATAATAAAACATTAGCAAGTGTAGCCGTACAATATACCCTTAAAACTATAGGGAAATAGATGTCTTTTACTTATGCACACAAGTAACTGAATGGTAGTGTGAAAGTCATGTGGATAAATAGTATTTCAGGAGGAAAAGTATATAGATCTGTATGAGGACACATCTATACATATTCATTATCTGTGCACACCTACATACACTTGTTGCTTAAAAGATGAACAAATAGATTATAGTGACTAATCTATTTGGTGAATTAAATTGTGGCTTCTTACAAATTCCACACAAGTAGTCTAAGATCTTTTTTTTCTCTTCAAATAAACCCACAGGATGGCTTGTAGATACTTTGTCATGAATCTTCCATTGAGAATTTCTTATTTGTTTGCTCTTCACCTTATGTGATTACTTACCTGGAATACGTACAAAAAATGTTTCTGCCCACTAGATGGAACATTTAAAAATTTTACACAAACTTGGGTGGGAATGGGCAGGTAGGAAAAAAAAAAAAATCTTTTGTTACTAGCTTCATTTTAAAGGCAAGGCTGGAATAATTTACCACTTTGCATGAAGAAAACTCAGGGCAGAGGTGTGGGTGGCATATTGGACCCAAAAAAACCAAGCCAGTAAGTCCACATATCTCTGCACTGTCAGGATTTTCTTGCTTGGAATCCCTTCAGTCTGGAGTGTATTTGAGAGCAACCTATGGTCTCTATAGGTTCTCTTCAGCAACCTATGAGATAGCATAACGAGTTCTCATAATGTCGTAATATTCTGGTGAGTTTCATAATACTGATGTTTTACTTTAAATCGATTGAAAACTGAAAGAAGGAGAAAATCTCAGTTTCCATTTTAAAGAATGTTTCTAGCCCACATGATTTCAGAGAGTATTAGAAAAGTGATTTCAACGCATTTAGAAAACTAAAAAATTAAAACACCAATAACCTGTAAGCAGTCATTATTACTGAGTGGAAAGAGAAACAGACCCAGTGGTTTTGAAAGTTTGGAGCTGGCATTAGCAAAAACCTCAATAGTGGAGTGCTTCCGCTTATAGTACACCCCAAAAATATCAGAAAAATGGCATAATAACACAATGTCATTTCAGATGGAAGGAAAATAGAATATCTCAGCATAAATATCATATTAAAACATGGAGCTATAGCTGTGCTATTGCAGTGCTGGTTTATAATGCTGAGGTCATTGTGTGCAAAGCCATAGAAAACTTCCAGATTCTTTTTGTCACCTTCCTCACAGATTCCTGGCTCTGTCTCCAAGTTATTTCAGTCTTTGTTGGCCATTTATAATACCTAACATTCAGGTTAAGATTAAGCCCCAGCTAATGTTTCTCTAGGTAGAATGCTTACCTGACTGAATATTTTGATTGTGTATTTTAGAAATGAGAGGTCACTTCTTATTCTGCTTAAGGCAAGACCGTCCCATTAACAAATCACTCTGTTGTGACAATTGTAGGGAAAGATTTAAGACCTTAGGATATTTTTAAGCATTAATATTAGTGTAATTTATAAAAAAAACCAACAGTGGCTAAAATGTTCATCGGAGGTTTTTTATAGTATATGAATACATGTATCAAATAAAGCTTCTTTTTGTACTAGAATGTTTGTATGGGAGCCACTAAGATGGTATTGCAGCTGTTTGACTTCTTCAGGGCTATCCTTATGACAACAATGAAATATATGAAAAGACCTTATTAGCTACATGTATTTAATATATATGATAGATTTATCTTCTGTAAAAATATCTGTGTCATGATATCATAGGATACTGTCTCTTTCTTGTTTAAAAAAAGAAAAATAAAAGCATCAGCCAACCTCTGAGCACTGTTAGCTGTATGGTTTTGTATTGCAGTTCATTCATTGGTTAAGTGATAAGACCAAAGACTGACACTTCTATTATATCTAACACTATGACACTGCTGCTTCTACTAATTCTGTTGGAATGAAGAGATGACAAGTTGTAATTACAACATGAAATTGTAACATAGTTTAGAATTGTGCAGCATTTTGAGCTGTAGATTGTTCACTTTTTTCCAGGGTTTAAATTTTTTGTCAGTGTGGTGCAATTACATTACTGTTCATGCATACAAGGATCTTTCAGTGTTCCTAAGAAAATGAAAGAGTATGTATTCCACAATGTGCCAAGACATTGCTTGTTTCAACTGAAGTTCTACAGTTTTGCTTGCAAAACAGTGGCTTGACTGGATAACAGAATTGACTTCAAACCATTTTAGATGCAGAGGCCTAAGTCTGGATTGAAGATACAGCCATAAATGTCTAGAAGGATTTAATGAAGGATGTTTAAGATATTCAGTTGTTAACACCATGGTTTGTTTAATGTTTTGGTTTTGTTTTTAAGATTCTAAATCATTGTCTAAATTAAAAAAAAAAAAAATCAAAAACCCCCAAACATTAGACTATGGAATTGTTATCAGCTGATTCACTGTAATGCATATGTAAGTTGGATTGAAGTTTGAGTGTCATATTGTTTCAATCAGTACTCAGTATAGGTCTGCTAACCATTTTTGTTTTGTAACAACCTTCACGTTAAAGATTTTCTTGTGTATATAAATATATAAACAAGATGGGAACTATTTTCTTACACATACTATGCAATATGTTTGTAAAACTGCAATATTACCAAAATTACAAAAGCTGTGCTTTTGTACTCTCTTGCTTTATGTAAAACAAATCTTTTTTCTATTTAATGGACTGTCTTATAACTGTAGATAACATTATTCAAAAGCAGTACACTGAAACTTTAAGCTTTTTTTATTTTATTTTCCTTGGATTTTTTGTTTTATGAAAATAATAGCAAGGTTTTGGAAGTTGGAAATTGCTTTTTCTTGGAAAGCTAGAACTTTTACAGCATGTAATTAACACAGTCAGTTTGAAATCTCTCCTGTACTTCTTTCATTTGGTCTCAGCCTTTTCATCTGGTGCTACTATATAACCATAAATAAATGTGATACATAAAATAGGAAACATCTCAGAACTTATTTCAAAAATAATCAAGTGGGAAACTTTCTAAGGGTGAGAGGAAGATGTAAGAAAACTGATGAGAAATTTTTAGTTTTTCTGTATATTTTTATTTGATAGATTTTTTGTTAGTATGCATTTCCTTACTTCTGTCTACATTAGCCACGTGGTAATAGCTTTAATTTGTTTTTCAATTTTTTGTCCTCATACACAGTATACCAGAGTTTTATTTCAAAAATGTTTTTGAAAACAACAGACGCTGCATTTAAATAGTACTTATGTTAAGAAAATCCAATTTTAAAGTATAGCTTTTATTCCTACATCAGCATTAGTAAAGTTAAAATTACAGTGCTGCATCTCATCTACTGTAAAAGCATATTACACAACTCAAGTTCCTTTGTACCCTGCCAGAATAAGCATAAACTGTATGTTTATGTTTAAACTGCACCAGTTTACAAGCCACCTGACAATTACACAGTCATGTAAAAGGTCTTGTGGTGATGTCACCAATGCAAACAAATCCTCTCTACATTTAAATTGGGTAGCATAAGTTCTGCTAACAGCTCAGGCTTGTGGAGAGCTCTGGCAAAAAGTAGGGTGAGCATTTGGGTGGTTTGTTTGCACTGAGCTCCTTGATGCCATGCTACGATTTCAGCAATATCCACAGTAGCCAGAGAGCAACTAGCTGCATAATGCCTAAAAAAATCATAATTTCTGTACAAGAGCAACAGTTGTATAGGACTACTAGAAATGTAGGTCCTGCTGAGTCTCAAGTGACTAAAACATGATAGCTGATACAGCAAGAAAAATTACTTGTAGCCATTTTATTCAGGCTTGGACTAGTCCTGTCTGGGAAAACCTAATGACAGCAAAAGATAAAGAGAAGTTACAGTGAAAACAAATCCACCATAAACATTGCGTTGATTCAACACAGTCCATACTGAGACTAAAATTTAATACAAGCTCTCTGCATAAAACAGGGTCTCCTCTGAAACTTTGAACTGACCTTCAGATTAAGTTGTTTGAATTCAAAGGTGTTATTTGATCTTTAACCAATACATCTCTTATATAGGCCAGGACCAGGAAAGGTTTCAGAATAGCCAAGGTAAAAGTATATATTGTTTGTCTGGTCTGATCAGAGTCAATTAACCACAATTAAGCCTAGCCTACTTACCTAAGAAAAAGATAAATAAATTGAAATTAGAAAGTTTCCCTCAGTTTGGGGAAAACTTAAATCTTTAAGGGCAGTTGACCTTTTTAAGGAGTGTCCGGCTCTTCCAGTGGCTCGAATTCTGACATGTTTAAGCACTGAGAGTAATTTATGTTAAAAAACTTGGCCTTTGGCTTAATCAAGTTCATTTAATGCATGACTTGACCTGAGAAATAAAGGTGCCTTTTAATCACATGTATACCTCCTTGTTTGTGAGACCTGTGAGGGAGAAGTTCAGCTTCCAGCATCATCTAGAGCGCAATGAAGAATAGGACTTAGGCATTACAGAAGCATTCTTGAAGGCAAGACATTTTGTTTTCTGTGCTTTATGGTGTTTTGCAAGCTTGCGTACAGTCATTCTTCACCACTGAGAGATCTGCGTTCTAGCACAATAACCTATTTCTAACTATATTTTTCAGAACTATTCTGAAAAAAAGCATCATTGGTTTTTTTCTAGATGATGTTCACTCAGTTTTCTTGTCCCAAACACTACAGCAGTTAGTGAAATAAAATCCTCCCCCTTAACTCCCACCCACTCTTACCTCTTCAGCTGAGCTTCAGTTGTCCCCCTTAGCCTCCTCCTTTCTTCCCAAATAACAAAAGAATAGACAATGGAAAGGATTTAGCTGTCTCTTTATCAGGCTCCTTCCTGTATAACTTACTGGAACTGTATCAAAGGGGAAGTTTCTACCAAAGAGGAAGATTATTTGCTTTGTGAAAACAGAAGTTATGTAAGAAGGAAAACACACAGAGGTAAATATCAATTTTAGTGTGACTTACTAGAATGAACAGTGAAAGGTTTTGGACTATAAACTTCTTAGTAACTTTTAATTTCTCCTAAGTTTTATCTTTCAATGAATGTATTTAAAATACCGTAAAATGAATATGCAAACTATCTTATCCTGTTACATTTTTCATTTTTTGAAAATAGAAAAGTAATTACTGAGCTCATTATTTGTCCCTCTCTACCAATGTATTTATTCACATTTACAAATTTGAAAGAAAAAAAAGAACTAAAATATTAAATATTATAAATCTAACTATCAGAAAACCCTACAAATAACAGAATATTGTTCCTATAGCTCATGGGTGACATTCTCATTCATCCTAAGTTAATTAAGAATCTGGTTTCTTTTACAATGGCATGCCTTTCTGTTGTTTTGTGTGATCTTTGGGAAATTGGGAGCCCCTGGTGATAAGGGAAATAAAGTATCTATATGTAGTGGAAGAAGAAACTGCAATAGTATCTCCCACACTACAGTGGAACTGAACAAGATGTGGGGGCATGTACTCATGTGAGCAAAGAGGGTCTTCTACAGCAGTTTGATGTTGTGAAGACAACAGTCAGGATGCTTTCCAGCTCCATGCTCCCCAGGGTGAATAAGACACGACATTACAATAACCTTGGACAGACAGACAGAAAGGCCGTGGGTTTTTTGATCTGCATAGGAATGGGTAGGACAGTGGTGCATAGGCAGTAAATGCAAACCAGCTATGTTGCAACAGTACACAGTAGAAATATAGTTGAAAGATGGATTTATTTTTTTTTTAAGTGAAAAACAGTCACTAGAACTTCTCCGTAGGCCTAATAGTAACTCAGAGAAATGGACAGAAAGCCAGGTGGAGAGGAATCATTTTTGTGTCTTTATATCCATGGAACTTTCTTTTTCCCTTCTCTTCCTGACTCTTAACACCATTGGAAAAGAGAAAAGCGGTAACCTAGGTATAAAATTTGTGCTTCTCAAATAGAAGGTGACAGTGAACTCTCTGTTTGCACATGTATCTCTGTTTATGGCAGAAAGAGCTGAAAACAGGCCAGCACACTAAGGTGGATTCAAACAGTGGTAAAGACAATAGGAAACACTGACAAATTCCATGTCTTTGGATTAGGCTTTAAACGTTCATTAAAAGTTTGTACAAAAATCATGTAATGGTCTGTAACTTTTTACACTGTATTTCTAAAATGCATCATTAACATTAGTATTATTTTCCCTCTGAAAATTGTTCCTAGTTCTAACTACAGGTTCTACTTTGACTCCCACACAAGGAAAGCTCTAAATGATCATGCAGTCTTCACTTATTTGTCAAAACCGAATTAACAAATTGTGAGATGTCCAAAATGAGTCATAAAAGGAAATGGTAAAAAAGTCTACTGCCACTGCCTTTTCATATTTCAGCCCAGTGTTCTCCTCACAGTGGAGGAGTTGCACTGTTTCTGGAAGCAATAGATTTGGTATTCCTGATCTTCCCAGTCACTTCTAAAGAAACTCTGCAGACCATGCTGCTTCCCTTCCCTCCTCCACAGGGGAGTTAAATTAGGGAAATGAAACCTTACCATTGGGGTTTGGGCTTGATTTTTGTTGCACGGTCTATCTTTAGACTTACTGTAATCCCTATTTTTAAGTGTAAAGGGGAGAGAAAAATCTGATGGCAGCTACTAAAGCTGACATTATTCATTGCTGCAGGGAGTGAGTTATTGCTCAAGATAATCATTACTGCTATGGTAGAGCAAGATGCAGGGGGAGAAAGGGAGCATACAACCAAAACATTAAACAGAGAAAGAGCATGGAAAGAGAATAAAGACATGGGAAAAAGAGACAGACAGTGGTATTAGAAGAGGTTTACAGTTTAAAGGGGAAGACAATAATTTTGTGTTCAAATTTCTCTTTACCTCTCTGGCCTTGTCAAATATATCATGCCCAAAGTGCAGGAAGCAGAGGAAAAGCTTCAGGATACCATTGATTCAGAAATCATTTCCAAGACCAGAAATGTACTATGCATAAGCAAGAGACAGTACAGACAATATCAGAAAACCTCTGTTGCTACTCTGGCCATGATGAGAGGCACAGCTGTGGAACCTATAAGCTATGGAAGCTATATAGAAGACAGAATATTTTATGTACAAAAGGACAGTCCTGGAAGAAAAAAGGAATCGGTGAGGCTTATATTAGCCTACAGCAATGTAAATGGAAAATAGCAGGAACAAGAGTTAGGAAAAAGAGAATAGTCTATAGGTTGGTGGGGTTTTTTGTTTTGAGGGGGGTTTTTTTGAGGTAAGAGTCTGGACTGTAAGGTATTTTCTTATTTCTCTTTTTTTTTTTTTTTTTTTTTCCTTCAAACAGCACCTGGGAGCAAGCATTGACTTCTACTGTGATTTGTTTCACAGCACTCAAGAAATGTATATACATACATAAAAATATGTAAGAAAACAGGCCTACTTACAAGCATTTCAGAAACAGCAGCAGCTTTCTTGTGTTATGAAGGGTAGATCCACCAGCTAAAGAACTGGACTGGTGAAAACTTTTGTTTGTGTTGAGTTTTTTTAAGCATATAATACATTTATGTCTACCCACATCACATTTCAGTTTTAGAGCCCAGATGAGTCCTGTTCTTATATCACCTTGTAAAGAAATAGTTTATATCTCTACTTATGAATTACATCATATGCAGTGCAAATTTTACGTAAGGGTATTTATTCTCTATGATGATTATTGCCACCTCATCTTCAAGTTTCCTAGCATAAACTGCTGGACTACAGTAGACCTACTAAAATTCTGATACTAAACTATTGGTACTTCTGTTTTTCTTTGGGACAGTCTAGGACACCATCCCAGTCCTTTCTACAGAGCTGTGATAATAAATGTCTCTTCTCATGCATGTTAGCATACATTTGTGAGCAAGTCACCACATAATTAACCAGATTCCTGGAGCTTCTTCCTAAAACGAGTTGTTTATTTACCTCCAGTTTCCAAAATCTTGCATGGCTTTACTACAATGTGGGTTTTATCTTTTTGTTTAACTATAGTACATTATGTACTTTTTAAGAGATTTAAATTATATATTTAAACCACAAAACTTTATTAATGGCCATATATTTCTGAGAACTGAAAGGGAAAAATACATTGAAATCACATTGTCTCACATTTTACAGAACAGTATAATTTCAGTTGATTTAGGCAATTTTCCTATCTATTTTTAGGAAACCTAACAATCAAACATTTAATTAAATTTGACGCTGCACAGTTTGCCTAACAAATATCACTACAGTTAGGCTATTGTAATGTCAAAGAATCTACATTCCAAAGAAAAATTTCTAAATGGTGTATTATTCCCTTTTAGAAATAAATAATGTATTATCATGTTGTGAAGTATGACAAGTTAAGTTATATCAATTTTTAAATAAATGTAAATAAAATTGTTTAGTAAAATGTAAATAAAATTCTTTAGTATAAACTTCTGTGAAATGTGCACCTTCAATTTCTTGAACTTTTCTGTTAACGTAATTAATCTCAAAAATAAGTTAAGCTACATGCTAATCCTTTTCATATTTTGTGTTGTTTTCCATTGTCTCGCATATCCTTTGTATGAGTGGGATATACTTTTTAATGTTTGGAACATTTTTTTTGTGCAGAGTTCATATATTTTTGCTCTATTATTTAATGTGTATCAGCTTATCCTTTGGATTTATTTATCTTGAACACAGTTTTGTCACTACACTTAACGTTTAGATTAAGCTCCTTCAAAGCTCTGAATATGTGTTTAACTACAAGTATGTAAGTCATTCCAGTAAAGTTAATGGAACTTCTGAAATTTGAAGTTAGGAGCATGATGAATATTTTGCTGGATGGGTCTTCATAAATCAAGCAAAGTAAGTTAATACACTGCAGGTCTAAAAATTACTTACTGTAAAATAATGAAGGTGAAAGACTATTTTGAGTATTCCATAGTGCTTCACTTTCGCTTAGTTTAGTTGAGTAAAGCCACTCTTGAGAAGATACATTAATCAATATTTCCCTTTTCAGATCTGTGTGTGACTTCTATGCACCACTGCCTGTCTGCATCATACTCATTTTGTCTTCTGATTTGAATTATATCAGCATCTATTATGTTGAAAGTGTTTTGTGCAAGTCCAGAAAAGCCCTGCTGATTTTGTATGAGCATAGTCTATTGTGTCTTCAAGGATAAGTGCCGTCAATCAGCAAAGCGAATTGGTGGCATTGGGCTATTTCACATATACAGCTCTAGAAATGATCTGTATTTGAAGCCTTGAAACACTGATAAAACCTTTACCCCGCGCATAAGGGGCAAAAGCAGCTTGATGCCACAGTTCATCTGCCACATTGCAGTTTGTTTATCCTCCTGGTCTCGTACTAAAATTGTCTTCCCAGATACATGAGATGGTGTGAATGCACATCATCAGGCAATGAGCACCCCTTAACTCCACATGCTAGGCTGAAGAAAATCAGTTTGAATTCTCTAAAGATGAAGGTAGTGCAGATGGCCACTGTATCTTGCCAGCTGTTCCACAACACTGGAGTCTTGGGGAGGGATTTAAAAAACAAACAAGAAATTAGTTTGTAAATTGTAACAAGCTACTGAGCTGCATGACTGCCCTATTTATTATCATGGGACACAGAAGATCTCTGACAAATGGAGGATGGAGTTTTCTTCACACCTGCAATAATCAGTAATCATGGTATGGTAGAAGGGAGAAGAGGAAGTAAATAACAGGTTTCACAGTCTTGCCCCCATGAAAATGTCAGCTCTGTAATATAAGATTTTGTACGGGAAGATCTGGCTATCAGCTGTGTAAGAATTGACTACTCTATCTGTCAGCTGTACTCTGGGGAGAATAATTTTCTGAAAAAAATTTTTAGTTGTGTGTTTTCAATCACGATCATTACTCTGCTCATGCCTTCTCTTTTTCTGCCCATTAGTCTTAAAACTCCTTAGGACTCTTTCTGTAACAGTCTGTGGCAGATACTAATATTGTGAAAGTTGTCCAGATTAATGGCTTTATCTTCTCAAGTTTAATAAAATAACACGTGGAAGTAATGCTTCATTTTATCAGCCAAGTTTAAAAATCTTGTCATAATTCCAAATCAAATTATCCTAATCACCCTCTGAATAACACACCTTAGATATCACTCTGCATAGTTTTCCTGTTAGCATTCTCACTGGACTTCTGTGGACTCTGGAGAAAACATCCAATCAATGTACTTAGCCCAGCCAATGTCCAAGTCTAGGTCAGACCAATTTCTGGCAGTGGCAGAAGGGAATGGTATTTAGGGACAGCATGGGAGTCTGGTCAATTTACAGAGCCCCTTCACCACAGACTCCCCTAGTACCCACAGTTGTATTCCCCACCTCGTACCTTTGGTATCGGTTTATGGATCTGTTGCTCCTGAGTTTCTGTAATCCTTTTTCAAAGCTGCTGACACAGCTGTTTCTTGTGGCAGCAAGTTCCAAATGGTCATCACTTGCTGCTCAGATAAGAGCTTTCTTTCATCTGTGTTAAACTGATCTTCAAATAATTTCACCGAGTGCCCCTAGTTCTGATATTGTGGGATTTAGAATAGAATAGACTAGCCTATTTCAGTTGGAAGGGAACTACAACAATCATCTAGTCCGACTGCCTGACCACTTCAGAGTTGACCAAAAGTTAAAACATGTTATTAAGGGCATTGTCCAAATGCCTCTTAAACACTGACAGGCTTGGGGCATCGACCACCTCTCTAGGAAGTCCCTTCCAGTGTTTGACTAACCTCTCAGTAAATAAGTGTTTCCTAATGTCAAGCCTGAACCTCTCCTGATGCAACTATTTGATGAATAATAGCTCTGCAACCACTTATCCACCACTGTAAATGTTAAACACACCCCCTTCAGCCTTTTCCAATGGCTCTTCAAACTGAAAAGTCCCAGTCTTCTCTTCAGTTTCTTCTTATAATGCTCCAGAACTGTAAGATAAATCCCATCCAGTCCTGGTCGCTTACTATCACCTTATTTATTTGGTCTAGTACTTCTTCTACAAGTATTCTCCAGCAGTCTAGCCTCTTCAACCTATCTGCTACAGAGAATACATTGAGTGTGGAAATATCCCCAGTGCTATCAGCGTCCTCTGCATTAGGCTTGTAGTCCTGGCACAGAAGCACTTGTAAATTTTGCCCTAGCTCCACTGTTTGACATTGCACATGCCAGTCAGCCGGCCTGGCTAGCAGTCTGGTTTGTCTAGTCTATTTGTTGTGATTGTGATGTTTATTCCCCCTTGGCCTTTCACAGACACATTGAACATTAACCACATCCTCTCAGGGGTCACATCAGTCTGAACCAGGTGCTCTTATGTTCCTGTTGGCTTTCACCCAGCTCCTAGCATAAATACTCCTCTACAACCTTTTTAATTTTCAGTGCCAGCAAACTGGCTCCATTTCGATTAAAGTGCAGTCTTAATAGGACTGCTGAGGGTTTTTTAAATCTATTACTTTCAAAGTGTTGCTGCAAAGGGTACACTTGTTCCTCTGGCATTGTTCATCTCTCCTGACAACAAGGGTCATGCACGCTCCAAGGTCCCAGAGGTTCTACAGATGCATGTAACCACCCTTCCCAAAGAACACAAATCAAGTTTTGCTAGAAAGCTAGCAAAATGGTCTTAGACCATTGTTTAGACCTTTTGTTCTCCTTTTTCAAACCTGTATTAAAAACGCACCGCTGAAGCATTTTTAGTTTTGTTTGACTATTTTATTGTTCAGCAAAATCTGGCTCTAAGTAACTTCTGGTCATAGTTCCTCCTTTCCTAGTAATTATTTTTATACTTTTAGTTTGCTTATCCTCATATTCCTAAAGTGTTTATTGCAAGAAGAGTTGTCACGTATTCAGCTGACATATAAATTATATTGCTCTCTGAACATTCAATAAGTTAAGGCACAAAAGATTTTTTTTGTTGTAAGGGAAATGGGAGTTTAAAAAAAAACATTACATTTGGAGAATATTGAGGGACACTTAGGAAATATTAGAGGAAATTTTGTATTTTGGGCAGCTCGCTGAACTTTTCACTTTCCAAGTGCCTGACTAAATATTCATATTCTGGTTGATGCAGCGTGGTTTCAGGCCCCATCAATCTTGTGGAAGGTTTCTTTCCCTGACTAACCCAGCATCTCACCAACAAAGGTTTCCAACTCTTACCAGTCTAGCCTATCTTCTTCTCCAACCAATCCTATAAAAGTCAAAAGGTACTTAAAGGGCTATATAAGACCTTAGGAGGTCCTGCTGGCTGCTTGTTTGGTAATTAGTGCTTGGAGTTACAGCAGCTGGTGACTTCTTCCTCCTGCTAGGCTTCTGCCTTCCTGACTAGATTTGGCTCTAGTTCCTGATCAAATCCCCAGTCCTAGCTCTGTGCTGGCTTTTCCTGCTGACTTCTGAGGCTGTTTTCGTGCTCTGCATCATAGCATGCTTCATGCCATCTGTGTTACTTGTGGAGCAGTATGGTAAGTACCATTGGAGGGAAGGGAATTGTCTACCAGCAGGTGCCTTGTGACTGGTGCCCTCTCAAGATGAGAGCTCTCCAGAGAGCTGAATAATACCTGTGTGCAGCAGTCTACAGTGTTACACATTCTAGCTGAGAAAAAAAACCTCTGCCCATTTTTCTTCAAAAAAATGTATTTTTTTTTAAAGTTGAATTTCTGTTGGAAGTCTAGTCATCATAAATCATTGCAATACATTGTTTAGTGTTTTCTGCATGGAAAAAACTAAGCCATTTTCAAAAGTTTGTTTTTCCATTACTGGGGACCATAATAAGTACTTTGCCCTCTCTTAGAATTTTATTAAGGTTCAAGTCTTATGAACAAATATGTAAGCCTTTAACTGCTGGTAGGTGACAATCTTCAGTAAGTCTTATGAGACTGCTTACAAGGTTAACAGATGAGTGACCAATAAAAACACCAGTAAATGGCTTTGTACTACCTATACTATGAGCTTTACCCAATTTCAGAGAACTAAAATAACATGCAGTGGTTAAGACCAGCTTTCTTTTTAATGCCTTAGATTCAGTTTTAAGAGCTATTCTGCATTATCTTTTAAAAAAACTCAAGAAAACTAGATGAAGTTAAAAAAAAAAAATCTTCAGAAGCATCACAAGCTTTAAAGGGAAGAACATTGTTTTTCTAGGGGTGTCAACTGATAACTTCACATTGTGCTTGAAAAATAGAAAAACAAGGGATAGTGAATTTTCAATTAGCAAATTAACAGCTCTTACAGTTATTAAGTAAGGCATTACATGTTTATAGTACCTTGGGAGCCATGTTTTTAATATCCTATGTGACTAGATTTTATGCAAAAGATCTTCTTTCTTTTTCATGCTTGGCAAGAATAGTTGTCAAAAAGCGGGGGGGGGGAACTGGTCAGAAATTTTTTGTCATGATTTTTAATAGTACTTATGTTCTTTATCCATGTCTTCCTTATCACTTTATATGAGAACTAATGTCATTGTTTGTTTTCAGTCAATGATGAACAAACCTCAAGAGTTTAAGAATGTGAGTATGATATGCAAGGCCCGAGCATTCAGACATGCTTTCATAATTTTTCCTGACTTGTTTTGGCATGTTATTTTTCTAGATTGAGGAAGACTTTATTAGGGAAGACTTTTTTAATAACTTCTTGTTATTGGTGTTTTTAAAGGACATCTGCAGTAGTCCATTTTTTTTTTATATATATATATATATATATATATATATAAAAAATAATTTGATAAACCCCTAGGTTATTTCCTCACTACTTGTTGCTCAGAGAAAATCAGGGGGGTAGTAATCCAATCAAAACTATCACCAGATCTAGTGATATAAAGAAAAATCCAGAGCTAGTCAAATAAAGCAAAATCCAATAATAAACTCACTGCATGCATAAGTGTTTATGCCAAAGGCAAAGATTTATGCTCAATTTCTTTGTAACCTTACACGCAGGGTTTTTTTCTCTGATTCTCTGTTCACATAGTTGATATTTCTTCTCCACAAAATGTATGTGCCCTTATTTGCAATATTACAGATTCCTACTTCAGTAATGAGATATAAAAATTTACACTGTAGCACATAGTTCATTACATGTAAATACATTTGGTACTTGGCATTTATGACTTTAGTAAGAGTCTTATAATTTTATTTAGCCTGACTGTGAACTAGTTAAAGAGCTTCTCCTAAAATGAAGTTCAGAAATACATGCGGTATTGCTGTTATGCTCACCATTATTTCTGAAATCTCATGTCTTTAGATATCTTAAATTGTATTTTCAATAATTATGATGGGTAGGTATCAAAAATATAGGGATTACAGCTTAACAGGTGTCAGCTAATACCATGCTTGATTGAGTGCTGCAAATAGCCGAAGGAGTATATTCATGTCTAATTGTCTACACTCCAGAGCACAACAGCTGCCACTTGTAGCAGATGCATCATCTGACTGACGATATTCTCCAATGTGTCGAGAAGCTTTTCTGGTGCAGCTGATTATATATGATTGTATTTGGCATAGCTGCATACCCTTAATAGACACTTTTATCATTGTTCACTGAACATTGGAATACTTTAGTCAGCTGTTTATTATGCCAGCTATAATGGACTATCAGCCAAAAATTTTCATTAAGATGGCTGTTTACTGAACTATGTAAAATGAATCATTGACCTTAATGAACTAGTGTCCACATGTCAAAAATACACTACAGTGGGTGGAAATAGCAGCCTTGGCAAGAAGTCTTTTTACAGAGAATGGAGTCTCTTCTAATCTTTATGGGTAATTCCACTAGTATTGGGCTGGCACATAATTAGGTGATTGTTGTAGGAAACTGCACTGCTGCTACCTGTGTGGGTTTGTATATAAAGGTCTCATTCCTACAAAGTTCTTTGCAGCATAACCATGTTTGACAGGCACTCATTTCCCAGGTCCTTTGTATGGCATTATTCAGAGAGAGGGAGGGAAGGAAAAAACCAAGAAAATAAAAAAAAAGAAAAAACTATATTTTTAGTATCAAGTCTAACTTTGTTATTTCTTTAAAAGTGTATCTTGTGCTCAAGGAAACAAAGACCCCAGGAAGGTATATGAAGCATTGACTGATTTAATGCATAAAGAGCACTAGAATGCAAAGTTTTCCAAAGGATGAGTCTGAATGAGGCTTGAGAACAGCGGGGGGGGGGGGGGGGGGGGGGGGGGGATTGCCAACAGCTTTGAGATTTGTAAGAATGAATATTCTTGTGAAGTTCATATCTTTTTCTCATATGGCTTGGCCCATATTCTTGATTTTCCTGAAAAGTTAATCACCCATCACATCCTGGAGGAATGATTAGAAAACATAATGACTTACCTAACATTAGTCTGACTTCCCCCTTACTTGTTTATTTTTCTTTCAGAGCAGAGGTTTCACTTTTATTAACTACTGTAAATAGTTCATACAGCTACTCAAACTAGGTTTCCTTGATTTCTTCTTGTTTTCGTGCCAGAACTCCATCTTTAAAAGCAATCTAAAAGGAAGGGTCTATAATATTAACCCCCAGTAGCCTAGTAAGGAAGGAGTTCCATTCATGGAAGCTGCTACAAAACAAAATCCCAGTAGTGGACTGGGAAACTAGGTGAACCACTCTCACTATCCAATACCTCTCTTACAGTTTTCAGCATCCAGGAAGGAGCTTTCAGGGATTAATATTCTTCACCAGGTGTGAACTGTATGGGTTTATTTAGTTCTATTGACTTAACGAGTGGAAGAAAAAAAATAAAATAGATCCAGGACAATTTTTTTTTTGTCTCTAAAATACTGCAGTGAAATTTTTAGAATGAAAAAGATCAAATCACTTTGAGTTGACAAGGTCAAAATAGTCTGAATTAAGAAAGAATTGAATGATTATATTTGATACAAGAGTAATTTGGGAAAAATTGATTTTGGAACCCATGGTAGATAAAAGTAAGGTAATTGTTTGCAGCTGCTTCTGATAGGTGTCCAGGATAGATCTCATGCCATGTAGAGTCTGGTTTCCTGATTCCCAGAGACAGATTAAGGCATTCCCTTAAATAAAAAATATGGGACAGAGATGGGACTTGTAATATCAGCTACTTCAGAGGTAACAAAGCAGTGGGGTTTTGCAAGTAAACTACTGAAGACTGATAAAGGTCTTCCAAATGGAGAGAGTGATTAGTTATAGGATCATGGCCTGCACTGTGTGAATTCTCAGATGATTTAAGTTAATAAAGTTGAAGTCTTATTAAGTCACAGATCTTTACATCTTGTTCATAATAAAGGGCAGAGAGTCCTCTGTAGAACAGATGTAATAGCAAAGCATCAAGATTACGTGGGCATCTGGAGCACAGAGTAGTTATGTTAGACCACAGTGATTTATTAGAATTAGTTAGGGAAAGCTACCTTCTACACAAATAAGTTTGATTAGTGAAAGCAAGATCTCATAAAAAAGGACACCTTTTGCATTTTTTGAGGTTAGTGGTGTGATCTGAGTATGTGCAGTACTTCAGATTTCAGTAGTCCAGCCTTGTGGCGGTATGAAAAAACTTTCAAAATACTGCAAGATGCATTTTTTTTTTTTTTTTTTTTTTTTACAAGGAATGTCAATTTTTTAACAGGGCTAAGAGGAAGGCCTTGGAGGCATCATTGAGAAAGCCTTTATTCTGTATGAGTTTTGCTTAGATTCTGAATAGAAGACAAGTTTAGGTGTGGAAGATGAGTTTCTCATCCTGGAATGACTGGCTAGTAATTTAAGGGGAATTCCACATTTTATGTGGAACAATGCAAACCAAAATTTTCTCTGTAAAGATGAATTAAATTATGTTGTCTTTTTTAAATTTTCCCATATTATAATAAGCATCATAATACTGAATTAATAATGGGGGAAAAGGAGTGCTAAACACACATGTTTATATTACAATGCATAGATACTGCACCCACACATGAAATATATGTATGTGTGTATATATATATATTTGTGTGTGTGTGTACATATATATATATGAAATGCAAAGAATCTGTCAGTGGGATATCAGATTCTAAGTAGTCAAAAAGGTGAATTGTCAGTTCCTTGTCTTAAACCTGTTCTTACCATTGTTTCCAACTCAGGTGAAATTTTGCAGATTGTTCTTTATGCTTAATATAAGTTTCCTAAGTGTACAGAAAGTATTCAGTTGGGACTGCATTGTTCTCAGTCACTCAGTTTTCTTTGCTCTCACTGTGTTTTATCTTAACAACGACAAGCATGTGAAGTATTCAGATTCTACATACTAATTATTATGTCATAGAAAATCTCAAAACTTCAGTTTTAACTCTCTTTATTCAGTTCTGTTAAGATATCAGCTGTGTACAGAGTTGGTTGCAACTTGACATTCTTACCTGTAATGGGAATTCAAGCCATATCAGTCAAATAAACCTGTCACTCAGGGCGTTAGGCAGAAGAGTGTCTGATACCTGACATGACTGAGCATCTTCAATTCCCATATCTAGGAACTGTATACTCATAAAACTCTATTACTTTGCAATAGCCTTAGTGTCCTGTTGTGGCAGAAATGTGGTAGAAATACTATTGTACTAAGCTTTTAATATGATGTAGAGACAAAAAAATATGCTTACTGCTGTGTTCTGTACATCAGGCAACCTGTCTCCTTGTAAAAATGTCTACCCTTTACTTCTGAAATGGCTTACATCTAGGTCTGAACTGATAACTCTGAACAGGATCATCTGTTTAATAGATTAGTTGTTTGTTGATGTCAGACTCAACTACTGTCAAAATATGCTAGATACAATGCCAGTCACAGTCAAAGTTTGTCTGCCTTATGCAATGTCATTTGCACTGGCAGGAAGGCATCACAATGGTGCGCCTAAAACTGTAGAGACACACAGCGGATAGCACAGAGTCTGAGCAGTATTTGATCTTGCCCTTTATGACTATGTATTTGATTTTCCTTCACAGTCAATACCGTGTAAATAATCTGTGCAAATAAGAATTAGCTCTGCATCAATATACACATTATGATGTTATAAATCTATCATGGGCATTGCCTGATGATGAGTAGCACTGAAACTCTCTATAATTTTTTTTTCATGGGCCAGTGTTTTTTCCCTACTGTTTGCATTATTTTCTTTAAAAGCTTTGATTATAACCTCTGTACTACTGACTCCTCAAACTCCAGCTTTGCCTCAGGCCTTTCCCCTCTTTATAGAGTTAAAGCATTTATCTATCCATCTCTTTGCTAATGTATAGGTGGTAACTCAAATTGCTTATTACCAAATGCTATATAGAGATAATGCGACCTTTAGATTTTTCAGTTGACAAAGATAAATTTAACATTTGTCACTTACATAGGCAGAAGAAATAGTCATTGTCTACGAAAGGGTGTCAGACTAGGTTTTGCCCAAGGTGATTTCTATTCCAGTAGGCCGTATCTTTTTGGGGGGAAAAGCCACCCTGATTTCAAACCTCCATTGTCATTGCAGCGCCTAGCAAATTTTACCAGTGCTTAATGAGTGTTTTACTCAATGTACCTTATTTCTAGTCTGAATTTTAGTTCTACAAATTTTGTTTAAATCTTGACTGCTAGTAAAAAGCATTCTTTTATTCAATTTTCATTTTCAATATGTTGTTACATTGTGGTTAGTCATTGTTCCACCTTCTCTTTTGGTCCAAACAACCTAAGTTCATTGAGACTTTTCTGTTTTGTCCACCAGTCCTGTATTCATTCCTGTTTTTCTTCTCTAAAGATTCTTCTGTCATACTTTTAATTTTGGAAAGTTGATGTTCTGTCACCAACTAAAACGGTGATGTAAGATTTCAGGTTTTTACTCAGGATGGGCGAGACATTTCTAGAAGGCCTAGGATGGCTTTAGGTCTGACTTCAGGGGATTCTTGACACAACAGCACACCAGTGTCTTGGCTGTATTTGGCACTTACTCTCTGATTTTTACAGTTAAGGATATTCACCATTCAGGATTATAAATCCTAATCTCCTTGTCCTGTTCAGATTCACTACTTTTTTCCCCCCCTTTTGGCCTTAAAGGTATTACTTTGCAGTTTCTGTATAAAACATATATAGTGTTTGCCTGGCTCCAAGTTACCAAATGATTCAGATAGCAGTGTAATTGACTCCTGAGGTCTGAGAGAAAGCTTTGGATGGCAGAGCTGTGCCGTCATATGTTCAGAGAACAATTTGTTCTTCTGCTCTTAGGCATGTCCCCATAAGGGAGAATTTTAGAATCACTTGCACAGAATAGCTGTTGAAGACAAATGATTCCACCTCGTTCCTTTGTGGGTCATCTTATTTTGTACTGCAAATACCTTTACTTTATTTACTTTGCAGTAGAAGGAAAGATTTAAAACTGTATTATAGCAAAGAAAAAATATGGTCTATACTCTACAAAAATACTTATTGTCTCTTTTATTTGTTGCCTCTGCACACCACACTCCACGTTCATGCTTGGCTTCTCACACAACTTTCTCTTGATGTAAGAACCAGAATTCTTTCAAGCCTGTTTTGTATAGTTGTGATTGTTCTGGTTTCTGGCTTATACTCATTCTGGGCCTGTACAATGAAGAGGCTCAGCCATATTTCTCTCAGCCAATGGTTCTGACTTTGTCCTTTAATAGTTCTTAAATTATTTTTTTTGCATCCCACCTGTTTCACAGACAGCTGAGGTATCTTAATTTATTCACACTGTAAACATCCTAAAGTATTTGCCAATGTGCAGTATTCAGAATGGCTCAGATCTGTCACACCATGACAGATAAACCTTTTGTCTGAGGGAGATGCACTTACCAGCATGATATCCTTTTGAGATAAGCAGGTCAGGCTACAGGCATGCTTGTGAAGAACCATTATTATTAATTTACTTTTTACTCTTAGTCCATTTCTTATGTTAGCTTCCCGTCTTCATACCCAGCCTTCATACTTGGATTATTATATTTATAAAAATTAATGTCCAATTTGAATGTATGCTTTCAAAGACAAGAGATTATCTTTTAATTTATGTTTAAAGCCTCATGCCTGCCTCTAATATTGTATAAATAATAAAGGGGTGTAAGACTTGCCTGAAATTATTAGTTCACAGGGTAATGTTTTCCTCTTTGCTTGAGATGTGTCAAGCTGTAAGGGCAAATATAGAGGAAATAAAGGCTTTTCTATGACAGCAGGCAAGTTTCATTTTATGGAAACTTTTTAGCTAAACTGCCAATCCCCTCTAACATGGAGAGGAAAACAAGCAAAATGTCTCCTGAAAATTATCAGGGGAGAATTCCCTGGGGCATTCAAAAGGTCTATTTTCAGTGAACTGGGACACTCGGAAGAAAATAATCAGTCTCTATTACCCCATGTTTGCCTTTCACAGCATGGTGACAATGAGAGAGAGAGCAGCCTGGGGGACAGAGCAATTGATAGAACTGCTTGTTAAGTATCAGCAAAGGTGGAAAACTTCTGGTTCTAGCAACCTTTGTGAAGAGTGCATACACTGAATAAACTTTTGAAGGAAACCAAAATAAATGAGAGAGTTCAGAGAAGGATTTTTGACGAGGACAGATTGTTTGAAATACAAAGAGGGCTGCATTCAGCTCTTTCTGGGAATGCTGAAGTCCAAGAGCTACAACATGCACTGACAGAATGTGCCAAGTAGGTCATTTGAATAGTTTGGATATTTTTTTAAGGGAAAGCACAGTAATGTAAGACAACCTTTGACATTTGAGGTAGGCATTTTTTTTAGATGGAAGTCTTTGAGATTCTCAGCATTCTACACACAAAAATCCACAGCAAGCAGTGCTTATGGATATTTTTATTCTACACTTCTGCACTTCAGCTTTTTGAAAAACATAGTCTGTTGTTCTTGTGTGCATGTGATAAACTCTGTACTTTCAATACCAACTCCACATGCAACCATCCCTGCAGCGCTTTGTGAATACTTTGGTCAAGTTTCTGTATGCGGGAGCTCAGGGATCACTAGAATTGGAAATCAATCCGGTTTAAAATTCTGTTTTCACCTGTACAAGCAAGACTTAAGCAAGATAAAGATAGTCCTGAAGCTGTGGTATTATTCAGGGAGAAAGTTCTAGTTTTCCTTGAAATAGCCTATTATGTGTGGAGGATGGAGAAGTCTCTGAAGATGTGCATCATACTTCCAAAGATCAGGAAAGATCCGAGGTTGACAAGAGTAGCACTTGTGTGAAGCAGAAAGAAAGGGTTGCAGCAGGCTTAGCAGAAGAGGAAATAGAGCAAACTCTAACTCCAAGTCTCTTGCTAGGTTAGGTTCCCATCACTGTCTGGAAAGCAACAGAGGACACTTCTTAAAAGCAAGGACTGGTCATCACTGATTATAGAGATCCTGGTATTAGTGAACCATGAAAAAGCAAAGGCGGGACAGACCTACATAGTTAGAGTATCAGTGGACAAGGGAATGCTGTAATTAAATGGATGGCATAAAAAGGGGAAGAGCTTTTAATATACTTCCTTTGAACCATTTTCTGTCACGTGCACAAAAAGAGTACAGTTTGTGGGCTCGGCTATTGCAGAGTAGAGGCCAAAAAGAAAGATACTGGTGTAATATGTTTATGTATTTATAGAAGCCTATTTAAGTATTATGAAGAAAAATGTTAGACTTATGCAGAAGCCCAAGATTAATTGATGTGAAAGCTTCTGCATATGATTTCAGATCTTAGACTAGAATAAGTGACTAAGCGTTTTGTTGGAAGTCAGAAAAACTGAATAGTGATCAGGGAGTGTTTTGGCTATCTGAAATAATAGACCAAGAAATTATGGATTGAAGCACCACATAAAGAACAATTCTTCTGCCTGGAAATACTCAATACAATTCTAAATGGTATGTACCATGGGCTCATATATTTGCATCAAAGAATTTCTTTACTATCCTTAATTATGCGTGGCAATCTGCACTTAAAAACAAGTGTATTCATCATAAGGCAAAACAACAGTGCAGATCCCCAGAGCAGTAGCTCCTCTTCAAAGAAGTTATTAACTGGAGATGGCTTGCTGCTTAATGGTGACTTTTAAAATTTTCATTAGTGCTGTGCTGCCTGCACTAGTTTTGTGCAGGATATTCAAAAACACCCTATCCATCTTATCCAAGCAACAGCATATCCCTTTCAGCAGTTTTCATTGTGCAATCCGTTGCCTGTAGTAGCATCCACAAAAATATTTCCCCTGCTGAGATCATTCACTACACGCTGTTCAACCAACCAATTCTCTGCTGTTGGACCAGCTTACGTCTCAGGGAATACCTGCTGAGGAGCTAAAGGGAGTATGTCATGCAACTCCAGGAAAATGCTTTTTTTTTTTTTTTTTTTTTTTAAGGTTCTGAAGTGATGGCTGCATGTCACAGATTGACATCACAGATCTGTGCACATAAGGCAATAAGCTGCTGGTTCACTGTGACGAGTCACTTACAGGGCTGTTGATCTTCACACACTGTTATCATGCTCCTTGCTGTCCCCAGCTATTTGTCTTGCTATTAGAGCGGGCCTTCAAAACGCAAAGTATTTTGTCTGAGCACGCTGAGGAGCACGGAAGCCGTATTTTTCCAGAGTCCAGGGTTTGAAAAGCAAACTCAGGACACCAAAAAAAACCCACAAGAGATTGGGGTGGAGGAAAAGGAATATGACACCCCATTTCTGCTGTCAAAGAAGAGATGTCACACATATGGTGAGACCGTCACTTTACACTGACTGGTACAGATGGACCACAGGGCCTTCACTGAGCCCAAGACCCCCGTACCTCACATTGCATTGAAATTGTCAGGACCACTGTTCAGGAACAGGCAGACTGATGTGGATGTAGACTGCTTGGCAATGTGCCCTCAGGGCATTTTGCTGGCAGGCTATTTGCCAGTAGAGCTTTATGGTTTATGTAAGGCTTTAAACTTGTGCCTTCCAGTCTCATATTCCTTGCCTTGGTTTATCCACACTTTGTGCATGGTTTTAGGTGTGTAGAGTTCCAATAATATCTGCAGGTCAGGGGCCTCCTTTTTTGATGTTGCCAAACAATTTGCAAAAAGATCAGTTTTCCTCTGTTGACCACTGATGTGAGGGAGTTCCTACCCATCTCCCTCCCAAAGCGGACACTGGTGGTGTCATCAGCCTGAATAAGTGTCTCTGGGTGGCCTGGCTTCTCAGCCAGTAGGATGGTTGAATAGTCAGCTCTTTGGACCACTGAAATAACCCGGTCCCTGTGTGGCCTACCTGACGGGCCACAGGTCGGGCTGCTTACTTCTCAGCTCTCTCTGGTGTTGCCCATTGCAAGTTCCCCATTGCCTCAGGTAGCCAGCTCTGCTGCTGACTGGCTCCCTCAGTTGTGTGAAGAAGGTCAGGGTGGTTTCTCAGCTCCCAGATCTGCCTGCTGGGAGGTTAGTGATGCCCTGCATTTGCTGGCTCCATCAGTGGCAACTTCCTTGCGGCTACCCAGGAAGCCAGGCAGCCCAGCTGGTGGCCACCCAGCTGGTGGGCTTGATGCCCAAACTGCTGATTGCCAAGGACCTGGCTGAAGAGCTTGTGTTTAAATAATGAACGTGGTGTACGCTTAGTGCACAAGGCCTCTGGCCATACCACTTTCTGGTTTCAGAGATGCTTTTCTGGGCTTATTCTCTTGCATGTCATAAGTAAAGATTCAAATGACTTCTGCTCTCTGTTGATCTGATAAAATGGTAGTTGTTTTGCTGAGGTACCTCATTAAGTTCTGTATGTTTTGTATTTCAACGGTGTACAAATAACATTGGAAGTGACATGGAAAGCTGTATTTTAACTTTGACCTTCAATACTGGTTGCAAATGAAGGAAAGGACCACAGTGCAGGTGGAAAACACTTTCGTGTTTTGCTTATGGCAAGACTACATGAGCTGACCATACTGCTCCAGATAAAAGAAGCATATTTTTTTTTCTAGTAGGCAAATGATACAAAGGCTTATTATTTTACTTGTTTTGCTCTTTCGTGATGCAGGTTTTTTGAATATTATTATTCCTCTGTTTATGATGACCAAGTAAAAAGTGATTATAAAATTGTGCACACTTGATAAATATTAGTGATAGATCCAAAAATATTTGAAGAAAATGCACTTTCTATTTATTTATAGTTTCAGCTGTAAAGTTACTTTGTCTCTAATGTCATATTCAGAAACAAAATTAAGAAGTTGCTATAATTTTGAGTTCCTAAGTATCTCGATATAGATAATAGGGAGGCATACAAATGTAAAGGTACACAAATAATCAGGCTTTCAGCTGTTACAAATCATATAGCATATGATGTTTATAATTGAAAAGATGTCTAGTGTACATGGAGATATATATTAACTAAATAGAATAGAAAGTCATGTTTTTCTTGTCTGTTTTCTGATATTTTCTTCATTATTTTCTCACCTGATATTTTAATCTACAATATATTGAATAACATAAGCTTAAAGGAGAAAACTATGAACACATGGCTACCAAATATTCTTATGCTATGACTGTAGGTGCAATAAAAAGTAGATGATGGCATTTTGTTTCTAATTATTACCTTTTAACTGCTTTTATTTTTCTTTTTCTCTAATTGTATGTAAAATTACAAAATTTGAGAATATTCACAACATTATGGTTGTGAGTAGAAAGCATGCTGATGCACACTAAAAGATCACAGTTGTAATATACTCTGGATGGAAATTAAAAAAAAAAAAGGCTGATGGCATGTCTCACCAATATTTTGTAGCCGCTTCTGTTCAGAGTTAGGCAGCAGGAATGTGGAGGCTCAAAAGCCCTAAAAAGCAGATTTGTGCAGCAGACTTGTGCAGCACTGACACAGAAGTGTTTTAGTGCTTCAGTACCAGCAGTTTTGTTTTAACTGTTTGTCTTCTAAACTATTGCCTTGTATCTTCCTTTTCCCAGTTTTACAATTCATTTAAGGGGGTCGGAGGCCGCTCAATGACTGCCTATAGTTAGGACTAAAAGATTTTTTTTTTTTTATGGATTCTCATGCTCCTCCATTCATTCTTAACTGAACAATACATTACAATATGACTTCCTTTTCACTTTTCATTTATTACTTGCAGGGTTAGCTAAGAATCTTGATTGTGACTGGAACCTCTTTACTGTCAAAATAGCGAGCTGTTATGAGAGATATGGGTCAACACCTGCAGAGCTCCTAAATCGTGGACTCTGAGACTTGCTTATGTCCCACTAATAACGATGTGTGATGTTTCTTGTTTCTATGACTGAGGTGGAAATTAATGAAATAGGTAGAGCAAAAATGTAACTAATTAATAACAGCAATATTTCTTCAAAGGACCTAATTTTCTGCTTTCCACATTTGCCAAATAACTTTTCTGCCCTGAATAAGGGAAATGCATCTAAACACCTGACCTTAAACTTACTTTTACCTTTAAGATTCATCTGACTGCCAAACAAATGCTTTACCCACAAAGTCATTCCTTTCCCATGCTAAATCTTTACAATATATGGAAACTTGCAAATTACTTTTAAATCTCTTGCACTGAGATTTGTTTTTAATCAGGACATGTAGATTTTTGCATTTTGTACATTCCTGAGAGATTTTCTTGAGGTTATGGAGGAGATTCTTTACTGAAGGTAAACCAGTTAATAAAACCAAAATATTTTAAACATTCAGTGAATTTTTGGTTAGATGTTTCAGTTTAAATATATTTGCCTTTGTAAAAGCACATAATAAAAGATACCAGATCTTAATTTCATTCATACCAACCTATATCTGAGAATTGAATTTCAGCAGAATCATTTCAGATACGCTTGGACACATCTGAGTTTAGTATGCAGCCTGTAATGCATAGTCCTTAAACTATATGTTTCACAAAGGAGAAACAAGCAAGTTTAACTATCAAAATACTACCATAATACAGAATTTGACAATACTCCATGATTATCAAATACTTTAATTACATACTACATCTACCCATGAGGTGGTTGCTTCATTTACCCTCAGAATCAATTAACTATATTGCATGTTTGTAAATGGTAACTGTTCAGGTCACATGCAAATCAAACCAAGTGATTTATTAAATACCTTAAACTAAATTACAAATGCTCAAACTTTTTTCAATACTTTCTTGCCTCTTATTTGTTGGGCTGTTTTCATACATATGCCCAGCACTGACAAAACATCCGTTGTAATTCTGTATTCAGTTTTGGGTGCTGCATTTAACAAAAAAATAATATCCATTTGGAATGAGTCAACAAGAGTGTAACAAAAATGGGTGATCTACAATATAGCACTTATGAGGAAATTATGGGAACTCTTAAGTGTGTGACCTGAGCAGGTTATGGAATCTTCATAGCTGGTGGTGTTTCAAAACAACTTAATGACCAGGGGTTAGACTACATAACTTCTTTTGTTCTCCTTCAGCTCAATGATCCTGTATAAAGTGTTAGAAAATTAAAATGTCATTTCTCTCATAGCTACCAATAAAAAAATATGCAATAAACCAGGCAACTTTAAGTCCTATAAATAGCATTATTGAAAGGTTCCTCAGAGACACAAGTGATTCTTTGGAATTGCTCCTCGACAAGCTCTCACCTGTGAATTTTCCCTTATCTGGTTAGAACACTTCGGCATACTTTGCCATTAAGCATCCAATTTATGAGTATTTGTCTAGAGAGCTATTACCAGTGTTGGTGATTTATTTCCTAGAGGAAAATGGCACTACACTATCTAATCATTTCGAAGAATGTTCCAGTTTTGAGGCAGGAATGGGGGAGACTCACAGGCATGAAGCCATCTGAGCAGCTCCTGTGAAGGGCTTACCTTCCTGCTGCTAGCCAAAGGAACGCAATACAAAGTATTGTGATAGGATGTAAGATGTGGCACTTCACACACTCGGTATGGAGCTGTCAGGACATTGGGCATTGAGATGCTGAGGATGAAGGAAAAGAAAAGTAACATTTACACACACCTTCCGAGTTGTCTCATTCTCCTCAGCCACAGCTGAGGATCTGAGATGGCAGTTAAAGTACAATGGAAGCAGGTAAATGCTTTTGGCTCGCTGCCTGGACTCCCCAGGCTCTGGGATATAAAGCCTTGGTCTTGGCCTCGCTGGTACGTGCAAGCATAATGGCTCCAAATTTCCTAAGCAAAGAATATAACATGGAAGTACATGCATGCAAAATATGTGGGGGCTAGCTTTGGTGTGTATCTTGCAGAATGATTAGGGATCAGTGACACTAACAAAAATCCCTACAACCTTTCCTTTATGGGTGTGTTCAGATCAGTGTCTTTGATTGTTGTGTTAATACATACGTAAACATGCTCTGCTCCTCATGCTGTATCCAGTCCTTTTTCTATAGATCTTCTATATTGTAATATCTTCAGAGACAATCTTGAGGGTTAATCCTAGCACAGCTGAGCAGTTATTTACTCCTGACAAATAATAATAAAGAGGTGTTGTTAACAGAATTCTGTATGGAGCCTAGAGAAACTAAAAGTAAGGGGGAAATTGTACAAAATAACTCTGCAAAACTGTAAAGCATTCAGGGAATGTTAGCTATCCTCAGGGAAGTAGATTTTTGTGTGCAAGTCTTGCTTTACTAGGCTTTTTCAAATTAGACAGCTTAGCTCTGTGCAGTGAGCCTAGCACAGTAATATATGACAGTTCATCTTTTCAGGTACGTTAGCCCTTTAGAAGCCTACCATAATACTTCTGGTCCCGTTGGATTAATGAAAAAATACTCAGAATAAGAGACCTCTATCTTTTTATTTGCACTGTCCTTTTGCAAACTAAAGTTGTTAAAACTTTGGAGAAAAAAAAAAAAGTTAGGGTTGGTTCAGCACTTCCAATTAATTCACTGTTTCATCAACTGCTTAATAATTAAAGGTGACACAGAATTAGCTTCAGCTGTTCTTAGGTACTTGTTTTCCTACTTTTTCTGCAGGGTCCAAAAGACTATGCTTGAAACAGGTAAATCTTCTGTATTGGGTTTGTGTGGCAAGGTTTTGGTAGTGTGGGGAGCTACAGGGGTGGCTTCTGTGAGAAGCTGTTAGAAGATTCCCCCATGTTGGACAGAGCCAATGTCAGCTGTCTCCAAGACGGACTTGCTGCTGGCCGAGGCTGAGCCCATCAGAGACAGTGGTAGCACCTCTGGGAAAACGTATTTAGGAAGGGGGGGAAAAACCCCTTTACAACAGCAATTGCAGTGGGGAGAGAGGAGTGAGAACCTGAGAGCAACAACCCTGCAGACCCCAAGGTCAGTGAAGCAGGAGGGGGAGGAGGTGCTCTGGGGGCCGGAGCAGAGATTCCTCTGCAGCCCGTGGGGAAGACCATGGTGAGGCAGGCTGTCCCCCTGCAGCCCAGGGAGGTCCACAGTGGAGCAGATATCCACCTGCAGCCCGGGGAGGACCCCACGCCAGAGCAGGTGGATGCCCAAAGGAGGGTCTGACCCCGTGGGAAGCCTGCGCTGGAGCAGGCTCCTGGCAGGACCTGTGGCCCCGTGGAGAGGAGCCCATGCTGGCGCAGGTTTTCTGGCAGGACTTGTGACCCCACGGGGGGCTCACACTGGAGCAGTCTGTGCCCAAAGGACTGCAGCCCGTGGAAGGGACCCATGCTGGAGCAGTTCATGAAGAACTGCAGCCTGTGGGAAGGACCCACATTGGAGAAGTCCATGGAGGACTGTCTCCTGTGGGAGGGACCCCACACTGGAGCAGAGGTAGAGTGTGAGGAGTCCTGCCCCTGAGGAGGAAGGAGCAGCAGAGACAACGTGTGATGAACTGACCAAAACCCCCATTCCCTGTCCCCCTGCACTGCTGGTGGGGAGGAGATAGAAAAAAATGGGAGTGAAGTTAAGCCTGGGAAGAAGAGAGGGGTAGGGGGAAAGTGCTTTAAGATTTGGTTTTATTACTCATTACCCTAATTTGATTTGATTGGTAATAAATTAGATTAATTTTTTTCCCCAAGTTGAGTCTGTTTTTCCCATGATGGTAATTGCTGAGTAATGTCCCTGTCCTTATCGTGGCCCATAAGCCTTTTGTTATATTTTTCTCTCCCCTGTCCAGTTGAGGAGGGGAGTGATAGAGCAGCTTTGGTGGGCACATGGCGTCCAGCCAGGGTCAGCACACCACAGTCTTCATTAGTTTCTTACATTGAATAATAAGTTCATATATCTTGAACTTTCCTGCTACATTTTTAAATCATTTTTCGTTAAGAATATAATAGTAATCACACCTTCATTAGATGTGTTTTGCTACGCAGATTAAAATGGATGCTGAAGTCCTTCGTATCTAATTTAAATGAATTTTGCCATTGAGTCACTTGCAGCTATCTTTTGGGCATTTGTTAGATAACCTCAAAAAGGTGGCTATACTGTGGAGGTAAAAAAACAAACAAACAAACAAAAAAAACAACCCAAAAACAAAACCCCCAAACAAACAAAAAACACCCCCAAACAAACAAAAAACCAAAACCCAACCTGATGGTTCTAAAAGCAACTGGCGCAGTTTGTTACTGGTTGCTTACAAGAGCTGGGGTGCTTTTACATGGCTGTTTCTGTTACTACTGCAAAGACAAACATACCGTGATACTACTTAATTTTAAATGTGCATTATTTCTTAGTTTTATAGGTACTAACCTGTAAGTAAACCACAAACACAGGTACTACCTCTAAGCATTTTTTTTTTTTTTCTTCAGCTGCCTACAGGCTCTCTACTTTGAAAATGTAAAATGTTTCTGATACAGGCCTTCTCTACAAAAAGACCCTATATGGAAATTCATATTTTAGACAAAAAACATTGTGGAAAATCTTTGACAAGAAGAGGTATTGATCTTAACCTTAAGGGTTAATTTTAATATATTGGGATGAAATCCAACCAAAATTAATATTTATTTCATTTGACTTACATTATACCTTCACAAATTATACTTATGGCTAAGTTTATTTAAATGGAATTTTGTTTATAACACTTTTACTTAAGGGATAAGGGGGAAAAAAAGTCACCTGAGAAGGAAGACGGTATGTCCTCCAATGTCCTAATATGCCCTTCAATTCAGTGGGTCTCCAGAGATTATAAACTGAATTAGCAAAATCTGAGTTTTAGTCAGAGTATCTTCAATATTTCTCTTCCATTCTTTTCTTTGTTCTCACAGATAAAATGACAGAATGAAAACAATATAATATGTATTATCTTCAGTGTTTGCCTTTCATCAATGCACCTGTAATTGGTGAATGCAGTCAGTTTATAAACTCCTGGAAGAAAGTCAAGAGGGGCTTAAAAGAACTTGAACTCTTGTACAAAGCTTAATATTGCTCTGCCTTTAACATTGCCAAGGGAAATGTCATGTCTTTATCCATGCTTACACAAGTAGACAGTTAAAAGGCTCCTTAACAATAGAATTGCTCTTATTTACGGCATCTTTTACACTCCATTATAGTTGGTAATATCTGATTCATATCTCGGTGGGATTTTTTTTCTTCCTTTTCACCATTCAGAAGGAATATATTCAGAAATTTTTTATATAAAATGAGGATGTATTCTGGAAATATTTTGAAGTTAATTAATTCTATTTTTCTATTCTCATCAGAAGGAACAGGATCCCTGGGAATAGTTTTTCTGAGTGTTCAGAATGTGGCAATAATTTTCTGTCTCATATGTGTGTGTATACACCATTAAAGTAGTTTATATAAAATACAATATTTATTTATTTGAGTACAAAAGCTAGGTCATATATGGGTGTCTAGCATAGGTGATATTTGACATGTCAACTGTGTTGACCATATATGATTGAAAACATGTTGTATTTTATGTTCTGTGATATCTCAGTTGCTTAGGAGGGACAAATGAGTGGCTGGGCGAGAACACAACTTTCCCCACACTGTTCTGCCCTCTACATCATCTTCCATGCAGCAAAGACAATCTTAGTGTCCATCTTTCAGTAAGACTATGGAGCTGGTAGTATTAATCACCTTAGCAGAAGTAAAGGAAAAAGGTTATATCCTCAACTATTCAGTATTGGCCACATATCAAGAGTATTATATTGCAACTTTTTTAATGGTCAGAGCTGCAGTGAGGGTTTTTTCCTGGATAAGGATTCAGTAGGCAATACCTGTAAAAGGCTGACTGAGGTTTCCTTGTCTCCACCTTCAACCCGAGGTGGTATCTTTAATAAGGATTGTCCCTACCTATCTCGGTAGACTCATTAATCTACCTGTGTAAAGCCAGCTATGCACCGTCACTGCACAGTGCCTTGGCCTTTCTCCAGCTTTTCCTCCTCCTCAGCTGTTCAGCTGTCAAACCACGGGTGGGTAGTGCTGCCTGATAAACCAGGGCTCAGATTGATTGCGAATGCAAACAAGAAACAAATAAGCAAAAGTCCTTGGCCTTTGAAACAAGTGCATATTGGCTGCCAAGAGGATCAGGTTCCTATTATACTGTCCTGTCCTCTGTCCATTTCCAGTTGGCTCCACAGAAGTAACTAGGTCTGGAATAAGGCTTGCTTACTATTTTGGATGGCAATAAATTCTTTACGTGTGCCCTATTTTTTGAGGTGCTACTATATAAACACACAAGTTCCCAGTACGTGACAGCTTTTTGTCTCTGTGATGTGACTAAGGAGTGTTCTTCTATGGCCTTGACACTGTTGAGAGCAGGGGTACTTTTACAGTAGGCTGTTGTCAGATGGTAAATTTTATTTGAACCAAATGTGATATTGCATTCTTTCCTTTAATGATTTTATATTTTTGTATGTCTGTCACAGCTCATAGAAATGAAGGGAGCATGTAACATCTGGTAGGCCCAGGACCACTGAAGCTAAATACTGCTGCCTGGTTACTCAATTTTGGTCAAAATTGTCTGACTTCAAAAAAATTTACCAGATGAAGTAGTTGAGTAACCTTATTTTGAAGGCTATAATCCATTAGAGTGAATAAGGTACTTAGAAACATATAGTGAAAAGAAATTCTTGGATCTGGTTATTTTATTCAGGCAGAGCTGCACTCCTTTAATCTAACTTAAGAAAAAAAAGAAAAGTGAGCAAACTTTAGTAAGGTCTTTTGCCAAAAAAAGGAAGAAGAAAGCCAAACCTCTTTCCTCTGTAACAGTAAAAAGAGAGACAGGAACAGAAGGCATCACTAGTCATTTCACACTCTTGTGTAGAATTATACTGAAGGGAAAATATCACTGAACAGTAGGGAAAATATAGAATTAATAAGCAAAGGAATATTAGTTATAATCTTTTCTTCCTAGTAAAATTCTCAAAGCAGAAATTATGAGTGCTGCATTATGATTGTAGAGACTTCTACTAGAAGATATCTGAAGTGCATTAACACTTTCTAGTCTCCTCCATTTCATTTCAGTTCCTATACAAGCATCAGTTCTTTCTCTGACAGAGAACTAGCCCTTCTCTGACACTATAGCATCTCATGGGATTGCAATGGAAAGTCAAAACTGGTTTAAGGCAGCCCTGCAGTTGTTCAGGTATGTTTTCCTTATACCTACAGGTATCCAAGTTACATGCTTCTGAAAATTAACTTCTTGCATGGAATCAGTATGGCTTGTTAGAGAGTTGCTGCTAAATCACCTCATATATAGTAATATTAGCTCTGGTGAGACAGGAATTATTGTGATTACAAATTAAACGAGCTGCCTGAAAATAGTTTCTTCAGGCTTCCCTTAGCCCATATGCTGCTTCTTATTTTGCTGGTTAATGAAAACCTTTCTTCACCTCTCTTTATTTTGTTCAAGAAGCGAAGACAGGGAGCGTTCTGTGCCTCTTCCCACTGCCCCACAGTGCAGTCCCTTCCTGAGCAGTCCTGCTTCACTTCTACAAAAGTGAACGTGAATTCCACAAAGGGCTGTTGATCTGACTTTGGTTTTCAAATTATTCATTATTTTACAAATCTAGATCATTGTTGTCTACGTGAACACTGGTAGATTTTTTTTTTTTACCGTTGTATGTCATGTGCTGGATCAGCAGAGCAGAGCTACAATTTTTCCCACTGTACAGAACTCAAGTCCATGGTTTTTATTAATGATCACCTTTTGAATGAGAAATTATACTGTTCTTTAAGTGTTTTTTCATTACCTATTTATCTTTAACTTCTTGTTGAGCAGAGGGTTTTTTGTTTTGCAAAATAAATTTTATTTGTTTGTGGCACTGTACTGGAAAATATGGGCTTCCTACATTTAGAGCTTGTCTCGGATGCCTTTTTGTGTGCACAAAACACTTAACAGTATTTCCTAAAGTTTGGTCATACCTGTGCAGCTTTAAAATACACATGCATATATACATATATATATATCTATCTAGTATACATCAGAGCTTTTTGTATGTGAGAATAGAAACTGAATTTCCACTTCCCTTCAGTGTCTAAACTTTTGAAGGCAAATGTTAGCCTAGCAAAAAAAGATGGAAAAAACCTTTACAGAAACTCATGCATCTATTTTCACGAATAAAATCATCAAGTGACCTAAATTCTCCAGCCTACATGGCCTGAACTCTAAAATTATTCTGAACCTGAGAAGTCCATAGGACAGATATTCCTGTAATACAAAAAGAAAGACTGTTCTGTAAGTACTAGTCTTTATAGGGAGGAAAAAAATAGGGCATGCTGATGTGGCTGTTTTGCACACTCTCATTTCACAGGAAATAGCTACGAAAAATAACAGCCACATTAGGGAGTTAGGGTGATAATAGATGGCAGGAAGATGGGACTCCAGTGGGAGATAAACAACCATAACAAAAATGTGTGCAAATGGGAAATAACAAAGTCTGTTGCCACTGATGCAGAGTAGATAGCTTGAGATGATCTTAATTCTATGCTGCCTATGAAATACACACAGCATGCCAACCTGCTCAGGTTTATTCCCTATTCAATATTGTAGATTTCAAAGAGATTGCATGTGGTGTAATGCTGTGCCAAATATGGCTAATACACTCTATTTTTTCAAGTGTATAAGTCAATATTCAGTGCTGTTCAGGTAATGTGTATCTACACAGTTGTGAAAATGCTTAGGGACAGGAACTGTCCTTTTAGATTTTCCTTGCCTGTAATTAGAGTGAAGTAGAGCTCTGATCAACATTGGAACTGAAAGACATAAGCAAATAAAATAAAATTCAGAATAATTTGGGGATATGTGGTGAAGAAGGCAGAGGGATAAAAAATAGTTGATCATTCTTGGTAACATTGTATTGTAAACAAGCATTGTGTGACATGACCTTGAAGCATTACAGGAATCTCTTCTTATCTTTACTAATATGTCAACTATATGCACCATAAACAGTTTCCATGGTTTGACCTAATCTACAGAAGTTTGATCTGTTCTTATTAAGGGGAAAAAAAAATATATATATAAAAGAACTCAGTTTAATTTCATGGCAATAGAGGTGTAAGCACTGGCTGAACATGGGTTTTTTTTCTGTACTGCCTTTTTTATAGTGTTTTCCTTTGTTTTATTTATGTAAGAATGATCATGGTGTGGAAATTACTATAAATAATGCATTGCCTTTCTGCGTATAGACAGGAGCAGACCGAATCTGCCAGGTGAGGTGTTTGAAGCAGTATATTTACTAAGTTGTTCTGGCTGCTTGCATTTCATCTTATTTTATCTCCCTTGCCACTCAACTATGTGGATGGATAAACAGAGTCTGACACACAAAAAAAGGGAAATAAAAAGAGAAATAAAGTGTCAAGAATAATCAATAAGAATATTGGACTAATGTGTTGTCAGCTGAGAAACTAAGACAGAGAAGGTTATATCACTACTTCTAGTGTTATTATTAATAGTATATGTGACAAATTCATCTGACTCGGATAAGTTTAACTTGATCAGCAGGTGATTTTAAAAAAGTACTGTAATTCATTACTAATTTCATAAAAAGTTGTCTTGATCCAGTACAGTGGAAAATAGTATAAAAGCCAGTGCATATAAGTAATCTATCACTCCAGAGTATCACTTTTTGCTACTGATAAGATTATTCTGAAGAAGTATGACTGACATAAACTAAAAAGCTACAAAGTAGGTAACTCTTAACAGAAAACTATTGCCATGGTTAAATTTAGCATTCTTTTGGGAGAGAAACTCTTCTAGGGTGCTAGTCATGCTAGTATAAAACATAAGGGAAACACTTCTTTAATTAGGCACATGTACTAAAAAAGGGAAACACAGAGATCTCATATAATTGAGCCATTGAGCAGCTCTGCCTTTCAATCTGAAATGTATATTCATTCTAGCACAGGTCAGCAATTGCCTGTCAAACCTTTCAACACTTCTCTGCAGGAATGGTCTGTGTCTTTCTAATTCTGGGAAGATTCAATTTGGTCATTGGCAGAAGTTTCCAGTATTACTTGAAATTCATCCAATTAAATGAATTCTACATTTCTGAGTGTGAATGCAGACAGCCAAGAGCAGTGCCAACATTAATTTATCCTCATACATGAGCACAATGTCATGGAAGGCAAATTTACCCAGTCTATCTCCCAGACAGCACACAATTGTTACCATATTTCTGGTGGGATCTTTTCCTAGTCTAGTTTAAGAGATTATATTGTACTTTATCATTGAGTATGTGATAGGAAGGGATGGCTGGTGCATATCTAAGACTTTCCTTAATTTGCTTTATTTTACATCAGCAGCCACAAAGCCACAAGGCAGGTAATTGCTGCCTTATTTGCATAGAACTCCTCTATTACTACTGAAGAAACTGAACGTAAATCCCAGATTTGAAAAGAAACTTGGCTAAAACTGTACCCTCCAAATGGCCCAGAAGAAACTGACTGTAAACTAAAAATCCTTGTTTGCCATCACTGTTTCTGTGCTCTTGAGGTCTTATCAACATCCTCTCAAAGAGAATAGAAAAAGATGATTTAAGAGTTCTAAAGTAAAACGAACTCAAAGTTATTCAACCGAGTCCAGCATGTAGGAGCATTAAATGGATTCCCCCTCTGCCACACCCCCCCCCCCCCCCCCCCCCCCCCCCCCCCAAATTTTCATTCCTCTTTTAGTCAGAACTCTACTATGTTCCCTGGAAAACACCCAAATCCCACTATTTGGAATTTTGCCTCTCAATGAATTGGCTTTTTATATTTAGCCAGTTTTTCACTCCCTGTATTATCTTAGACTGCACATACACATTTTTTAAAAATTAATTTGCTGTGTAGTTGAATATGCAGTAACACAGTCTTAGAAATACAATTACCATAGCAATAGCAAGAGTTGCTATATAAGTAGCCTTAAAAGGGCCAAGCACCAGTAATTTCAGGCAGGGAAACACATTTTTAAAATGTATTGCTGTGTATCTACATCTACTGCTGATTGTACTTTCATCAGTAAAGAATTTAAATTACTATAACAAGTCACCTACTCCCAATAAATACCTCAGTGAGAAATTATGTCTTCAGCCTAGTTATCCTTTTTACAGAAGTGGATAGGGAGGGAGATGTGCCATATTTAAAAAAAAAAATGCAAACAATGTCATTTGCATATTAAAATAACCTCTTATGAAAAAAGCGCTTGGTGTTTTTATATGGAATCAAGTTAGAAATATTTTGTTGTTAAAATTAGATTTTTTAAAGATATTTTTGGTGTTGTGATGTAAGAATTTCATTATATGTTTGTAGCACTGTGTGTGGATGTTTCCGTCTGGAGAATACTCAAACTGAGATTAGGAGCATCCTGGTGAAGTTTACAGGCCTCAGCAGAGAACACCTCAGATAAAAGACGACCTGTATCTATCTACTTTGTCAGTGTAAAGAGTGCCAATAAGATGACATAGCTGAACATTAAATATTATTCTATATTAAGAAAGCTACAGAAGTTGCCAAAAGCAAAATGTGACAAAAACATAATAGATCAACATAAACCCTAGTGTGTTCCTGTTGCCAAAGGGCAGGAAATTATACCATGTTAATGTAGTGGTTGTAAGTGCTGGTTGATATTGAACGTACTGGGTGTCACTATTGTCACCAGGGACCTTATGTCTGGCTTTCTGTTGGTCTCCTGTGCTGCCCAGGCTCCTGTGCCTTTGTTCCTTCCCTGCCTATGTCCTCCGCCAGTCCTCTGCCCTCCTCCAGTGCTCACTTTTGTAGAACTGGGGTGGTGTTCTTCCATGGCTTCTCACCTCAGGAGTGAAGACAGACTGAGCACCCCTTTCTGCCTACACTTTGCCTTCCTCCCCTTAGTCTGCAAAGTGCAGAATAAGCTGCCTCACATTTTAAGTCAGTAGGGGTGGGATTCAGCTCCTAATTAAAGCACTTAAACTTCTGTGTCTATAGATCAGGATCTAGATGGTTCCCACTACTCTCAGTAGCAACCTACAGTCAATGGAGGTTGGAGTGTTTGTGGCTTAGCTTTCCCTAAAGCACGTGCCTTTGCTGCTGAGGAAAATTGACCAATATTGAATTCTGGACTCAATTGACTGCACTGTCTATATTGCCATTGCCTATGCTGACTACAGTTTCCTTGACTATTACAGGAGTTTAGATATGCTTAAATGTGGTTACTCTATAATCTCAAACTAAATCTTGCTCTAGTAGTCTTTGAATCCAGAACAATGGTTAAGGAATAAGATTGTGGAACAAGGAGGTGGAGAGCAAGGGGTTTGATATCAAAAGACTGAGAAACACAGCGGGGATGCCAGCGCTGTCTTGAGCTGCTGCCTCTGCCATGGAATAAGTTTCCCAAAAAAAGATCTCATCCAAGCAGCTGCATTAGATTGGGTGAGAATCTGGGAGACTCTTCCCCTGTTATGCAAGAAATCCTAATGACTCAAATAGGCCTAACAGCAGTAAAGCATGCAATGATATCACAACTTAGCCACAATGACATTGTGAGACATGGAACATGGTAGATTCAAAGAACATGTCTTGCAAATAACTGTCCAGTGCTTCCATGGGTGAACTACATTGTTGGAGGAGAACACAGCGGATTTTGTTTATTTTAAACCAGTGCTTCATAGGTTTGCTCTGTGATCATTTAGGCTGGAAAGGACGTCTGGAGGTCCAACCTCTCTCAGAGCAAAACCAACTTCAAAGACCACATTGATCTGTAAACCGTAGCTACAGCAAAATCAGGTTTGCAGGGTTGTATTTACTGTATTTGGCCCAAGCTAACCCAAATTGTACTGCTTGCAGGCAGCTAAAAGGAAAGTCAGGAAGAGAGGAGTACTAACTGGGAGTCTGGGATGACTTCTTGCTGAGTTCCTTTCAGAAATCCCACAAGGAAGCAAAGCTCTGCTGTTAGACAAATTCCTGCTCTGCTTTGCATCTGCATCCTGGGGCTATGAGATTCAGTTTATGAAACAAGTGTAATCTGAACCATTTCTTGAAAATTAGGGAAAGAACGAACACCTGTTTCTTTATGACTAAATACTGTGTAGCTTTTTCCAACAATTACTGACAGAGGTTTTTTTGAAGGAATGGCAGACTTAGCTCAAAACATTTAGGATATTTATATCTACATTGAACTGAAATTGGTATGGATACAGTTATTGGGTAGTATAGATTGCTGGTACCAGTGACCCCAACTACTAATTTAGGCTTTATCTTTGTCAAATCCTCCTTGTAATACACACAATATTTTATTTCTTGCCACCTTTTTTTTTTTTTTTTTACAGGATCTCTTTTACATAAATTGCCTTGTTTCCAGAGGAAAAATATAAGTGCTCAAAACAATGATGATGAATATATAAGGTATATATGGTGTATATACATACCATACACATGTGGTATAAATAAAAGACCTGAGTATTTATCATAGTAGCTATTACAATTTTTCACAGAATCCTTGGATAAATACATTTTAAAGGAAATAATGTTTCAAAGTCATAAATGAGAAAGTTGATTGAACTCCTTTTTTCCTTTTATTTATGCTTTGATGTATTTTGGTGTTCTAGTACAGAAAGTTTGATGTCCTGTTTCCTGTCTTTCCTCCTGCTCTCTCATTCATGACCTACTTCCATGCCATTTTAGACACTAAATGGTAATAATCTGAAAAAATCCTTATATATAAGCATAAGACTATCAAAAATCTCAAAAGAATAAAAGTTAATCTGAGAGCAAGAATGGTGATATAGTTTTGGTCCGTGTCATAATAAATATAGAGAAGCAATACCAAATTTGGCCATATTGTTCTAACACAATCCACATTAGATAGCTTTAATGTTTTTAGAAGAAATTTATACTTCATAATTTCTGTAGCAGAAGAATCGAAGTCTTTATAGCCAACGAAAAACTATTCACCTTTGCTGTGCAATTAGTCTAATTCATTTAAATTTGGCAATTTTGATAAGCATTATTTGGCATGACAAAATATTGTCTGTGTTGCTCCATTCTTACAGTTTCATATCACTTTGCTATATGAACTTAGTTTTTTAAATTGTTGTCAGTTCTGATTAGTTTCAGCAGACCATTTTGAGTGGTTTTCTAAGAAGTAAATCTTGACTGCTTTATATATCATCACTTACATATCATCTCTCAATTAAGTGTCACTCCACTGCATCTTTTCTTTCATACTGCACATAAAGGTTTTATATGGTCTGTAATGCAGTATATGCTGTTTTAGCAGGCTGTAGTATTGTTCAAAGCTGTGTGCCTTTTTGGTTGTTAATTTGTTGACCTTTTTAATTTGTTTAAAAATATGCTAGTTTTTTGTTCTATTATTCTCTCAGTAGGAATAGAATCATTTTATTACAGGCCTTTGACCTAAAACAGTTAAGAGGAAGCTAGTATTGCAATCCTGTCCATAAATGTTTAGAGCTATCACTATAATATTTTGAGAACTCTCCTTTCTTTCTAAATGGAGTGCCAGCACATTATATACTGCCACATTATTGACACGTGCAACCTGCTATTGTTATCCACCACCCCTGTATCTGGAATCTGTGCTTTTGAACAGTTTTGTTAATCTGTTTTCCCATAGAAAGTACTAGCGTGAACTTGTAGAAAATGCGTAAATTCCATCCTGGGCCTGAGAAATGACTGTTAATAAAAAAGGTATATTATAAAGGAACATGTGTTCAGAAAAGATTTTTTTATTATTATTTTTATTTTCAAGCAATCCAATATTTTGTTTCCTTTTCCTCCTGCCCACTCCTTCCCTTCCCTTAGAAACGGCACAGCAAACAGTGCTGCCCACAGTAAACAAAAACAGACAAACAAAACAAAAAAGAAAAAAGGTTGAATTAATTCTGGCTTGAAACAGATTTTGATGCAAAGTGTGGCCCAGTTAACTGATCATGTACAAGTTTCAGTCTTCTCTAATATTTTTTCCCTTGGTAGATTTTTCATGAGTATATTCAATTGTCAGCTATATATATTTTAGGATCCCGGCAAAGCTACTTCATTACTGATGGACAAATTACTTTCTTCGTTATGAACAGGGAGGAAACAGTTTGCTAAGCAGAGTCTGCATTTCTTCTGTTGGTCATGAAGCTGTTGCTAAGAAACAATGGTGATTTTACTTTCATGAATATATTTTTCATGAAGTCTGAGCAAGAGGCCTAATCACTTTGGATCTAGCTAATGTTTTGAAACTGAATTTAAGATGTTGTTCCTTCATGGTGGTATTCTGCTCATTTCAGAATCATGATGGATTAAAAAATAAAGATGATTTTAGTGAACTGCTATTCCTATGTCCTATAGTTAGGGGGTGACGGGATAAAATGAATGCCTCAACAATATGCTGGAAAAAACAACAGGAGGTATGCTTAAAGCATGCACATGACTTTTATTAAATGGTATTGTATCTTTTATTCCCATCAGACTCAATTAGAAACCAACTGATAAGTCCTTTCACTTATTCTTGTTGTATGGGAGACCTCTGACATAGCTGATTCCTCCTTTCTTTTATTGCTTTTGAAAGTCTAATTTCCCCTGATAACAATCGGTTTTGTCAAGTGACAGAAAAATTAAAGATGTTCATAAGTAACTCATCTCTCTGCCAACAAACTAAATAGCTAAACAACTGTTTAAGAATGACAACAATAACTAGACTTTATGAATAATGAAAAATTGATCTCATATTATTTGTCCCAGTAGACATGGTGGTGGTATTGATTTCCATGCAACCAAACTGCAATGATTCAGAATTATAGCTATTGCCCTATTGCATACTGATGAAAGCATAAATATAGTCATCTGCATTACAAGACAACACCATGTTCCTCAAACTGCACTGGTTTGCGGCACTGAAAGTAAAAAATTCAGACAATCATGAGGTATGTTAACATGAAAAAACCCACCTTATTTTTTTCTTTTAAGGAAGTAATTGAGTACTGATTTCTTTCTTGTGAAAAGAAGAGCTGGATATTGTGACCTTTTAAAGAACACTGAGTAATTGGTCTATACATTTTTCTTCATTCTTCTAGATGGATGTACAAGGCTAAGAAAACTGACTTCTTGGTCTCAAAGCTTAATCATTGAACCAACCTCTGTTTTTAATATCTTCATTGCTGTGTTTCAGAGATGATACTTAGCAAAAATTATTATGAGAAAATTTTGGCTGTGTTTTTTAATATCATTAGGGAATGCAGTACAGACTAAGCCAAAAACCTTAGTCATCCTCAAGACTGGTGGAGAAGAGGTACATTAAAGAAACAATGATTCTTTACATTGTAGACAACATCAGTAGAAATATTTTAGATTTGCAACAATCATAGCAAACAGAACTCTTGGGTGTCTTACTGAGACAAATACATATCTTATATATGTGTTATGCAAACAAATGGTAAATTTACTGCTTAAAATCTTAACACGTACAAATGCGACTGCACTTACCATGTTACCTGAAATTGGAGCTTGCATCAATTACTTTTCTCAGAACTCTCAAAATACTTGCTCAAAAAAGTCAATTGCAGTTGGCAACCCTATTTTTTTCTACCATGCTATGAGAATTTATATCTGTACAACACTAAACAATATACCTTCAATTTGTTGGTTTCTAAAAAAAGTCACAAATGTATCAGTAAGCACCTGTTATTCTGTCTCAAAATTGATCTGCTTGTCCTCACAAAATGTTCATTTGATTTTTGGTTTGTCTACAGCTTCAGTTTATTTTCTTAGGACTTATAGTTTCTCCCTGAACTCACTGATGTTACCTACATATGTACTTATATATATTCATGCTGGTGATATATATATGCTGGAAATGCTTATGGCCACTGGGGTAGAATAGATATACTATGCATTTGTTACGCAAGTCAAGTAAAAGGTTCTCTAACCCCAAAATCTGAAGGAAATGACATAATCTAACCAAAAAAAAAAAAAAAGGGGGGGGGGGGGATGAGTTATTTTCTTAGTAACTGCTATACCTGCTACAAACCAGCTTTTATTCTGCCTGAAGATAGGAACTTGAGGAAATCTGATTAGTCACAGAGAGATGTTAATTTTTTAATTTTACTTTATGAGTTTCCAAAGCCATATATTTTTTGAAAGCCTTCCATGCAATCGGTTTTTGAAGCATGTGTTGCAAGCTTCTATAATAATAAAAAAATATTAAAAGAGAAAACCTCTGCAAGAGCACCATACTTTGTAGGAGATTAGACGAGGGCCAAAGCTTAGTGCCTTCTGTGTGAAGACAGGTTGTTTGTAACAACACAGGAAGAAGCAGCCAGGGAAATTTGGAAAGAGCGAGCTGTGATAAGAAAAAGCGTCATTGTAAATAAATTTTTCTTCTAATTTCCCCTTTCTTCTCTCCCCCACCTCTTGAATTTCAAACTTCACTCAGCACAGACTATTTTTGTTAGCTAGTAGCACATGTCCCATCAGTCAATTTTACTTTTGACCATTTCCATCCTGGTCTGTAGATATCTTCATCTTTGCAGATACTGTACCTATTTAAATTAGCACTACTGAAGGATTGGCATTTAGAGGATTTCTCAAGTCAAAGCTCTGGAGTACAGCAGGGGTTAGATAGAAGTTCTTTACATTTCCTGGATGCTCTGTTGCTAAAGACTATAGAAGGTGCATGTAAAAGAATAGAAACACTGAAAAAGGTAAAGGTACAGGGTGTTAAACTGAAGATCTGCCTTGAATGGAGAAGTTCATTATACGAGATTGTCTGTAAATAAAAAAAAATTAAAAAAACAAACAAACAAACAAAAAACAAACAAACAAAAAAAAACCCTCAGCAGAATTTGTGTGCGATTGTAATCATCCTAATTGTTCTAATTCTCAAATAGCTGCTCTTGTTTTGGTTCCAGGTTTTACTTCCCCATCCCTGGATAGTCAGTGCTATGGCTGGCAAACCCCAGGGGCTCTGAACTTCCTCACTCCTCCTACTGATGGTTTCTGCCACTGGATGAGAGGCACCTGCATGTGGGAGCCATTCACCCTTTTCTAGTGCATTTTGATGATACACTTGAGCAGCTTTAAATGTAACTGCAACACTTTGAGTAAATCTTGGTCCACCTACATCAGGAAAATCGCACCCAAACCACAAATACCAATTTGCAGTCCTTATCACTGTAAGGGAAAAGACATGCTCTTCATGTTAGGAAGATTTCTGGAAGACTTTGTTTTTCATTGAAAGAATTGTAGTGAATTCCACAACAAAGCAGCAGGTCACAGATGAAGCCTTTTATACCAGGAAATTGTGTGACAGAACAGCTCGTGTGGGGAAAGAAGCAGATCTCACTGAGGGAAATCTCTAGCCAGGAATCAATTTTTTTTTTTTTTTTTTTTTTTTAATGATAAATCTGATCTATCTTTTGGGACAGGTTTCAGGAGTTCTAATAATTAAAAAAACCCAAACAATGAAAGGGAGAAACTTCATAAAAGTTGAACAGGCAGTGGTGGGAATAGGAGGGTGGCAAAAGGAGCCAGACACCAGAGTCCTATCCGAGTAATTCCCTGCTCCCATAAATTGCCAAGTAAGTCCTTGTTTGCCATACAATTAAGTGCCTCTCCACAGAGGAAGTCAGGGTTTTTAATAAATAATGTATTTTTAGCATGTTAAATAGTAGACAAGGGTGTAAGTTATCCCATATCATCTTTTCCATGTTTTCTAAAGCCTTATTAATATTTCTAAATATTTCATAGCCTCTGGTATCATCTGAAGTCCCACTTAATAACATTTTACTGCAACAACACTGAAACAAAGCAGCTGTCTCTCCCTATCTCTTTGGCAATGTTATAAGCTAGAGGTGCTATCAATGTAATACAACAAATGTAGGCATCAGTTTCTGTTAACACTAAGAATATCTACCTCCTTTGCCAGGTCCTGGGCAGCACACTCCGCTTTGCAGATTTCTCAGACTGGTCTGAATTTCTTCTTGAAAGTAGTGTTGATCAAGTCTTGTCTCACAGTACTGTGCTGTGTAACATTTCTTCTGCTTCATTCCCCCCCTGCAAATTTGTGGTAAGACAAGGATCAGCAAAGTCCTGGGATTCTAATGGAAGAAGGGCACAAAAAAAAAAAACAAAAAAACAAAAAAAAACCTCCAGTATTATTATTCAATATTTGACGAGAGAAAGAGAAGTTACAAGACACATCAAGCAGGATAGGGCTAAAAGCACAGAAGAGGACAGAACTAGAACTGAAAATAATTGAGTTGTAAAAAAAATGGACATCACTTCAACAATGGGGAGTGCAATTCACATAGGACTATGGCAATTAGATTTCTAGAACACAACCTATACAAAAAGACTCAAAGAAATAAGGTTGTTTGGTCTAGAAGTCTTTGTCTAGGAATGAGGGGAGAGAAGATAATGGAGTCCATGAAAAACATCTTAAAAAAAAAAAAAAAAAAAAAAAAAAAGATAAATATTGTCTGTGCCCTTTGTGGAAAAATTCAGCGAGGATAGGTTAGACATTATGACAATCCAGCTAGAAAGGTTGCTAAGTCTGAAAATAGATTGAGTGGGTATATTGTCAACGTAGTTACTGGAACTGCTTAAAAAGAAGTTAGGCAAATGAATTAGAAGACAAAGTAATCTATGCATGCAATTGTTTATATGTGACAGATTTCCTTTAAAAAACACAGGGTGAGGAGGATAAATTTACTCTGTGGAGCAGGCTGCAACCAATTTTCTTTGTGTGTTTGACCCTTCCTATTGTTGTCGGTCCGAGTTTGCCTGCTGTTAATGCTGAAGTATTGTGATACAGATAAAACAGATGCTCTGACCTTCCAGTGTGCTACACAATGTTCAAACAGGGTGGTTTTTTTACTGCTATGTAAGTAGAAAAGAAACTATGCTACAGTCAGTAAAGCAGACTGAAAATCAGTTTTGTGTAGTGCCCAAAGGGCTTAGCCTTTGACAGTACAGTATATTAAAGCCACCTGAAAAAATTTTGTCTAGTTCTTTTCTGTTATTTCACAACATAGAGAGAAATTATTTCTTTTTCAGTGGAGCACAAGTAAAATAATATCAGCTGGCAATATCCAACTTTTTCACTTTTCTTACTCTACATAATGTTGAACTTTGAGAAAAACAAACCAACCAAAAAAACAAACGGCAAAGCTCCTGAAATTTTATTTCTTTAGTCTATTTAAAGAGCATGTTAGTCACAGCAGCAGGTCAAATGATATAAGAGCTTGAATGTTGCAGCTAGAGAACAGGTTGTGCTGTAGTCACCCACTGTTGTGCTATTTATGAATAGTTTGTAATTTAAACATAGCTGGAAAAGTTCACTGGAACAAAACATGCACAAAACCAATAATGAACAATTTTTACAGTTCTCTTTCTTTAAGAACATATAATACTGTCTCCCCACCACTAGTCCAACTGGTCCTTATCTGCTGATAACTTTATAAGGAGAAGAACAGGAACTTCCCTACAGGAAGTATCTGTATCCAAATAATAAGCCCTTCACGCTGTTACTTAAACTAACATACAACCTTTTAAGAAATAGCCTAGAAATCATTCTTCTCTCCCTTTGCACTCCACCCAAACTGCCATTACACCATGAATCCACCTTGGTGTAGCACTGGGAAATGGTCTCTGTTGGTTCTTTAAATTCTCCTTGCTCTTGGTATGCAACACTTCATTGGCATGTAGCAAAGATTTTTATGATCTAAAGGAATAAATGATTCTGCATGATGCTCAAAAATGTGGAGAAAAACTCTTTTCTGTTTTTTCAAGCAGAATTATTGAGACTTCACAGAGGGCACCATGGAGATTTTCAATTTCATAGAGCTTATGAATAATTTATGAACAAACAGTGGAAGAAGTTGACTATGTTTTAAGACAAACCTTAATCATTGAGTTTTATTTAAGTTTTGCCTGATTTATCTTTCAGAAAATGGAATTTTCAAAATAGTATACTGCATCATAGTTCTAGTGTCAAGCATACTGGCACGTGCATCTTTTTTATATTAATCTGCAGATACAAAAAAAATAAAAGCCTTAGCTATAGTACTTATAAGTAACGTGTCCCCTCCTTTTTTTTTTTTTCAAATAATTCTGACTCCTTCACGTTTTTTTCAGTATGCATTGAAAAATATAACTTTATTCAGATTTTATTGCACACACATTACTTAATTATCCAGTGGACTCCTCATCTTTGTAATCATAGAGAGAGGTAACTTCTACATTTTAGAATCATAGAATGGCTTGGGTTGGAAAGGACCTTAACGATCATCTAGTTCCAACCCCCCTGCCATGGGCAGGGACACCTTCCACTAGACCAGGTTGCTCAAAGCCCTGTCCAACCTGGCCTTAAATAATTCCAGGGATGGGGCATCCACAACCTCTCTAGGCAACCTGTTCCAGTTCCTCACCAGCCTCACAGTAAAGAATTTCTTCCTTACATCTATTCTAAACCTCCTCTCTCTCAGTTTGAAACTGTTACCCATTGTCCTATCACTGTAGTCCCTGTTAGAGTCCCTCCCCATCTTTCCTGTAGGCCCCCTTTAAGTACTGGAAGGCTGCTATAAGGTCTTCCTGGAGCTTTCTCTTCTCCAGGCTAAACAACCCCAACTCTTTCAGCCTGTCCTCATAGGGGAGGTGCTCCAGCCCTATGATCATCTTTGTGGCCCTCCTCTGGACCCACTCAAGCAGGTCCATGTCTTTCTTATACCGGGGGCCCCAGAGCTGAACACAGTACTCCAGGTGGAGTCTCAAAAGAGTGGAGAGGAGGGGGAGAATCACCTCCCTCAACCTGCTAGACATAATTCTTTTGATACAGCCTGGAATGTGATTGGCTTTCTGGGCTGCAAGTGCACATTGCTGGCTCACATTCAGCTTTTCATCCACTAATACTCCGAAGTCCTTCTCTGCAGGACTGCTCACAATCTACTCATCGCTCAGCATGTATTTGTGCTTTGGATTGCCCAAACCCATGTGCAGGACCTTGCACTTGGCCTCGTTGAACTTCATGAGGTTCACATGGGCCCACCTCTCAAGCCTGTCAAGGTCCTTCTGGATGGCATCCCTTCTCTCCAGCATGTCGACCACACCACGCAGCTTGGTGTCATTGGCAAACTTACTAAGGTTGCACTCAATCCCACTGCCCATGTCATCAACAAAAGCGTTAAAAAGCACCAGTCCCAATACCAACCCCTGAGGAACACCGCTTGTCACTGGTTTCCACTTGGACATCAAACTGTTTACCACAACAATTTGAGTGAGACCATCCAGCCAATTCCTTATCCACAGAGTGGTCCATCTGTCAAATCCATGTCTCTCCAATTTAGGACAAGGATGTTGTGTGGGACAGTGTTAAATGCTTTGCACGAGTCCAGGTGGATGACATCTGTTGCTCTTCCCTTATCCGCCAATGCTGCAACCCCGTTGAGGAAGGCCACCAAATTTGTCAGGCGTGATTTGCCCTTAGTGAAGCCATGTTGGCTGTCACCAATCACCTCCTTAGTTTCCATGTGCCTTAGCATAGTTTCCAGGAGGATCCACTCCATGATCTTGCTGGGCACAGGGATGGGACTGACTGGCCTGTAGTTCCCCAGGTCTTCCTTTTTTCTCTTTTTAAAAATAGGGGTTATGTTTCCCCTTTTCCAGTCAGGGGGAACTGCCCAACTGTCACAATTTCTCAAATATGATGGATAGTGGCTTAGCCACTTGATCCGCCATTTCCCTCGGGAACTGCGGATGCATTTCATCAGGTCCCATGGACTTGTGCACCTTCAGGTTCCTTAGATGGTCTCAAACCTGATTTTCTCCTACAGTAGGTGGTTCTTCATTGTCACAGTCCTTGCCTTTGCCTTCTGTGACTTGGGCAGTGTGGCTCAAGCAGACGGTTGCCGGTGAAGACTGAGGCAAAAAAGTAATTGAGTAGCTCAGCTTTCCTATGTCCCATGTAACCAGGTCTCCTGTTTCCTTCTGGAGAGGGCCCACGTTTTCCCTAGTCTTTCTTTTATCACCAACATACCTATAGAAGCTTTTCTTGTTGCCCTTGACAACCCTGGCCAGATTTAATTTTATGAGGGGTTTAGCTTCCCTAACCTGATCCCTGGCTGCTCGGACAATTTCTCTGTATTCCTCCCAGGCTACCTGTCCTTGTTTCCACCCTCTGTAGGCTTCCTTTTTGTGTTTGAGTTTGTACAGAAGCTCCTTGTTCATCCACGCAGGTCTCCTGGTGCTTTTGCCTGACTTCTTTGTTGAGATGCATCGCTCCTGAGCTTGAAGGAGGTGATCCATGAATATTAACCAGCTTTCTTGGGCCCTTCTTCCCTCCATGGCTTCATCCTGTGGTACTCTAACATTTTCTTTTAAAGTCAATCCATACATGTTCCGTAACTGTGACTGACTCAGTCAATTCATTAGTTGTGTTGGACTAGCCTTTGGAGACCAGAAAATTAGCCAGTCTACCATACACCTGATACGGTTGTGAACAGAAAGTAAATTTTCTCTCAGTAAGTATTGATATTAGGCTTTGTGAAATCTGCTATGAGAACCCAAATATATATCCTGGCTTCCTTGGATCCACACTATTCGAGATTGATCAGGTTATCGAGTTGTGTGAATCACAAAATATGCTGTGTACATTATAAGATAATGAGTTTTATCATTCCCTTTATCTCAACTAATCCTTGTTCTACTCTGTTCCTGGTGGGAGCAGCTTCCTCTGCTTCCTATGTCAGAGGAAACTTCTGTGGACAGTAGGGGAGAGGTTTTTACAAATCCTACCGAGAGCTGAGCTGTGCAGCACAGATGTCCCTGAAACTTGTGTGAGAAATCTTCTTTGTGTTTTGGCTTGATTCAAGATTAATTTGGGATACATAATTGTTAAAAGCCTCCCAGAGGCAGACAGCATCAGGTCTTTAACTAAGAGGTATTGTGAAGATTCAGAAATCTGAATAGGGAATAACTAATAGCTTGCATTCTGTAAAAATATTGCTTGAAGAGGATATTGTAATCTCCTTCTATTAATAGATCACATTGTCTTATGTTTGAAAGAGAACCTGTTCAAAAGGAGAAACATTTTGTGTCTCCTGCCTGTGAATGAGTCCTGTGTTCAAGGCCAGAGGAGATTGAAGAGCATTCTTACGAAGTCTAAAATTGCAGCCTCATTCTCAAGTTAAGCTATATAAACATATATATGTAAAATGATTTGGTAGGTTGTCATAAGGGTGGGACTACAAAATTCAGTTATCTGCATTTTTTTGATTTTTGAGTCCTCTCAAAGTCTAGGTTACTGCTTTGTTGCAGTTCAACTACAGTAACTTCAGTCTTTCTCTAAATGAAAGGAGCATTTTTAGGATCTGAGAAGGGCGGGGGCCTATAAGTCTATTAATTTATTAAACTATTTGTGGGAGTGTTGACCAAGCCCTTTTTTATTTGGTCTTTGTGGAAAGGGCTCAGCTTTTTCTCTTTCACAAGGCAGTCTTGCTGTTTGCTTTCTGGTTCGTTATGGTTTTGGGGGTGTGTTATTTTTTTTGTCTGTACTGATGTGCAATGACGTTTTTTGGTGGACAGCACTTATTCATGAGGGAAAGGGCTGAGACGTAGCACTCTCAAAATATTTGTCCTTCACTCCTTCCCTGGAAATGGCTTTTGGATGAGCTTATCAGGTGTACCTGGCAGGGCCTGGGCAGCAGGGCCGCAGGGTGCCCGTTGTGAGAAGAGGCCATGGCTTGCCTAGTGCTGGTCACGGACAGCTCTGAAACGGAGGCTGCGTGTGATGTGCCAGGGCAGGGACACCCCTGGGGACTGCAGGTGACCCCAGCCAGGGCAAGGACACTGAGAATCATGGAGTGGAAAAGCTGCAAGAAACACAGTGGAGTGGCAGAAAGTGCCAGGCAGTCCATACACGACCCCAACCTCCTGCGTGCCTCAACCTCCCTCCTCACCCCACTGGAGTGATTGGGAAGGGCTGAGTGTCACCGAGGCAAAAACAGGGCAAGCTGAGACTAGGAAAGGGGGAGGTGACACTGGGAATGTGCTTGACTTGAGCCCGGAGAAGGGGGAGGAAGAAGGCTTATTTATATGTTTGTTTAATTATTTATGTTTGCTTTTTGCCAATACCTGATTCAGTGATTAAGTGCTTTGGGGTTTCTTTTTGCTTTTTAATGGGCAATAAATGAAGTAAATCTATTCCAAGCCAATATCGTCTTGCCTGTGACGATGGGTGAAGAACTATTTGTTTCACTTCAGTGTACATTGCTGAGGGCATCCATGTCACTTTTTTGCTTATCTTGTTTCCTTCTGCCGATCCTCACTTGAATCCATATGGATCTAAGCTTTCCCTTGGTTTGCTTTCAGAAGATGTTTCTCCTTTTTTAGATGATGTGCTGTATATAAAAACACTCGGTGTGCACTTTGATTTGCTGCTGCTTATGTGAAGATCAATCATCAGACCAGTATTTTTATGATTAAAGTTATAATACAAAAATATATATAAATGTAATAACTTATACATTTGAAAACGTTATCTAAAATTATTATATAGAACAAGACACTGTTCATAGGTTAGAGATTTTAACCATAAGTTACTTAAGTAGCAAATCTGACAGTAGTTTTCTAAATTCTGTTACATTTTCTTCTGAGCCAGTTCTAATAGCTTTATGGATTATGCTACTGTAATGCAAAAATTCCAGTTAAGCCAGAAATCTCACAAGCATTTGGACTATCCTGTCTTATAATGTTATACTACAGCAGCTAAAGGAAGTTTGAGTTGCCTGAATATTGAAAAATTCTATATTTTTAATCAAGAAATCCCCACATTTGGGAAACCTACAGGAAAAAAAAAATGCTTACGTTATTGCCATTAGTAGTAGCAGCATTTTGATAATGTCTATTTGCTCAGGTTTGTTTCCTTCTTAACCCTTTTTCTATTTCAGCAAAAGAGGCACACACTCACAGCATGGTTTCACAGGATCCCACCTTGGGGATTTGCATTTAATTGTTATTTTAGCAGGTTTTGTTCTTGAAAATAATAGATCTGTTTGAGCTTTCTAGCTGCACACTGCTTCTCAGAACTTTATTTGCCATTTGTTTCAAAGGACTTTTTTTTTTGTAGCTGATAAGCTTTATTTGTGATTGACTTTTAACACTTGATTATACAGTGAGCAAAGTCTGAACACTTCTTACCTGATGAAGTAGTCGGGCTGGCATCTATCTCATGAAGAGCATAAGAAGTGCATCTGATTTGCATGAAATAGCTGATTGTTTCTGCCCTAATATTTAATACTCAGGTGCTATTCATATAAATTACAAGTGGAAACACACACCATGCTGTTTTGATGTCAGTGCCAATGCTATTTAGAACAATCAATCAGAAGCCTCTTTTCGCTAGAACTGCTTATTTTAAAAGAAACCTTTACAGATTAAGTAGGGCATGCAGTGAATGATAGACATAAGGGAGGACTGAGCTGGGAGGATGCAACTTCATTGGTTTCATGGTGATAAAAGGGCTCTGTTTACTTAACGCTTCCCACATACAAGAGTGAAGAAGTCTCCTTGTTGGTTTACAGCCTCCCACTATATAGCCAGTACCTTGGGCAAGCTTCCCTTCAACCTAATCCTCAGAGCTTTGTCTGGGGAAGTTCTTGTGAACTTGCTCCCCTTCCCCACTGTCTGCAAGGCAGCATGCTGCCAGTAGGCAAGCTGAGCAAGGCAGAATGTTACCAGCCACATTACCAAGACAATTACCTCTCAGGGATGGTGCACTTATCTCTACTGTGCTTCAGCTGAAAGCTGCCAAAAGTTTGCAACTTCTTGCTAGCACTGAAATTCCTGATTTTATTTTTTTTTATCTATGCATCAGCAGTAAAGTCAGGAAGATGAACACCCATCCTTACTCCAAAATGCACCCATCCTTACTCCAAAATGCACTCTAAATATATGAAATCATTTGACAGTGAGTTGCAGTGCTGCTATTTCTGGAGTAGATCGCCTTCATGTGCTATTTACCATATGAAACATTTAAACATCCTGAACTTGTAATTGTTATATTAACAGGATGAATTTGGTTAAAAATGGAATGTGTTAGAGCAAGTAGTGAAACCTAGGCATGACAGAGAAATGACATAGTCCTTTAGATTACAGCACAGACATATGAGTTGGAGTATGTCTGAGCATTGCTAAACAAACCATGCCTGTCAAAGCACCTAATGCTGATTGAGGATATGAGTAAACAATAGCTTGAATAAGAATCTTTACCCTAATATTAGTGCAAGGCACATGGAAGAATGCCCTGGTGCTGTTCCAGTCAGTGGCGGAGTTGATGACATCTGTTTAGGAAGAACCCATTTATTCGCTCCTCTTCCTCCAACTCTCTGATTCCCAATGTTTGCATGATCTGACAAGCAGAGCTAAGTCCTGTCCCTCTCATCCTCAGACACAGCCATGCATCCCAGCTCATGTGCCAGTAACTTTACTTTTTCAGGAGTTAAATTCCAACCCATAATCAACAAAATATATATTGTTCTTTCATGGTCGTCATAATGTTACCATTTTTCTTCACATTCTCTGTTATATCAATTAAAACCTAGAGTACCCTGTGTACTGGGAGACTGTACTGCATGATTGTTCCTCACAGGCTGTCATTTCTGGCACTAGGATCCTTCCAGTTAGCTATTACACATAGTATGGATTAATTTTTCTCGGCCCGGGGAGGGAGACCTTACTGTATGTTGCCTTACTAGAGAAGAGGTAACATGTGCTCATGATCATACATCAGGTATGTGTCAGATTTTCTGTCAAAAAATATAGAAATAAATTTAAATTCTGCTCAAAAGGAAATTCGAATTTTCCAGGCCATACAGCCTGCTTCTTTGACTGGCCTGACTGCTGACAGAGCTTTTATAGTCTTCAGGGGATGGTAATCTCCAGCCAGGAAATGTTCATTTGCAGGTATTAAAATCCAGTTCATTTTAATTACAGGAGCTTTCTGTCCATCTTCAGTGCTTTTTTTTTTTTTTTTTTTTTTTTTTAAGAGCTCCTTGCCCTGTTATCCTTCACCAGCTAGATATTTCTTTTTGTCCCACAAGTTTTGTTATGTAGAAAGCTCTGTGAAAGTCCCTCTTGCTATGCACATGCCAAAGCCTGACAAAAAATAAGCCAGTAAAATATTAAATGGGTATAAAAGGTACTTTTATCTTAATCCCAATTATTTTGCACCAATAACAAACCTCAAATTTAATTCTTCCCCTGGAGAAGTAAGCCTGCACCATCCCTTGTAATCAAGTCCAAATTCATTAGACTTTTTCAATAAATGTTTTCTGTGGGATCCCTTGCATACCAATGGTTGCTCTGGCAACCATAGTTTGCCTATTCAGGTTATTTTCCCAAAGCACATAACAAAATTATCTCTTTTGCCTCCAAAATTCCACAATATGTTCAGCTCTGAAACGTGGTATATCTCCTTAATCTTAGCCTTTTTTCTTTCTTTTTGCTCTGTTTTGCCTCTGATGTCCTATAAACCTGCCAGACGTGCCAGGTTTTACACATACCTAATCCACTTCTACAGCTCTCTTTGATAATCAATTCACTACAGGTAGTGTGCTTTGCTAAAAATTTTCCTTTCCTAACTTTGGATGTGATTAATTTCACCAGTTGCAGGAAAGCAGAAGCACCCAAACTACCTGGAAACCATGCTTGTTTCTTTGTCCCATTATTCCTTTAGAAAGTAGTGGAATTTAATTTGGCCCATTTAATTTCTCCCTCTATAATTCAAAAAATATTTCAGGATCAGATGAATTGTATCCCATTAGGTCTGCTGTTTGGCATCAGAATTGATTTGATAGTTTTCATTTGAACATGAAAATAGCACTACATTATCATAATAGACGGTTTTCCAGAAAAGTGTAAATTTTGGCATATTTCTCTGCCTTAATTGTTTTTCACATTTCAAACATGCTTAAGTAAGACATGTCAGCAATTTCTAGGCTAAAATAAATGTGTTCCAGACTATTTTGCTTTTAAATACAGGGTACATAGCCTTCATAAACAAAGCTTCTAATAAACTTTGAAATTTTGATATCCTTCATGTAAAAAGTTTTCTGCTGTGCTGAGTGTACAAACATTGTCAGTTTAGGTAATTTACATTTTTGAGCCTCTGACTTTTTTTCCTCCAAAAATTAACACTAAAATTCAAAACCTCAGGTCTGTATAGGTTTCCTGTCCAGATGAACTTAATACAAATCACCTATCCCCACTTGTCTTTCACTAGTAGGGACTACAAGCTGCATTATGTGGTGGTAACAGCATTTTCCCGTGTTGTCTGAGGGGTCAAGTACATCTTTTGCTTTTGACCACCCAGTCAATGTACTTGTTGTTTCAAATTCTATCAAATAGATTTCTCTTCTAATCGTTCTTGCCACTACATGCAAGTCTATATTCTCTTAACAGCCTCTAGTGGTGCCCATTAATCTTCCTACCATTCAAGGGGTAGGGACTCTTTCCTGTCCAGGATTCCCCACAGCTCTTGGGACGGAGCTGGCGGGAGATGACAACTCTCTCTGTTCGCTTGTCACTTCCAATTGCACATCCCTGCATGCTGCCTTTCTCTGCACCTCCTCCAGCTTGCTCCCCCCGCGGCTCTCCTTCTCTTTGATCTACATGTGTGGTATACCTGTGGCAGCCGTTTGGTGTAATCTGCCGCGCACGGGTTTAGTTCAGCGCTGTCCCAGAAGTCTAGCCTAAGAGTACCATTATTAGCAGGGGGTTGGATGAGTCAGCTGAGATAGAAATAAACTAACAGATGTTACTGAAAGCAGGACCTTTTCAAATGAAGTGCCCATCCCTACACAGCTGTACAAAGAAAGCCTCACATAAAACACTTCTACTTCCCTCATTGTTTTTACTCTTGCCTTTGAGCAAACCAAAGACATGCCATGCAGAAGCTAATTTCTTTTTTTTTTTTTTTTTTATGTTGCATGGTGAATAACATAACTTGGATATTTCCAGGTTGATGATTTTGGAATTATTTTTTTTTACTATTTTTCAATGCCTGCTTTATAAAATAACATCAAATGATTATGAACCTTCTGTTCATGTTCTGTATATAGATTGCAATAGGAAAAAAAAAAATCTTTTAAATATTTTACCACTTTTGTGTATACGTAATCATCCCTTCTTGTTGGCATGGAAATAATTTTTTTTTCCTCTGAATGTGACTTAGAGCTTTTGCTGTGAACCCTCTCTTCTATTCATCTATATATGTTTCTACATTTTAGAAATGCAGCTTCCTTATTTGGGGTTGGGCTAGATGATCTTTAAAGACCCCTTCCAACCCAAACTATTCTATGATTTATTCTTATTACTTTATTTATTTTCACATTAGCTAAGCTGCTAAGAGTTTCTGTTCACTTTTAATATCAGCTTTATATCCTGGAACATCTTTATCATAATTAGAAAGTTATTTTGCATTCTTTTCTCACCTAGTACCTCACAATAGCATAATCTTAGATTTTCTTTCTGGTTAGTAAAAGTCGGCCATTAACTAGGACAGCATGCCTCTGACTTCCCTGCTCTAATACCTAGAAAACCTCTCATCTGAGATGTAACCTTTTTCCTGTCTATTTTTTATTCTGTCAAAGTTCATTTATATCTTTATAAATTACAACATTTAACACATTTTCTCACTGAATCAGGGTTATTACACTGTAGAGCTCCCAATGTGACAACCATTATAGATTTTACATTAAATCCTACTGCAGTTACTATGGTTGTAATACTACTGTTGTGTATCTCTTGCTGTTAGCAGGTATTTTCAGAAAAACTGTGCGAGGTTTTTCAGCATTTGTTAATAAATAAATAAAAAGCATTTTTCAAACATGTAAGTATATACAGATACATGTGTGGTGTGGTACGCATTACGGATCGTATTCTTTATTATCTAATCCTGAGCCATGTTGTATATTGCAATCATACTCACAGGGAGCTGCAGTTTAAGCTATGCTGTACCACATAGGAGAAAACGATTGAAAAATCAGCTAACAAACAGGTATTTACTAATTGCTATACAGTTAAACTACAAAGAGCTGGAGTCCCTTGCTGAAGCTCTTTTAAAAAGTGAGCATTCTGCTAGTTTGAATCCAGTTAACTGTCCTCTAATGAACAATCACAGGCAGATGAGTTCTTCCTCAACTGGATTCCCAGATAATCAGAGTTAATTGTGTTTTCCTGTCCCAGACTTCTACTTTCTGTTTCTTTCTTCTCACTGCTATTGGCAAAGAAGTTGGAAAGACTCCCAGAATATTTTGATCTTTTAGATTTTCAGGTTAGTAAAGTTTGCCATTCATTTTTAAATTATAATGTATCACTCACCTTTTTGCTTACTTGTGTCTGGCATGCTTCTCCACAAACTGGACACTTTGCAAAGAGAACAGATGAAACAACTCTTTCTTCAAGAAGCTGAGGTCTTGAAATGAGACATTAAAAAAAACCAAAACAAACATGTATGTGTATTGTAATACACAGTGTAGTTAATTACCTTGATGCATTGTCTGTATTCTCATGCAATAGTGTGCTGAACTTTTATTGATTGCAGGCTATCTCCTCACTTCAAAATCCAAGACAAAATGAAGAGATTAGTAGACAAGTTAGAGTACATGCACATAGTATGGCAAGTCTACTCTGGAATCTCAAACTTAAGTCCTAAAGAAAGAAGTGGCTGAACCCATCAAATCTGTTACTTTTGAAACCCAGAGGACCCTCTGAAGTCAGCACGGGTAAGTAAATTCAACCTTGAATTTATTTGTGCTGCAGTGTGCTTGATTAGACTAGCTTAAGGCTAGACTCTTTCAAATACCCTACCTATCAAATTATTTTCTTCTAATTTTCTGCTGCTGCACACTTCCATTAAGATGACTGATCAGTCTCCTTAGTACTCTGCTGTCAGTTCACAAATTATAACATAATCATTAAAAAAAATAGTTTCTTTACAGAATTATATTATATAGTTTTTAAGTATTTGAAAATTAGCCTACTTGTAGCTGTGCAAATACCACACACTACGTTACTTATTGGTAAAATAGATTTGCAACATTATACGGAAAATTGTCAATAGTAACAATTTTTTTAAAATAAATAAATAAAATGTATTTTATAAATATCATTAGCATTCTTTGAATATGGAGAGCCTGAGCTTCTAGTTCTATTTTAGATCAAATTACCATACCCACAGACTCTAGTTCTGACCCTAATCAAACAAGTTATATGATAGTATTCTAAATAGTGAAGCTATTGGTGTACCTGCATATGTGCATTAATAGAACTGTTTAAAGTTGATCCCACAATGTTTTTTGGTTGCTATTTAGGCTAATGTATGTAGATGTCATCTGAAGGGATTGTGATGTTCCCTAGGAATTTCCAATTTCTTGGCCTTTCTGTGTTTATAGACAGAATACTCTTATTCCTATTACTTCATTTCCAAATCACTGGTTTTGCTATACATTTTGAAATTCGTGCCATACAGTCTGGCAATTATTTATTTATTTATAGGGCTGATTGAATTTTTCCTCCAAAGCAAAATCTTAATGAAAAGTACCAGCTTTCTAGAGAAACTTTAAACATGTCTTTTCTTTTTCAGTCAAAAAGCAAAATCTTGAAATACTAGGAAATACTGCCATGTTATCCTAAAAAATTATAGTCCCACTAATCTGAGAAAAATGAAGGCATTTATTTATTTTTTCAAAAGATGTGCAACCCATTCCTTTTTCTAATGTAAGGAAATAAATAAAAATACAGTATCACATTTTTAAGAAGATCTATTGAAGTATCTTCAGTATAAAAATGAGGATGTAGGTTGCACAAATTTACAGGTTTTTATATGCTTTTGTTCTTAAAAAAAAAACAAAAAACAAAAAAAACAAACAAAAAAACCCACAAAAAAACCCAAACCAAAACAAAAAAACCCCAACCAAACAAAAGTTATGTGCTGACCAGTTACCATGTCTGGGTTCAGGACTCAAGTATCTGTTGATTCACAGCGTATGCGTGCAAAACCCCAACTCTATCCTGACTAAAGTCCAGAGTGAGTTTCTATTAATGTCAGGGGTTTCATGTTTCAAATTTGGGAGACTAATTTCTTTGCACAGAAATACGTGTCATTACAAGTGGTGAGACTAAGAGTTTTTTAATCAAATGCACCTGATGTAGAACTACAGTGCCAGTTTTGACTAATTATGAAGTCACCTGATCATACTTTATATTAAGCTCAAAAGAGAATAACTTGACCAATGTTACTGTATTTGCAAAATTGTTTGTAGTTCTCACCAACATCTGAGGGGCAAAAAAGAGCTAGTGCATAAGACAATTGCACTGATCAAGGGTGGATTTTATACATATAGTCTTATTTTATTTTATACTAAAGAGGTGGATGAAGGAACTGTATACACTGGGCGGGAAGTTATGCAAGGCTTGGGACACAGTAATTCTGGAGTGGAACAGTATTTGGTGACAGGATAGCTACAGTCGTCTGTCCCTGACCATCAGACTCACCCAGGCATGGAGAGAAATTCCATGCAAGGACAGACGACAGGACACCAATATGATGATCAAAGTCGCCAGTTTATTAGTCATAGCTGATTATTCTTATACTATTCTCTAAGTTCCTTAAAACCTCTGATTGGTTGCTGCATGCAAGCATATAGAGTCCACGCACGTAAACATAAGATATAATTGGTTATACTAACTCTGTACACGCACATAAACATAGGACATAATTGGTTATGTCAACTAAAACATGCGAGACTTGTCTCAATCTAATTGGTCAAGATAAACTGCCAAAGTGAGGTTCTTTGTGCCAAGTTCCCTTTATCGTGGAATGCACACCTGTGTTCTTCTAATTGGTATCTTTCTTTTTTTGTCTTCTTGTTTATTCTGTTCAAGGCCTTCTAAAGGTGTCTGGAATGCTCTTGCAACCGTTAGCTAAATATGTTCCCACACAGGCACCAGCTAGAAACCTGAAACAGAGTGCTGTATCTTGTCTGGGGTGGTCAAGGCTAGTTTGTATATGGTAGCATGAGAGATTTCACTGGAGTAATAGTAGATCAACAAAAGGAACTTCCCCACTGATTTTAGGAGTCATGGGATCAAGAACAGCACCTGTATTTTTCTGATGAAAGTCTGCCAGATTTACTCGTGACTTCTCAACTTCTTTCCACCAATTTATTCTTAAAATCTAGTATTGAAATATTCTTGCTTATTGTACAAACAATCTGACTGACCATGATGACATGAAGTTCACATTTTTAACCTCTTTTTGTAGTAGTTAAATATTTAATTGTCTAAACCACTTTGAATTACAGGAGATACTCCACTGACCACATTGATGAAGAACTAGAAGTGTAGCATGAAATATCACACTTCGTTGGCTACTGTTGACTCTGCAATGTAATTTGACAGGAAAGGCAGGTGAATGATCTCCTCTGAGATTTGTGCCACTACATAAGGCGGCCTCGCTGAAAAGAAATGTGAAAAGAAAAAAAAAAAAACCACAAAAAAACTTGCTTTAAGAACGTTAAAGCTGTGTGAAATGTGGTGGGTTGGTTTGAAAGTCATTAAACAGAAACCTTTTGTTTCAGTTTATATCATCTTACTCTATTACTATTCATTTTCATTTTCAATTTTAATGTAGACAAAAAAACCTTCACCCCAAACAAGTATTTTCAATGTTTTCAGAGTGAAATCTTGCATCTATGAATAGAACTAGAGGTTAAAAGTGACCATTATGACTATCTTTGTGCTTTCTGCTAATAATTTCAATTTTTGGATTATATTTAATCTTGATTTAAAGAGTTCTAATGATTAAAAAAGTTACTGTAGGCTTAGGTATTTTTCTTTTAAGTATTACCTCACTTTAAAAAATATTTATTTATTTATTGTAAACTAGTTTGGCTTGCAATGTTCACTCTTGCCATAGTTCTAAGCTAAAATTCTGACTAATCTCTATTGTATTGCCTATAAATTACCTGAAAGTAAGAATTAAATTACTTTTTTGCTTTCCTTTCAGTAGACTAACTTGGTTTAGTCCTTCATTTTTTCCTTGACTTTTTTCCCACTATTTTAGATTGTGAGTAGTTTTAACAACTTAATTCTGAGTTCTGTTCACTACCACAAAGAAAGTGATTATGAAAACCTGACTTCACAACTAGTTTTTCTTCACTAACTGTAGAGTAAACATGGGCTCCTAAAGTGTGTTTAAAATGCTTTAAGCTGATGCTGTCAGTGTTCCCTACATCCTTCCACCTGCAATCTGAAATGTAGTCTGAAATGACCTCTTTATGGAAACTTGGAACAAAAGCAAACATTATAGACAAGATTTCTTGGAGTATTATCAAAACGAATAGGATCCTGGAAGCTTTCAAGGTAGGAAAGCACAGTGATGCTGGGTAAGCCTCTGGGATCTACCAAGTTTTGTGAAAACCACATATTTAAGGGACCAATGCAGTCTTCACAGAATCACCTGGAACATTTAAAAAACAAATCAAACAAAAACCAGTGACCTCCAGAGACATATAAGAGGGCAAAAGGATTACATTAAGACTTTTCAGCTAGTGTATAGCAATGAAATTACAGGAGCAAGAGAACCTGAGGGAGTTTGGATAGTTTCCATTCTTCCTAGAGGATTTTGCAGCAGTGAAGTTGCTGTAAATAATGATCTGTGCTTTATGGGAACTTGATCTTTATGGGAGGCTGCTCAGGGAATTCATTAAATATTTGTTTCCTTTTCCCGCTGCTCAGGTTCCCTTCCTTCCTGGCCAAATAAGTTAACCTTTGCTATGGCATTGAACCTCTTGTGAGGAGTTTGCTAAGGAAGGGACTGTAGTTGCTTTTGCTTGCCAATTAGAGGGCATATATGAGTACACATGGAACCTGGCAAAGGTCCAGAACCAAATTTGATCCACTGATTTAACTTCCTTTCCCAGTAAAAAATAAAATATAGTTTACTGGCTTGAAAGTTGGGAAGAATATCTATTGATGATAGGTTACTGAATTGTTTTCCCAGTGTATTTTATCAGACTTTAAATGCCTAGATATGAAGGTGACAATCAGTTAAAGAAATTATCCCCTATTAAGAAAAGTTTATTTTTGATAGTGTAAAAAAGGCAGAATGGCAAGTTCAAATGCTACAGACTCCACAAATATATGGTATCTTCAAATTTTTAAAAGATACAAATTTTTTAAAAAACTTGCATTTGTATGCATTCGTTAATATGGCTTTGTCTATGGACATTTTATACTTGTTTTGAAAAAAAAGATATTTTAAATAAAAATGTTAGAAACTATTGAAAACTAATGGCTGCAACTCACTCGGAATGGTTCAGTGATAAGGGAGGTTTATCTGAAAAAAACTTTTAACATTTAAAAAAAGCTATGTGTGTGTATGTTGAGTGAGTTTTTTTCCTGCCTACCTATCTACCTATCTATCTATATTGTCAGACTTTCATCCTTCTAAGCCACTAATGAGATAACAATTCTTTATTTATAACAATGATTTCCATGTAGAGATAGTTGACTAAAAGGAAGCTTTCAGTTATTGGAGATAACTGGATATATAGAAGACCAGATGTGGATTTAAAATTAAAAACCCCAAACATTTCCTGCAGCATTGTCTACCTGCTGAAGCAAGTTCAAAAGTAACTTCAAGTTTGGAATAATTCATAAAATCTCCCTATTCTTACAGCAACACTCAATATCTGATGCTGCTTGCAGTTGGAATTAGGTTAGGATAGTGTTTCTATGATGAAACAAGCTCTACTTTGGGGGCAGATTTCAAGACACAGGTATTTTTCAGGCCTTGGGATTCAAAATCTGAGATGAGAAGAAGTAAACCTGATTTCACAAATTATTTCTTTGTAGCTTATGAGGTCAAAGAAATTGAAAAGCTTAAAAAAAAAGAAAGGATTACAGTGGGACTTCAAACCACAGCTCTTGTATTTCAGAGCACAAGTGACTCTTGTCCCAATCTCACTGCTTCCTTCAGAGTTGACTTTTGCCTCAGAGGGAAAAAAAAAAAAAAAACAACAACAATATGCAGTACATGAGTTATGACCATCTCACAGACCCCTTCAGGGCAAAGTTACCTGCACAGTATAGTCATATAAGGAGCTGGGATTTTTAGCTGCAGATTCTTGGAACTTTTCAATTTAAGACAGGGAGGGGAAAAAACCTCTGCTACTCAACTGTATATGTGTCACCTGGGAATAACTACAATACATAGCTATATTACCTTCTGCCTCAAAGGCAAAATCCATTTTGGCTTCATTTGCATTTTTATCTAAAGCCAGACCAAAAAAAATCCCAGGCTCATCTGTACTAATGTATATTTATTAAAAAAAAAGAAAAAAAAAAAGAAAAAAAGAAAAGTCACAATACTTATCTAGGAATAGAAAAATATTTATACATACAACCAATATCAAAATCAGAATAGCACTTGTTTACCTTTTCAGAAAATCTTACCCTCTTTCTTTTTCTCTCTCCCAAGTATGACCTGGCAATATAATTTCTGCAAGCGTTTCCATAAAATGTGTAATTCACACACAGATTTCCAGGCAAGCTCTTCTTGTCCTATGTATTGTTAGAGAAGAATTTCTTTTTTCTTCAAAAAGAAAAGAAATAAGAGATAAATGGTACCACATGGGGAGAAAAGGAAAGCACAAAATAGATCTACAGCAATAGCTTCTGTCTGGTATCAAACTGCACACGAACAATCTGCTAACAAGCTGGAAAAAGAAGAAGAGACCTAGAGGTCACATCCAAGTTCAGCTTTTTACTCATCAGTGAATGGTCCTGTGGGAACCCACTGGATCTCGAAAGGTTCAAGGTGTCAGGTTAAAAATGAGTACAAATATGAAAGCTGGATAAAAGCTCTAAGATTCTGCAGAAGATGTTGCAGTTGCACAGACAAGATAGAGGAAAAAAGACAAGTCTTTGAGATTCTAAATAAAAAGGAAATCTTAGACCACACACAACTGCAAAAATTCAAGGTATTCACTAATTGTACCTGTAACAATGACATTTTTCATCCAGAAGTAATATTATTTATACTATGGTACTGCATTTTGTACAGTAAATTCTCCAGTGTGAGACTGTATACTCCATGGTATAAATTATACAGATTTATAGATATTTTGTGATGACTGAATTTAGGCAGGCATTTCTAAGACTGAGTGGGGTGGGGAAGGAAGATGTGTTTCAAATAGAGATTTTAAAAACTATCTATTTTACAGAACAGAGAGATTCTAAAAAGCTGTGCCAGGAGGCAGCATCTTCTTGGGAAAAAGCTTTGCACTTCACTTTCCAGCCCTCTCTCTTCTCTGTGAAAAATGGAGGATGGGTTGCAGAAGTTGTTGAAAACTGTGATAATGTTTTTGAAAGGATTTTTAACTTGATTAGTTAATGAAATTTGAATGCATCTGACAAACAGCAGAAGGTGACGCAGCTGTGACCAAAGCAAAGACTATATTGTGCAAGGTGTACTGCAAGGGCCAAAAGCACTGTATTATGGGGCTAGACCTGCATCAATTATAACGTGCATTGCATCTTGGCTAAGTCTTGAAGAAAGCTGGTACACACCCCAGTAGCACTGAAATTCTATAATCCTTTATTTTGGTGAGTCAGTAGTGATGCAGTTTTCTGTTCTGGGAAAACTAGTTGCAAATAGTATGTTTAGCCTTTCAAAGACATGAGTGGTACTCATTCTGAACAAAGGCTGGAATGCAGTTTATGGCTTTACAATTTCTTGCCCATGCTAACGATATTGCTTTTCAGGAAAAGGATCTGAAACAACCAATCCGAGTAAGAAATAAAGAGGTAGAACCTAGCCTTCTTAGAAATGTTCCAGAAATGTGTGATGATCAAAATCAGTTGGGAGAATGAAATACTACATTCAAGGCAGGCTGTAAGGTTTTCAGTAGTTCAGAGGTACTGCACTACAAATAGCAGCATGACCACAGAGCTGTTTGCTGCAGAGTGAAAGAATTTTGACTATACATTTACATAAAATATTTTCAGAATCCCATATGGATTCTGCATATTACTTTTGTATTGCAGTGATTTTCTCCCTTCTGAAGTTTTTTTTTCTTTCTCCTCCACAACATACAAATACAGCAAAATACAATGTGCTGATATTTACATTAAAATATTATTTAAGTATATGTATGCTGTATACATTTAGAAACCAGATCTTTTTTGTATTCCTGGCATTCATGTATCATTCTCTGGTCCACAGTAAAATAAATGTTGGTATTTTGGTTTGTTCCGCTATAGCTGATTTCTCTTTCCAACATGTGACCAAGTAGCTGGTGCCTCAGCTACCTCAGGTGTGCTACAGTTAAATTGCATGTAGGTAACAAGGTCAGACACCAGCCCTGCAAGAAAGAATCCATATTGCCTAAAGAAGTCATATTGCTGATTTACTAGATATAGTTCAGCCTGTCAGGAGAGCTCCACTCCACTAACGTGAATGTGGCAAGACACAGGTTTTATTGCAATTGTTTTTAAGATGGGACATAAATGTACAGTTTTTTGCTGAAGTAAAGTGTAAGGTCACCTGTCTTGGTCATATTTTAACTTAAAATTTCTCTGGTGAGCGTCAGTTACTTATTTTTCGTTCTTTCTGTGTGGCCCTGTTTTAGCACTACATTGTCCTCTTTTCTGTGCCACTCATCACTATATCATAAAGATGGGTAGAAATATTATTGTATTTGGCCTGAAGGTCTTCAAGATTCCCTCTGAAGAAATCCAGCACATAAGCATAACAACAAAGAGTGGCCTTGACTACTGTCCTCACAGCCGCTGGTTTTTGGAGGTGTGCTGCTTCCCTACTACTTCCTCAGTCTAGCTATAAATTTAAGCTTCAGTGTTGATGCAAGAGCACAGATACACCTTAATAATTTATATGTGTTCAATTATAGTCATCTTTGCTGTAACCTGCCTAATTAGGCTAGTTAACTGTCACAGAAATGAGAAAAAGTTTCCTTCCCTCCTCAGCCTGTGAGATTAGCAGTGCTTTAAAAAAAAAAAAAAAAAAGATCTGAGAAGGAAAGATGGAGAAAGTGTCATCAGTTTCTTTGAATTTTTTTTGCCTTACCAGAGCAATGCTCAGAGTGTCTCTTCCTCCCAAAGGTACCAGGAGTTGGCAAGTGAGGAGAGAAAACACTAGGAGCAATCCCAGCAACAACAGTACTAGGTCTAAAAGATCTTCCCATCATTGACTAGAACAAGACACTTCTCAGCTTCTCATCGAAACTAGAGAGAGATGAGGAGCCCAGGCTTGGTCTGCCCTGTGGCTGCAGTTCTGGAGAAGGCAAGCAGAGCCGTACAAACTTTACTGATCTCTAATTAAAAAAAGTAGATAAGGAAATAAAAATCCTAAATGCTTTGTTCTGTAGGGAGATGGTCTCTAAACAAGCATGCAGGTGTATTTAGGTTTTCAAGAGTTTTTTTCTTTTTGTTGTTTGGTTGCTTTGGGATCTTTTAATTCTTTTTTTAATTCCCCCTTGCCAGGTGACTGACATTGCCTCCAAATATATTCTCCAGTGAATCAAAATGTTGTGCTGGTTTTATATATCTTGGAAAGTTATGCATGTGGCCTATTCAACAAAGCCCAGTAAAACAAATTGTGAGCCTTTCTTTTGGTGTCTGCGGTGTTCAAAAATCCTGCTTAGGTAAATGAAAATATGGTTCTATGTTTTTTGGAAACAGTTACTCTGAAGATTTTATTTAGTCTAAATGATAAAAATCTCTGTTTGGTGATTTTGGGTTTTTTTTTTAAGGATATTGGCCTTTGATCCTCACAGACTAGACTTTAATCAGATTGAGGTAAGATAGCTGTAATGGTCAGAGTTATTTATTTAGTGCCAGGTTTGGAAAGCATAGTGATCTCTGCTCAGCGTTTTAGACTGCTGCGGGATAGAGCTCTCACATGGCTGGGATGAGCAGCACAGCCGTTCCGGAGAACAGCTACAACCTGTATCACGGACTGACTTTTATTAAACTTCCATTTAGTGTCCTAATCAAAATACTTATTCCTTGACATTTTAATATGATAGCTCTATCTTTTTCTTTTAGTTTTTAGAATGAATCTGTTACTTGGTAAGAAAACTAGACTTGGTAGCATTATAAAGTGTCCTAGTTTCAGCTGGGATAGAGTTAATTGTCTTCCTAGTAGCTGGTACGGTGCTATGTTTTGAGTTCAGTATGTGAAGAATGCTGATAACACTGATGTTTTCAGTTGTTGCTAGTAGTGTTTAGACTAATGTCAAGGATTTTTCAGCTTCTCATGCCCAGCCAGCGAGAAAGCTGGAGGGGCACAAGAAGTTGGCACAGGACACAGCCAGGGCACCTGACCCAAACTGGCCAACGGTGTATTCCATACCGTGTGACGTCACGTCTAGTATAGGAACTGGGAAGTGGGGACGGGGAATCGCTGCTCGGGGACTAGCTGGGTGTCGGTCAGCGGGTGGTGAGCAACTGCACTGCGCATCATTTGTACATTCCAATCCTTTCATTATTGCTGTTGTCATTTTATTAGTGTTATCATTATCATTATTAGTTTCTTCTTTTCTGTTCTATTAAACCGTTCTTATCTCAACCCGTGGGTTTTGCTTCTTTTTCCCGATTTTCTCCCCCATCCCACTGGGTGGGGGGGGAGTGAGTGAGCAGCTGCGTGGTGCTTAGTTGCTGGCTGGGGTTAAACCACGACATAAAACAAGCAGATACTGTAAAGCCAGGGCAGGCATGGCAACTACAGCAATACCAATAGCACTAGTTTTCCTACAATTGTCCAGTTTTTGGCAGTTGAGAATTAATCTCAACTTAAGCTACAGTAACTGAACAGAGATTCAGGACATCTCTTTCTCTATGAAGTGATTACAAGGTTAGTGGCTTCTTGATATCCATCAAACGGGAGAAACATATAATCTCAAAGTCATTTGCTGCAAAGAAAAACAGATTGAACCTACTGATGCTGTTTAAATGAAAATTTTAATTAACATTCTTTCTAGAGGTCACTAAGAGCATCTAACTCAGTTTTAGACACTGGTTTGATTTTTAATCTTTGTTGCCTGTCTGACAAACCCTTATGTTGGTTAGAGCTTTGAAGGGCTGCACCATGTTCTTTAAAAGTGAGTACACCAAAGACTCCAGTTTTTCAAGCTAGGCTTTACTAAAAAAAAAACAAACAAAAATGAAGTAGTTCTGAAAGCAGAAAAGAAAAAACAGATCTGCTAAAAGACAATGCAATTCTAGATGGTTTGTAAACAAATTTTCTCTCTGTCCAGCGTGCCCTGGATGTTTCAGTGCGTTACTGGAACTGATCTCCTGTTTTATTCCCTCTGGGTCCTCAGGAAAATTTCCTCACTGCTGTGGCTGGGTTAGGGATCTGTTCTCTGCTGCAGGCAAGCTGCCTGCTCACTCGCAGTCAGTCTCCACCTTGCACTCATCCCTCCACCTCTGACCAGTTTTTAAAAAGAGGTTTTCTCCAACCTCCAGGCATGGACTCTCCCTCTTTTCCTGCCTTGTTGCAGTCAAGCCTGCAAGCAGGAAACTTTCTCCTCCACTGCTCAGAAACATCCTTTTTAAACAGAACACAACTTTCAGCAATATATAATAAACCATGAACAAACCAAGCAATTATAGCGTATCTCAGACCCTGGAAAGTACTAATGTAGGATCTCAGCTTACTGAACTCTATCACTGTTGTTTGTGGATGCCTGTCTGCATTTTTCTTTTGGATGCACTGAATATCCTTGCTAAACTGTGACAATTACAGTGAACAAACCATTTTGGGGTAAGTCCCACATACAAATATTTGTCTCCCTTTAAATGGTGTTCTGTATCTCAGCTTCATCTGATTATCACATTCCCAAACTTAAGCTTCTTACAGATATTTTATAGGTCAACAGAATTAAAGGGTTGTGGTTTAGTTACAAAATAGAACTAAAATAGCTCTTTTGTCACAATTAAGAACTACATAAAGATTGCATAAAAAGGTATCTACAGAAGTTCTCCTATAGGATTTTGATATTATCACTTCCAGCTGATTACAGCAGAGTATTTTGTAGAATTCTTTTTTTTCCGTTCTAAAAATAGAATCAACTTTGTACTTACTCCTTGCTTTTCTTACTAAGCTGACCCTGTATAACTTCCCTGATATTGATTAGGAGATTAGATAAGTGCAGGTCCTTTCTGTTGAGATTTAACTGCAAAGGAACGTGAGAGATAATACTACATTATCTCAGTTTAAAAGTCCCCTGTAGAATGCCAATTATGTGCACATTGAAATCCTTTAGATTTATAAGACCTTAAATTGCTACAACTATATTACCATGACCTGTGAGCTCATGAGCACGCAGGAATGAAATAACAGTCAACCATTTTTGGTATTTAAATGGGACACATCCATGGAAAAAACATGTTAAAGTGTTAGAGTGTGTCTCAGCAGAATCCTGAGTTACATGAGTTTATTGGGATGAAGGTGGCAGCTGGTAAATTTAGATCATACAGTTATGAATGCTGTTTCCTATGGAAGAAATTTCATTTTCTTGAAACAACTATCAAAGAGGTTGAACAACTCTAACTAATGAACACAAAGCAGCCTTTAGCCCCACTTTGACATATGAAAAGTCTATACTTCTCATATGTTACAGAGCTGAGGAACAGGGCTCAATGAAATCATGTGGTTATTACATATGTTAACCCTGAGGATGCATACAAGATCTCAGCTCATCCCAGATAGCTTTTGTAACTTGTATGAATAGATGCAGTCTCTGAACACCTCATGGTACCAGCTATGCACAGGGTTATATTTATAGCCAATACCTTAATGTGCATGTAGAAGCCAGCTAGAAGAGCCATATGCTCCAGAGCATTTGTGCTATATAGTTCTATTAATGTAAATGGAAAATGGTGACAAGAAAATAGCTATTGCACTGGATGCAGTAACTGCATCTACATGAGCTAGTGCATGCCAGGAACATTTTAGTAGACCAGAGACAAGCTGGCAATATTTTGTCACATCCATCCTACCCAACTCTCTCACCTTCCAAAACTGCTTGTTGAGAAGGATCGTCCTGGTCCATGCTAATTCCTAAATTGTGATCAGGAATTGTCTGAGAAAGCAGTAGTTGGCCTAGGAAAAAAAATGTTTCCTCAGCCCTGTGCATCTAATTAACAGAAGATGCTATCTTAATAGAAGTTATGGGTTGTTTTTAATTTTTTTATAATAATTTTCCTTATTTTTGAATTAATTTCAACCTCTCACCCAGGTATTACCCAATTTGTGACTTAGGGTTGGCAGTGATCAAGAGGGGAAAAATTGTTTCATAGAGTGTGATACTTATTTAATGGCTTGCACTCTGGTCTGTTATAGAAATAAATTCAAATATGGATAATATTATGAACAAGCTATAAGACAACAAAAATATGCAGTTTTCTTTTACATGACAGCTCAAATTTTTTTTCTGAAAATTGTTGAATATATTTTCTCCAGACATATGATTTGAGAAATGCATGAATCAAACATGTAAATGTAAAATAGCATATGTTCACCCATCAATACACTTTAGTAATTACGTGAAGGATTTTTTTATTGGATCATCTTTTTCAGGCAAGCTTCCAAAAACAGAACATTGATAATAATGTCATTTGAAGTCAGGGTTACCTTTGTGGATCCCAGTGATATGCATTTTTCAGTAGCTAATAATTCATCACTCTCATTTCATGACTAAAATTCAGAATGGTATCTGACCTTCTGCTCTATGACTTAGTGTCATTACAGGCACACTAGCTTTATTTGGCCAGGGCATAGTTGTGTACATTTAGCAGCTTGTCAGTGGAAACCAGGCAATGAAAGAATTAAATGTCAGACTTCTGAGAACTACAAGAAAGGCTTTCTTGCTGCAGGTCAGAGACTAGAATAAGGTGTCATTCAGAGTGAAAGCTTCTTACAAGGTAAAAAAAAAAAAAAATCCATTTAATCCATTTTATACTGAGGGTTGTAAGGAAAGAAAGGGTTCACACAGCTTAGATGTGATTTTACAATGAGTCTGAACAAACTTTACAAAGGAATGAGAATATTTGTCAGGAAACCCTTTTTATAAATCACAGGTTATTTAAAAAAATGCAGAAGCTGAAGAATTTGGGGTGAGGTCAGCCTGATCAATGCAAGGTGAAAAAGAAAAAGGTAGTCTCATATTTTCAAAGACAAACTTTGTATATTTGACTTGCAAACTCTGGGAAGAAAAAAGAAAAGCCTACCCATATGTTACATTCTGCTAAAGTTTGATATTGAAGCACAGCACAAAGTTGAATTGCTTATATAGCATAAGTTGCAATTGAGTTGGAAAGCTGATCTGTTATTACGTGACAAGGCAGTTGGGAAATTGTCTTGCTTATAACACATCACCAACCAACTGAGGTAGGCATGCAAAATGGTGAGTCAGGATGTAAGGAGGTAGGAGGTGTAAACAGCAATTAATCAACATATGCAAAGAAATAAACATGGTTCATGGTTTCGCAAAGCTCAGATGCACTGAAGCAGTCTGGGACAAATTCATTAATGAAGGAAGCAAAAATAGTTCTGAAATCAGTAAAGGTGCACACGCTTACACAGCAAAATCCCATAGGCCTGTGACTTCAGTGCCTGAAACTTGAATCCCATGTGTCCACCATTTACAGCAACAGTTCCTGCTTTTGTGCACTCATGACTCCTTAAATTAGCTACAGCTGGCCTAGCTTGGGGCCCAATAGCTTCCAATTTTCAGGAAATAGCTGACACATTTAGTCCCTTTTTCTAAATCAAGCTGGTGAAGGGAACAATTGATTGTCCTTTTTCTCTATCAGATGTGAGGGTCCTTACCAGCAAAAGCTGGCAAAAAGGGAGGGGAAAAATTAAGCAGAGGTTTTCTCGTGTTTAGGAGATACTAGCCCTTTCTTGCTGTGTTCATCCTTAATTTTGCTGAGCTATGACCTTACAGCAACTATCCACTTCTGTCTTGAAAAAGGTAAGTTAAGCATAAAAGTTAATTTTTTTTTTTTTTACTATGAAGGAAGCTTTACAAAAAATGGAGCTTTACAGAGGTCATACAGCAAACAAACACTTTTGTAGGTATGATGGTATGGTTTAAAGCCTGCCACTGAAATCAGATATGATTTGCAAGGCCAGTTTGAACAAAAAATTGAAACGTCGTGAGGAAAGATTGTATGATTTGGTGAAAGCAAACTGAATTTAACCTAGGTACATTGAATTCCAATTTAAAGCTGTATCTACTAGTCTACACAACTTTTCAATTAACATTTATATCACTTGCTTAGCGAGTAAGTGAACTGAAAGGCTTATTGTACAGGGAAGCTCTGGTAATTTAATTTGTTGACTGGGCTGGAAAGCAAAGATACAGTACTTCTGTTGAATAAGTCTCTCTGATTAGTAAATCACATACAAAGTTAATGTTGCAATAGTAACATAGTTGTGGTAATATGATAAGTGCTCCTGTACATTTGATAAAACTGTAAGCAAGTGATTGTGTACCTGGTTAGATAATGTATTACTCGGAGATTTTGAGGAATATTTAAAGTGTGCTTTAAACTTTAAAATACATTAGCAGGGATTAGGTTTTGGAGCTTTCTCTTAATTATGTTTTGCTGATACCAGACCATCCTACTAGCCAGTTTTTGTGGACAAAATTGCAAGTGTGAAGTCCCATAACAAATACCTGGCAGGAAGAATAATTTATGTTCATCTAAAATCAGTCAAATATGAGATTAAATAATTTTAATCTGTGTCTGACATGGAATAGCAGTAAGAAACTGTGAAACTGTTGGTTTTCTTGGGAGCTTGAAGTATTCCATATCACTAGTTTACTACTGGCTTTCATTTGGGTAAAAGCCATCCATTGTGCTGTTTTGGCTGTAACTGATCTCTGAGTGTTTCTCTTCCTTCCAGGTTCTGGCAGATAGAGTCATAGATTTATAGAAAAATAGTAAAGAAATATTGTTTTCAAATATATTAGTTGAGTCCTACTGGATGAGGATAAGTGACCTAACCACAGGAGAACTCAACCCTAGCAGTCTAGACCCCTAATTTCACGCTGGGCTCCGTAACCCACAACTCTACTGGGGTAGAATTGATTTAATTTTCTTGGGTTTTGTTAACATTGTGTTGAGCCATAGATACAAATATGGGAAATAAATACAAATATTCTGCTTATTATTTTAAATATCACAGAACTTATCTTAATATCAGAATATTGCAGGTTTGTTTGCAGCTTGATTCTTCAATTGTAAAGTCATTACTGGCACAGGAAGTATGACACTGTCTACTTAGGTATGAAAAAAAGCTGACTTCTTTATTGACCTGTTCAAGCTTCTCTATTGGAACGAAAATATGCTATTTACATGTATAAAATCTTTTTAAAGGTAACAGGAGAAAAAGTAAACAAATTAACATCCTTCAAAAATGTTAATTTCCAGAAAGGAAAATGATTATGCTTACCCACTCCAATTTTAATAGTTATGGTAAACGAACCAGGCAGTATTCAAAATTGTCATGCAGCAGCTGAAGAAAAGCAAGAGACCTTGTAGCTTTCCATTTGTCACCAAACTTCATTGGCTCTTCCCTGAAGAGGGATTGTTTGAAGAAAGATATACATGCTATAAGAAGCAGCATAAACCTTTCTTTTAAACTAGTACCATCTCAGAGGGAGTTACCAAAAACCAGAAATTAGTTTTGTTCTCTGCTAAAATTCACAGAAAACTATTGCTTTTTAAAGTAAATCTTCATTACTTCTGATTTCCCATTTTTCTTTCTAAACAAGTTCATTTTGATATTGTTAGGGTTATTTTTTCATTAGAGGCTTTTATCTGAAAAGTAAACTATTGCATATATTCAAAGCTAAACTGTATCTTGTGGATCTATTGGTTTTCTATGAAAAACCTCCCTGTAATACCTTTTACAGTTAGAACTGGTGAAACACAAATTACTGCTAATCTTTTTTCCACTTAACGATTTTTTTTGTCTAAATACCAACTATTTCACATGAATACACCTGTTTTAATAAAATATAAGCCAGGAAGGTTCATAACATCCAGGCAGACATTTCTCTGTCAGTGAGTTTTCCTTGGGCTTCATTATCAACTTGATTGGGATAAAAGCATTCTGCAAACTTGAAAATTATTGTATTTTTTCACTGGCCAAAACTTACTATCTACTGGAATAAACTTGTCAGGAAAAGCTTGGTTTCTGGAGAAAAGAAGCAGAAAAGACAGGTGCATAGAAATTGCATACCTTAACTGGAAATAGTCTCATATCTCTTCTTAAAATGTGTCTCAAATATATTTATTTTTTGTAGTATGTGGCAAGAGAAAGGCACCGAAAGTCCATTATGTTTGTCTATAATTCAAGTGCATGATTCCTCAAAGATATGAAGATTTGTATAAGTCATTATAAATGAACATTTTATGTGAGGTTGTGTTGTAAGATCATCCTGTCCATATTTGAAATGTACGTATTAGAGAAGATTGTGGGTATACTAGTAGTGGTTTGGCAGAAATACTTTATAAGCAATGCACTCTTGCAGTCAGATGCCCAGAAGATTAATGGGGAAAGAAGGACAAATATAGTAACTTATACAAGCCCTCTTAAGATGTGAATTTCAGTAACTGTTAATGTCTTCTTAAGCTTGGAGTATCCCCATGTCAAAATGAGTTCAGTTTCTGAAACACTTACCATTAAACATCTTGGCTAAACAGAAGTTCCATGAATTGCTCATAAAATGCTTTACTTATTTAATTCAGATTAGTACATTAAATCTTTATCTACAGTATCATAATGACTTTCACTCCTGATAAAGCTACGTAAGCTCTGTAGTATGATGTTAAAAACTCGGTAGTTGTTTCATCAAATAAAAAAAGTAACAAGATCATATCTTTAAAATTACTAAAATGATTGCTGTTTCTAAAATATGCATTAAAATCTACATTGTGAGCACCAGTAATTTTCAGAGTAATGCAATTCAATTTAAATTGTAGGACTCAGCCATACTTTATAGGATGTTTTTTATAATTCTTGCAGAACATACTAATATCTGGTTGACCAGGCTATAGAGCATAAAATTCACTTTTAACTTTATGCGTTCCATGAACTTAACTGGTTTCTGTCACAAAAAGATTAAAAAGACAAAGCAAAATACACACATGTATACCACATCTTACTATATTATTTTTTTGCTTAGAAACGTGATCAAGCGATAATAATTTAAAAATTAGATGAATACATGGTAAGTTAATTTATAATTAATACTTCTTAGTAAATTAGTGCTTCCTTTTTTTACCTTCTCTTTTAATGATATTCTAGCTCTGTTGTTAATGGCCTGGTTAATCATTAACTGCATCTGAAAGAATACTCTAAAGTGAGTTATAACCTTATAAAGCCTTATAGCCTATAGCATATTCAGCAAAATCATGCTAGAGGCTACAACCTAATTCCTTACCATCATTGCCAATATTTCTGATAAAAGGTGTTCAAAAGAAGTGTCCAGAAATTGAGCTTTTTAATTTAAAGTGTAAACGATTTTAAAAGAATTATAAATTCTACTGTGAAATGTTCTCTGTCTTGATTGTTTGACATCTAAAAGTTACTGCAGAACATCCATTCCCATACTGCACTTAATTGGAAGCTGGAAAATATCGGTTCCAACACCAAGATGCACAGAGGTAAACAAACATGTTGAATTATTTTTCCTCCACTCTTAGAATCCATTTTCAATAAAGGCAAAGATGGCAAGTGATAATAAGTCTCCTTTTGTCTCAGCAGGGCACCAGATAACAGTTGAGCATGACTTGCCAGGGTTGCCCAAAACATAAAGCTTACTCAGCAATTGGTAATACTACTGTTTACCTCCCTAAAGAAAAATATTGTTACCTATTTATTTTCAAAAGCACATTCCCTGAAAGCTGAAAATATTCCAGAGGAAAAAAAAATCCAGTCAAACATGTTTGGTAAGTACTTTCACACAAAAATCAAAAAGTGGACTCGTCTTAACAGATATTGAAACAAGTGTTTGTGAAGCCAGCAAAACAGACACACATGGTGCTCTAATGGGGCCAGGATCATTCAGTCTGAATTTACCCTTCTTTAATTCCTAGCAATATTCCCTAGCTGTTCTACAATGGGAACTGTCTTGCTGTCGTGCATTAATTAAATAAAATTTGGTGAGGAAAAAGAACTTTTGAGTCAACAAAATATTATGAGATCTAGTTGTCTCTTACTTCTTTGCAGTATTTTTTAGTCTTGTGTGTCAAAGTCCCTCAAGGCTGTCGAAGTTCAGACATGCTTCTGACTGCCCTATGCATGTCAGAGTTTTCCTAACTATCCCAAATCACCAAAACAAAATTTTTCTCTCTGTAAATCCTTGTGATCCAAGCTCACAAACTAGGAATGCACAGCTTCCACAGAGGCTGCTGGAACTCCTGGGCGCTTTAACAAGATTCATAGATCTGCCTTACCTTTGGGTAAGGGAAATCTCACTGCTAATCACTCTGAAATTGTGCTTACGTCAAGTCATGTTAAAAGTATATATTATCTTTGATTTTTGCAGTAGCAGAGTGAGATGGCCCAGTTCCAAATCTTCAAAGAAGTTAAAAAAGAAAGAAAACTGTGCTTTTCCCCAAGATCAGATCCAAAAGATGTCTTGCGCTACATTCATCTGACTTGCTGTAGACATTTGGATCATTCACTTCATCAGACCTCCTGATATCTGAATGTATCTCATCTCAGGTTGTAGTCATAAGGCAGACTCCACTCCTGCTAAAACACACTAGCATTTGTAGCAAAACCATTTCCTTGAGTCCTGCAGGGTTTCCACTTAAACTGATTTTTTTTTTTTCATACTGTCCTAGCTTATCAACACCTTACCTAACAAATTCTTCTGATAGTTCTCTTGTCAAAAATTGCTGAGTTCTAGAGCTGCAGGTTTTATCAGCACTAACAGCCAATAGCAGACAAAACCTCCCTAATATTTGACTAGCCTAGAAACAGCTCCTCCACTCACGTAACACCACTATTTCTCTCTCTTACCCATGCCTCAGTGAGTAGCATATTTATACCAGTGTAAAGTGAAATTCAGTCTCATCTTTTATACCATGCCTTATTTTGACAATTATATTTGATATAATCATCTAAATGGAATTAATGCATTTATCTCTTTATCCAGTCAAGACCGATTTAAAAATCACACACACTTTTTGGACAGATAACAAGTATATAGGCCAATAGACACTTGCTATCCATTTCTCTTATGGTATTTCTGTACCCTTGCCAGCCTCCAGGATCCAGTGAGCAGTTTGATACCTGTAAGATATTTATGGTAAAGGATATTTTGCTTGTCCCTCCAAATCTATGTGGATGTCCCATATTTGTCCCCCAGCCCAAATTGTATTCACACTCTTGAATAACTCCCACTTTAATAGTCAGAACTGCAGATGGATAATAATCTTCCCTCATGTATTTTCTTTCCATGTCATTAAGGAATAAGCCAAAATACACATTACTATTCCATTACAGCTTTATAAAATAAAGGTTGAGACTGAGATAAGTTTGAATGAAATATTAGGCAAGGCTGGTGGTTTTTTTAATTTTTTTTTTCAACTTATTAAAATAGTTTCCCTTTTTCATAGACATCTGAGGCAGTAATAAAAAATTTGTTTTCTTTTAAGCAATTAAATCCAATAATGTTAGATTCAAAAGTGCTTATTTTACCTATGTTCCCTAGAATTTAATTACCCTTATGAAGACTGCTTGTCAGTAGTATAGATTTAGAAGTCCAATTAATCTAAAATCTTGCAAAAATGGTCATTGCTATAAAATTAAAAGACAAACAAAAACATTATGGGGAACATAATATGAAGGGTTTTCTAACGGATTTCCAATTATCCTGTCTGAAAGCCTTAATAATGTCACCTCTTAAGATGTTGTAAAATTGTACTCCCAATGAAAAGAATTAGATCTCAGCATAACAAATGCCACTGTAGTTATTATCAACATTGAGTACAAATTCATTAACGGAGCTGTTTCTACTTGGAGCAGGACTGAACTTGTGCCTAGAACATTAAAAGTGGATCACCGACACTGAAGCTTGACTTTGTTACTGCTCAACTTAGCCATAAGGGACTGAGAAAGTGTTGAAAATTGAAAAGGTTTCATATGGCTTTCAGAGAATGGAGTTTTAGATTTCACTTAAATCTAAATCCTGAAAGTTCACTTTGTGAGCTGACTTGAATAATTGCTTAAATGATAACCTGCCACAATATGTAGTGTGATTTATGGTAAAACTCTATATCACACTTGAAGAAAAACTTCAGAATAAACTATCCCTTCAGGAAGGGAAGCTCTACTGAAAATACAATTTTTATAATGAACATCAGGAAAAGCCACATTAGAGAAGTAAGTGTATAATTATCTTGTTAAACAGAACTCAAGCATTACCTTCGCTTTTTATTTGTGGAAACAGAATAGACGTTTTGGTAACAAATGGAAAATTTTAGTAACAAAATTTTACTTTATAGAAATACCTACATTCAAACTTAGAAGTAAAGACAGATGAGAGGAAGACAGGTATTAGAAGCTGAGAAACCAAGACCATCTGTACTATGCTAATGTATAATGTGGAAAAATAGTAAGAATTCTTTATTTGCTGGCATTATTCATAGCCAGATTTTTTTCTGACACCCTGTCTCATGATCACTGGAAACAAAATTTCAGTTATAAACGCTTTATAACATCTAGCAGCTATGTAAACCTATATAATTTATTAAAGCAGTAATACTTTTTTTTTTTCTTTTGCCTGGCTCTTTAGTGTTGAACTGGCAGTAAAATACATGGATAACCAACATGAAAGATTATCTCAATCAAAGATGCCCTGAACTTGATTTATTTTTTTTAATAACTGGAAAGTTCATAATGGACACTTAAGGGTAATTTCACAATAGAAGCAAAGTAAAATGATGTTCTACAAAGAAGTGTTTGAAGTTAGATAGGTGACAGCTTGACAAGGTTTGTTGCGAGAAGTATAACTCTGTAAATTGTTTTATTTCTTTTATCAGCATGATGCTCTAGCTGTTGACAGTCTTGTTTTATTTGTAGTCATGACCTTTCAGACTGAGGAATGTTGCTCTACAGGGATCTGAGAAATAGCTCTAAAACATGAGAAATATTCTTTTCAAATCTTTTTTTTTAAATTCATACTTCATTATTTGTTTCAAATATTGCAGCAAATGTTGCAAAAATTGTTTCTTCTAAAAAATTAAAGAAATTATTGTCATTTTTAAATATCATCTCTGTATTTAAAACTTCATGAAAAAAAGTGAAGTAATTACAGGTGTATGTACAATGGCATTACTAGAGACAGAAAAGAACATTTTCTTTTCGGTACATAAGTGGGTCCCATCACAGTAATACATAGGCACTAGAAATTTACATTGTTCTTCCAGATCCTGTGATTTACCTAGACCTTGTCATTAAGTTTCTTATTATGCTTCATTTCTTTGTGGTTGGCATGACTAGTTTAGACAGTGAGGTAGCATTAATTCCTATAATTCTGAAGTTAACTGACTGAAATCCCTAATTGCTGTTCTTTTGATGACAAGAACGTCCCTTCCTTTCTTTGTCAGTAAGAATGTCATTTTAGTTTAGGTTTTGGGGGGATTGGGGGTTTTTATTTTGTTGTTGTGGAGTTTGGGGGTTTTTGACAGCTAGTAAACCTGTGTGGTAAGTCTTTTAGTAGCTTGGCAGATAATACTTTCCTTAGCAAACTTTTTGTCTAATAGTGATTTTTCTACTGTTTTCTCTTTATTTTTAGATTTATTTTTTTTTAACCTTACAAGAAAATTTCAATTATCTGAATTCGATTCTATTCCTTACCTATTTATGGACACTGCTGAATTGTACATACCATGATAGACAGCTGAGATTATCAAATAAATGCCAACCCTTACCATATAATGTTAAATATAATGGGATAGGTTTCTGCCATTTTTGCAAAGGGAGATCACTGCTATATGTGTTCTACAGATTGCTCTTTGTGTTTAACATTTTCATTAAAATATCAAGTACTGTATGCTGCTCAGTATGCGGTCTGCCATGCTACCATCCTTGTAACGGATTTTAAAAATCTGTGATGAACAGAACAATGCTGTGACATATAATTGTAGCGTATCATTTATTTATTCTTAGTAGGTAATTTTGAAGTACATTGGTTACATCTATTTTACTTAGCCAAGTGGCACGAGTTCTTTCCTGTTCCTCATGAACACTGAAAATGTTGCCTGTTTTTTTGACTTTGTTATTAAATACATAGGCAGTCATTTTTAAGAGAGGATGGGACAGGGGAGGGAAGTAGTGGAAGCACAACATCCTTCCTACACTTTATACAGTCTTACCACATGCTCCTTGCCTACAAGGTACTAAGCATCTTCCAGTGTTGACAGAACATACTCAGCAGCTCCTGCAAGGTGCTTGATCTCTCACAGGAATGTACCCTCTGCTGTTTGAAATGGGCAGCTTTCTTTTGTGTTTTGGTGAAAGAATAGGAAACAGTGCTACAGATTGCGTCTGTTTTTCTCTCTTCATTATGTTTACATTTGGTATAAGCTGATGAAAAGAAAAGTAATGCTGTTACTCTAGCCCCACAGTAATAAGGTGTTGTGGTTTAACCCCAGCCAGGTACTAAGCACCATGCAGCCACTCACTCACTTCCCCCCCCACCCAGTGGGATGGAAGAAGGAATTGCGGGTGTGGGGGAGTAAAACTCATGGATTTAGATAAGAACAGTTTAATAGGACAGAAAAGAAGAAAATAATAATGATAATAATAATGATAGTAATAAAATACTAAAATGACAATAATAATAATAATAAAAAGAATGGAATATACAAAACAAGTGATGCACAGTGCAATTGCTCATCACTTGCCAACCGACGCCCAGTTAGTTCCCAAGCAGCGATCCACCCCCTAGGCCAACTCCCCTCAGTTTATATACTGGGCATGATGTCACATGGTATGGAATATCCCTTTGGCCAGTTTGGGTCAGCTGTCCTGGCTGTGTCCCCTCCCAACATCTTGTGCCCCTCCAGCCTTCTCGCTGGCTGAGCATGAGAAGCTGAAAAATCCTTGACTTTGTCTAAACATGACTTAGCAACAACTGAAAACATCAGTGTGTTATCAACATTCTTCTCATACTGAACCCAAAACATAACACTATACCAGCTACTAGGAAGAAAATTAACTCTATCCCAGCTGAAATCAGAACATAAGGAATTGTCAAGCAGCTAAACTGGCTCCACCACATTGAGCTGTGAGTGAATTTAGGCTACTGGCTCTTTTGATGACTTCTTAAAGTGATGGTGCCACTAATGCTTCATATTCCATTATTCTCAGTTTTGAGGTATTAATTTCATCATACCTTACTTTCTCCCCTGTCTTCTTCCCCAAGGGAGACCTATGTTACTCACAGAGATTAGCTAGGTTGTTTCTTCTGTAGCTTGTTACTCTTGGTTGCCTGTTTTACCTGTCAAATCACTTAACAGAGGCCAATAGTTATTTAGTTGGAACAGAGACTGACATGTTGGGTATAGTGGTAGAAAGATTATTTTTGTTGAATAGAGATTAAAAAGTAATCTTTGAAAGTCTGAAACATTGTACAGTCTTCAGGAGAAAATTTAAAAGGTTTATTTAAGGAGATTAACCAAAAACTTCCAGGCAATTACATAGAACTTTCCCATAAATCTAGTTTTGAAGTAGATTTTGGTGTTAACCAATTCTCATGTTACTACTGTGAAACTTCAAAACATAAATGCTGCATTTTTCATCTACCTTTCCAAGACAAATTTACCTTTGGCTGTATTAGCATTTATTAATACACAGCACAAGCAGTGAGTGACTGAACATGAATGTGGGATAAATTCCATGCAAATGAAATTATCTCTGACTTCCATGTTAATACAAAGGCTGGCTGATGGGTGTTTTAGTATTGTAAAATCATAGTACAATGAAAGTAAAATATTTTGACTTCTTCAATTAGAACTGTTTATCTCTTCATTTCTTGCTATAGGGGAACTTGTAGCACAGATTGACCTGTAAACTATGTATACAAGAAATTTCACGCGTTCTGGACGTTCACAATCATGGCTACATTTTTGCTCACCTTAGTAACATCTGTTTAAAATTGAAAAAGATCTTTTGTGTGTAATTTATATTCTTATGTCATTACTTTCTTAAAAGAAAGTTAGAATTGCTTTGTTGGTTATGATTCAAGTTCTGAAAATTTTTCCAAGTTTTTTTGAGTCAGATATACTGTAAAATATGTCCGGCTATCGCTGAAGCTCAATTATAAGATACCTCAACAATTAAATGATATCGCAATGAAGTTTGACAAGATACAGTCAAGTTATTAACCATGTACAACTGAGATCTGTTAACTGCAATATAATGATTTTTATTCACATAAAATTTCTATATACAGTTCAGATGAATTTTTAATATGTTATAGAAAAGACAAATATGACATATTAATGAAATTTGTGTGCACACAAATTTTGAGAATGGGTGAAAGAATCATTGCTTACAGAAGAGGCAGCTGGCTACAGAATCATTACTCTAGATAGATAGAGATAATAGATAGAGGATAGAGATATGCATTACCTGTCTTCACTGGCATTAGAATTCAGGCTTTTACCTGGTGTGAGACAGTCTTTTTCATGTATTCCTATTAAAAAGCAAACACAACAACAACAACAACAACAACAAACAAAACAAACAAACAAACAAACAAAACCCAACCAAACCAAACAAAATCTAACTGGCTTTTAGTGATACCTTGTCCACCTGAAGGATGGGCTGGATGAATACAACTCTTCCCTTTAGAGTTTTGGTTAGGTCATTGGGTGCTCTGTTTCTGAATCAGAGAGTTGTGTTTGGAGGAAGCTCTTTGTACACCAGGGAAAACCATAGGAAGAATTAGAAATCCCAGGGATCATAAAGCCCCAGAGCTAAAAACAGCTATGGGACATGGGGTGTTTCCCCAAACACACATCGGTGTTCTGGACCCATGGTGAGAGGGTTCATCTGAAGGATGGCAGTAAATTTTGGTACTCATGCAGGTACAGGTTATCCCAACCAATGGGCCAGTCAGTGATAATTTCTGAAAGCTGAAAAAGCAAAGCATACGTTCAGAGCTCATGGAGGTTTAAAAATGTTAGAATTCCTTTTTTTATTCCATTTCTGTCTTCCAAAAATAATCCAACTCAGTAATGTAACACATCACAGTGTTTAGGAGTACTATTTGCTTTAGAGGGTGTTCAGATTGTTTGAAAAGAAAATACATGAGGCCTGGATGGAGTCACCTTTAAGGACTGGGCAATTGGGCAGCCTCAAGTTCTTATCAAAGATTAGTAGGGGTTAAACAAAGTTATCGTAAACTGGAAGTACATACAGACACTCAAACTTTATACACATCACCTAACAATGTAGGTACTTCAATGAGTTGGATCATTGTTCTTGGGAATGAAAAAAATATACCTATGTGAGTTTAGTTGATAATATTTGTATGGCAGTGTTGCTTTTTCATAAAACTTTTTTTTGTTTAGTAGATTTCTAAGTGTTTTGGAAAAATATACATGTTTCATTTAACTTAATATCTCAGATAGTAAGACTGAGGCAGTGACAGTTTCAGTGACCAGCAAAGGGATTTTTTCATGCTGAAAGCAGACATTCAGGACGCATTTTGCCTGCAGTTGAATTTAATTCTAAAATACTGTAAAGGTCTTAAAACACCTGATGATTTTGGAGTAAAAACAATTAAACCTCCATTTTGATGGCTTTGAGATCCCACATTAACTGTTCTTTGACACAGCAACAATGCCAACATCATGGGAATGCAGTAACTTCCATATCAGTACAATTTCCTGCTGTCTTTTTTTTTTCATACTTTTCTTTTTTCTTTCAGTTCCCAAGGCATCTTTCTTCAACAAACCATTACTTTTCAAAGTATCTTGCAAGGCTTTGCTGTTGGCTTGCCTCTGCCTCTTATAATTTGCAGAAACAATAAACTGAATCTGAAAGAATCTTTGTGTGCTACCCTTCATAAAAGAGCAAAGCTGTATTTATATTCAAATAGAAAATATTGAAAATGTAGGTCAAAAGACATATTGTCAAAGGAGACATTCTTCTTTTTCCTCTTTCCCAATAGTGTCAAGACTTTGAGCTTAGCTCTTGCCAATATGGTAAATTAACTGCTGTCAACTATATCACCAAAATGACTGAAGACAACATGGCGTGATACACGAGCTTTACAAGAATAAGGAACTTTGCAGAACATCACATAATATCAGCTAGACTTCATAATATCTATCCATAAATTTTTGTTGCTTTGTGTATATCCATAACAAGTCTTTAATTAATTTTAAAATATAATTGGATTTGATTCTGACTAAGTAGGCATAGCAGAGTAAAAAGAGACTCTGTTTTTAGTACCATTAAATTGAAGGGATAGAATAGATCCTTCCAGAGTTGAGGGATAGAATTCAGCTTTGTGTTTCTCTGGAAAACTTATTGCCATGGTTTAAGCCCAGCCAGCACCAAAGTACCATGAAGCTGTTCGCTCACTCCTCCCCCTTCAGCCCTGGTGGGATGAGGAGGAGAAAATATAAAGCAGCACTCATGGGTTGAGACAAGGACAGGGAGGGATCACTCACCACTTATGGTCATGGGCAAAAGACAGGCTCAACTTGGAGAAGAAACAAAATCAATTTAATTTACTACCAATCAAATCAAAACAAAGATATTAGGAAGTAAACCCAAACCTTAGAACACCTTCCCCCCACCCCTCCCTCCTTCCCGGCTCAGCTCCACTCCTGGTTCTCGCTCCCTCCTCCCCCTGGCAGCGCAGGGGAAGGGGGTTGGGGTCAGCTCCCCACACCTCGTCTCTGCTGCTCCTTCCTCCTCAGGGGGAGGAGGACTCCTCACTTGTCCCCTGCTCCAGTGTGGGGTCCCTCCCACGGGAGACAGTCCTTCACGAACTTCTCCAACATGGGTCCTTTACGCAGGCTGCAGTTCCTCACAAACTTCCCTGGCATGGGTCCCTTCTGCGGGCTTCAGTTCTTCCTGAACTTCTCTGGTGTGGGTCCTTTCCACGGGCTGATCTTCAGTCATAAACTGCTCCAGCACGGGCTTTCCCATGGAGTCACGGCCATCTTCGGGGGCCTCCGCTCCCCCGCTCCCCTCCATGGGCTGGGGGGGACAACCTGCCGTCTCACCACGGGCTGCAGGGGCATCCCCTCCTCCGGTGCCCTTCCTCCCCCTCCTTCCTCACTGACCTCGGTGTCTGCAGAGGGGTTCCTCTCACATTCCCATCCCCTCACTCACTGCCAGTTCCCCTTCTTAAATCTCTTCTCCCACAGGCACTACCACCGTCGCTGATGGGCTCGGCCTTGGCCAGAGGCGGGTCCGACTTGGAGCCAGGGAAGCTTCTAGCAGTTTCTTACTGGAGCCACCCCTGTGGCCCCCTCCTCTGCTACCAAAACCCCATCACACAAACCCAAAACACTTATTTTTAAAGAAAGAAAGAAAAAAAAGAAAACAAATAAATAAAGACCAATAGAAAATTAGCTTCCAATACTTGTTTGGTTTGGGTTTGTTTTGTTTTTCCTGCAATAAATTGCCATTTTTGCAGAGTTTGGTTTGGTAAAATTTGATTCAGTAATTTGGTTTGAGAGAGAATGGATTGGATTAGGTTGGATTTTATGACCTTTTTTTGAGTTTGTCTCTAAATCCATATTAAGACTAGGTAAAATAATAGATGATTGAATGAAATTATATATGAAGAAGGAAAAAAAAAAAAAACAAAAAAACGAAACCAAAACAACAAAAAGCCCTGCACTCAGTGTACTGGGATAAAATAGATAAAGTAGATCAGAGCTATTGCAAGCTATATTAAATAATCCTTTCTGTTCCCTTACCACTTGTGAGGCTTCTGCTAGCATAATCTGTCCAGGGCAGTGCACATCCAGTAGAGAAATGAACCAACTGGAGAATGTCTAGGAGAAAGAATAATCAAATTTCTTGCATTTTAGACTCTCTGAGAAAAGACTGAAAGAATTGGAAATCCTAAAAATCTATATAAAATAAAAATGAAGGCAAAGAATGTAAGTCTCAAAATACATCAAAAGAATCCTAGCACTTCTGAACTTGGTGTCTATGCTCTGTATGGATGTTTTGTGTTAATATGCTTTAGTAAAAAAATAGAAATAGAAGCAAAGAAGTAGAATTTCTCATGTTATGGAAATTATGTTTAAATCTATGGAAAAAAGTGGATAAAAACTGGCCCATTCAGGTGGAAGGGGAGGGGGACAGGTTTCTTTGTGGGTTCTGTTTTTGCAGTAATGTGGATTTATTGTGAGCAGTAACTGTTGTGTTATATCTTTCTGATATGCCAGAGCTATGCTGCAAATCTGTACTGTGCACAGCCCTTTTGAGTTTATTCCATTACTTGGCCATATATGTTATTAGAACTTGTGTGCATAAACACTCTCATAACTGGATCTCTATAGGATACCATTATTTTCCTCCATCTTATCTGTGATCTGCTCCCTTTAACTATCCTGCATTTTAACCTTGATCCTTTGTTAGATGTACAGTCCTACTCAAAAAATAGCTTCATTCAAAATAGGACCATTAATAATTGTATTGCTGACCAGTATCAAATTTGTGAATCAGAAGATTGAGTTAATCTAGCAGAATAATTTAGCTTTCTCTTTTACTTCTGACAGACCAGGCTCTCTGAGGAGGTATGCCCTTAGTTTATACCTCTTACCTTCAAGTTCTGTTCTCAGTAAAGCATGTAAAAACCTATTAATTTTCAGAGTTTGCTTCATCATTCCCTCCATCCAATTTAAATTAATGTTGTGTTCAGCTCATCAGTCCTTCATCAAGCTCATAAAGGGGAGAGAATAGACATTTAAAATGATTATGAGCCAGACTTTTCATAGTTCTAACATCTTTTTAAGTCCTCTTGTATAATTACATGGGAAGTATGGACACTTACGAGAAGCCAGATCATTTAATGTGACATAGGCTACTCATTGCATGTTGGTTTTATAGGAAACCCATTACCTAGAAATTTGCTTTACATCACTGGTTTTAATGTCTATTTCAGTAAATAAGTTTTTAAAATACTGGTATTTTGATGCATAACATGATACATTAAAAATTTCTGTCCATCAGTATTTTTGAATCAAATACTATCAAAATCTCATCTTCCAGAGTGCTTCTGTGAGTCTTGTGATGAAAAATGGAAAAAAATCCTCACTTGCATCCTTTTTATCTGTATATAAGACACTTTTAATTTCACTGCAGAAATTCACAAATATAACTGATTGACAGCACTAATATTAAATCCAGATTATTACAATGTGTTTATTGTATTTGCTGAAGTACATGCTGTCGGGAAAAATACTTGAGCAGTGATCAGTAGGTGGATATAAATGGGATGGTAACAAACAAAAGTTAATGGGCCAGTGTGAAGAAAATAATGTTTTTGCCATCAAATTGTTGTATTGTAATTTAAACTACATTGTGATTAGGAAGTAATAAAAAAATACAGTATAGCTCGTAAACTATGATTTTCCCCAAATAAATATCTTCAAAGCAGGCTAGACAAGAACAGTGGTATTCCACATAAGAATTTGAGTCAGTTTAACTCATCCATGCATTAGTCTGCTAAAACTTTCAAAACAGCAGTGAATAACACTTGAGTATCTCTGGTGTCCATGTGCTAGCCTTACCAACATTTCAGATTCACTAGCAGCCAAGCCTTTGGTCAAGTTCTAAGATGTTATTTATTTCAATGCAGTTGGTCAATCAAGTCAACGTCATCCATTGCCATACTTACTGACAGGGAGAAACAAAGCAAAAGGAGTTGTCATTAATTTCTCTCTTGAGGATAAATCTCTTCCCCTGGCAAATTGTGCATATCAACAGAACCTCCTCAGGTGAAGGGAATTTATGAAGGGGAAATCATGTGTGACCAACATGATAGCCATTTACATTGAGGTCTGGTGAATGTGGTGAAAAGTTTATGGAAACCAATAAATACTCTGATTTAAGATTACAAATTGATATGAAAAATACTTTGCTGATTAGAAAGTTACAACACTAAAAAGAAGTCCATAAACATTTTCTTTGTGACAATTCAACACTCTGAAACTCTCTGAGCATCTGCAGTGCCTGATAGAGCTGTGCTATGGCTGGGGGTATCAACCCCAGAGGAGAGTGGGATTGCAGAACTTCAACGTTATCTTTCCCAGAATCTGTCAAATTCTCTTATGTAGTTGTTGCCATTGAATTTACCTTGGGAAAAAAAAAAAAGAAAGAAAAAAAATATTTAAATTTAATTAAAGTCAACTAAAATAATTCCAACCAGATTGCTATGAAGTATAATTAAACCAATTGTTTATATTTTTCTGAAAGAAGTTTTATAAATTGCTGCAAAATTGTCAAGTCCATCTGAAATTTACAGGCACTGCAAATCCCCTGGGGAGAAAACTACTTGAGGAGACACTTGGCTTACAATAAAAACTTACATAAATCTACAACTTGTTGAACTCCTGCATTCTGCTGGATTGATTTCAAATAATTAAACATAAGATACTAAAAAAATATTTTATAACCATCTAAAAAAGAGAATAGAAGGTTACTATGATGCAGCTAGAGGTCTGACAAGTGGTCTAACTAGCAGCTCATGAATTTTGTGTAGATTTCTGCTAAAACGTAAACTGAAATAAAGTCATAGGAAGCTGTGTTTACCTGCAAAAGCAAAAGGGTACGATGGCAGTCACTTTTGTGGGCTGTGACTACCACTTTAACATTACTTTCTCTTGAGGTATAAATATTTGTCATACTCCTCCTTGTGAGGCATGAATATTCCAGTTCTGAATGTCATAGTAGTCATTGTTACCAAGTTGTAGCTCTTGTCAACTAGATTTATTCCTGTTTTGTCATTGTTTCACAGAGATATTAGAATATGTCACCTATCATCAAATGTAAATTATTATTTGGATATATAAACTTATTTTCCCATAGGTATAAAAATTCCTTTGAAAAGTTAGATGTAGCTGGAAAATAGTATTTATTTATGGACCAAACTATAGCTATTAGGTAGACACATACACTGCTGGTGCTGTGTCAGCAGACAAAATGCATCCTAGAAAAGAAATGAAACTATTATGCTGTCAGAGCAAGGACTGCTGATAGAGCACATGCTCCTCCGTTCTTTGGGCTTCTGGCAAAGGAGCCATAACCTTTCTGTGCTCTTGTGCTCCTTCTAAAGAAGCCACGGTGATGTGTGAGGAGATCATTAGGGTCCATAGAGCTTGGAAGGAAAGTTAAGGAGACTTAAGTATTTTTATCCTTTCACATCAGAGCAAAGACCAAGACTTTTGCATTGATTCTGTGGAAAACAGAAAACAAATAGCTCCATTGAATATAATTACTACCACTAAGCTATGGTATTCATCTGGAATATAGCAGACCTCAAATGAAGTTCTTTCTCTGTCTGGTTTAGACAAGAGTCTGTAATTTATGTCTCCATTTCCCAGATGAGCATTTGCATTCCTAGGTTAGCAGCTGAAGGACTGCAGATAATTCTTTTGAACTTTCTACTTCAACTGTATTTAAATAAATGACTGATCATATTGACACTGCTGGAAAGAAGCTTTCTACAGACCAGAAAATTCTCGATCTGAAAAACAGAGTTTCACTGAAATTAATGTTGTTCTGTGGAAAACTTTGGTGCAAAGATGTTTCTTGAAGAAAGAGCTGGTACAAAAAAAAGTTGTAATAGACTCTAATGTGTAAGCCATACATTAAAAGTAGAAAATTCAGACAAAGCTTTCAAAGAAGCTAGATATATGTGTATATATATACACATAAGTATATATACATCAAGCTAAATGGTGTAGTGTACAAGCTTGTTGGGAGGGGAAGGTAAAATGGATAAGCAAGATGAACCAGATATACACAATAAAATGATGCTCATTTCTACCCTTTTGACCTCATTCTAATTACCAATTCCTTCTTTCTCTTTATCTGTGATAGTCTGTATCTGTTTTTTTATTCATACTGATAGGATCCTGATTTTGTACTCGCACAATTTATTACTGATATTGTTATAGAGTAAGTCTCCCTCACTAGCAGATAATGTATGTGAGTAGGTGAAAGACTGAATGTCTTCATTTTATAAGTGTAAATTACTCTGTCTGGAAGCTAGGTAATCCACCTCTATTTTTGGGTCTGATTAGAGCTGTCACTCAAGTGCTTTGCCATTTGAAATCAAATATCTTGGAAAGGAAGAAACTGAATTGTGTCATAATTCCAGTCTAAAAGAATTAAAACTCACATATCAACGTCAAAGGGAAGAAGGAAGGAGTAACAGGAACTAGAATTGCTAAGGGATTAGCTAAAGTGTTTGTCCATATAACAGCTTGTGCTTGTATTCCTGAGTTCCAGAATACAAAAGTTTTCAAGTAAATGTAGAGAATTTCAGACACATCTACAAAACTGATCTACGATATGTTTACACCTCTCCTTCCTTCCAATAGATATATGAATGGGCTTAGAAACTCTTGTTCTTCCATATTATTGACTTCTTGAATGCTGTTCTCTGTTAGAAAGAAGGTTATGTTTCTACTGAAGGGTGTTTCACAAAAGAGGTTGACATGATGTAAGTGTACCTTGTGACTCTGGATTATACTGAAGGTGGTTTTGTTATGCTCTAGTTCTCCAAGTTTGAGCCATGTCTTGTGTTGAAGCAAACAAAAACTTATAATGTATATTTGCTATCCCAAAGTGAAGCACAGCAGTTCATAAAAAAAAAAAAAAAGCTTTTAGACTTCAAATAAAAGCATATTCAAGCACAAGCTTAATCATTTATAGTGAAATGTTTCCTTTTCCTACACCTAGAAGAGCAAATATATGACACTGTTTGCAATATTTTATTCAATATATTACCAAACAATTCTTTCCCAAACATCAGGTGTACACTTACCACACTATATACAGAAAAAAAAAAAGTCAATCTAACAACATAGTAAATCCCTGTGATTGCTTCAATACTGGTGATGAAGCACTTTCTACAACATCTTGAGGTAGATGCGTAAGAAAATATTTGTTTCAGAGTACATAATTTTAATTCTCTTATTAATTTCAAAAAAAGTACAAGTCTTCCAGGAAAATACTTTTTCAGAAAAACATAGGCATACCAGTTTACAAATATAAAGATTTATTTTCAAAAATCTGTTCGTAGAATTTTTCAGAAATTGAAATAACTTCAGGAGTAGCAAACTGAAAAAATATCTTGACAATCTTTTAAACTCCAAAAGTATTATAATGCCTGTGGTCACTGGGTAAACACTTTTCTTTCCACCCTGGAAATAGAGAAATTACTGTATTCTTAAATATGGAAGTTTCTGTAATTACAGGAATTGGACAGTTATCACTAACTGACATAGTCTGCGTTTTTGATTACAACACAGCTCATATGCCTCTGTAGCTGTTGATAAAGACAGGGTATGAATCAGCAAAAGATCCCAGGAGATCTATTTTTAAGTCCCAAGCCATGATGTCTGCAATATAATCAGCATGAACTGACTCCTTCCTGAACATTTGCCTGTGTGGATGTCAGCAGCATAACCTTGAACTAAATCTAAAACCAGTGATTGTACAAGTGGTTCTGCATGTTTCTGCTGGCTTTATTCCCAATTTCAACACAGATCTTCATGAGCACATGAACTGAGTTATATCATGTTGTTGTCAAATAGAAGGGGTAAACTTAGTGGTCCAAGAGTTTCTTAAGACTTGAAAGGGACCCCTTGAATAGTCAGATTTAGTTTTCTATGCCCTTAGACTGTATAATGCTAGTACTTCATGAAAATAATGACTTAGCTCAGTCTAGTTCAGGTGTTTGACAATATTTATAATATTTAAAGCTGTCTTAGAAATTTCCTGACTGCTTTGTGGCAGCTAATATCTTCTTTCCGTATATACTCTTCACCAAAATGTAATCATTTTTTCTATGTTATCTCTGAATTTAAATAATACTTCCCCTACTCCAGTGCTTAACACTATATTTTTAAAGAAGACATATCTTTAGATTGTCATCTTCTCCCTTGATCTTAATTTTGCCGATATGACCAAAATAAGTGTATTTTAGCCTTCTGTTCTGAGACAGAACACGTATTTGAAATATGTTTTTTATCGTTTTCCAAATCCCCATCACATAGTTCTGCTGTCTGAAATTGTATGCTTTATTGTATGCATCTATTTTGCCTTATCCAATCACATCTTTCTCATCTGACTCCTAAGTGTCTCAAAGATGCTCTTTGATTGACAAAGATATACATACCTTAATCTTTCTGTTAGAGTAGTTCCATTCATAGCAGAAATTCTAGTTGTTCTTGAGTGCTTGACTTCTGCACTTTTGAATTCATGTTATTACTTATTTCCTTAGATAAGTAATACACAATGAAAATTCACCATTCTTGCTCTCACAGCTAGCAGTCCTAACCTGCAGTACCCATGTTTCACTATGGTTACTGTTCTAAGTTTTCTACTATTCTTGACTTGAAACCAGACTAATCCAGCTCCCACACTTTGAAACCGTGGCTTCAATTAGTATACAAACTTTGCATCTTATTCTTTCTAATTTCATTAGTACTCTAGATTGTTTGGGTCAAATCCTTTCATTAATCAGACCATGTTATATGAATTCTGTTGCTACCAGTTTTAGAATATATTTTCCTCTTGCAAGGGGATAAAATACCACTAAAGTAAATTTTACTTCCCAGTGTCAGTAAGCTCCATAAGGTGAAGTCTTACTATGTTCATAGCTCATGTTATGTGTCTTTGCCATCAGAGGAACAATGCCTTTGCCACACTGATAACATATCATTAAAAAAAAAACAAAAAAACAACCAAACAAAAAAAAACCCAACAAAACCCTTTAAGGCTGCAAATATTGCCAGGTGAAAACAGGAAGATAAATATTTCAAGCAAAAAGACACTAAAGATGAAAGGTTATTAACATCCTAACAGTAAAAAGCTCAGACAACTCAATATTTCACTTGGTTTACGACTTTCATCTTGCACCTTGATTTACATCAGGAGCTGTCATAGTCTTGGAGGCATTTATTGCTGAGACTTATTTGTATTTGAAAATATGTAAGTATAGCAAAGAGCAGTCTACATCTATAATTGCCAAATTCTGAAATGGATCTTTCTTTAACTTAAATCAACATAACAGAGTATGTGTCTATCCACAAAAAAATAATAAGGGGATATATATGGCAATAGATATATATGTTTCAAGAAAAATAATGCAAGATTATTAATTTTTAACATATCCTAGAACTCGTAGTTAGCTGATTTATGCAACACATGAGAAGCTCGTTATAATCATTTTATATACAGCAACGAAATTTTTCATTCTCCAAGATAGCTGCAAGAGTTTTTAGAATGTAATCAAAAATAATATGAGGTAGGACCTGTATTTTACCTACCCTCTTCTCCTCCTACATCAAAGCTCTATATGCATAAACGCCTTGTTTTGTGGGTCCTGAGATGAACAATTTCTTTCTTTCTTCCACAATTTGCATATTAAACTAGAGTTTGGGATATAAAAGTCTACTTACAGCCAAGACTATATATTTTAAAAATTAAGATCTCTCCACATGTCTCCTTTTTCCCCACCCCCCCAAAAAAATCAAGTTTCCCTATTCCTGATAAGAAAGAGTAGAGACAGATTAATTCTAGCAGTTAGGGGTTTTACTCAGAGAGAAAATTCCTGGATGCTTTTTATCTGCATGTTCTAGAATATTTGTAAATTTATCCCCAAATGACTTAATCTAAAACAAAAATCGAACATCACACTGACAACAATAATGTTTTTATGTTCGGGGGGCTCGGGGAGGGGTGTCTGTTTTTTAATGAATCTGCTGCTGCTGAGGTGTCCCATTATTTCAGTTCTTTAGACGTATTCAGAGTGCATCTACTAGAAAGAGACATGGGGCATCCTAAATGGCAGCTAGTTGAAGAGTATAAGTACTTCAATCCTATAGACAGTTGTTGCATCATCTTCCTGAGCAACAATACATCTACATGAAGATTCTGTTGTTTTCATTACTGAAAAGGTAAAAGACTAGTCTGGGCTGACTATCTTAGGTAGTTAAGTCCTACCAAAATTCTAATTTTTTTTTTTTTTTTAATACCTAAACCTTAACAGTTTTCTCTAATATGTTTTATATTTAGTTTTAGAATTTTAATGAAATCATGTTTTCATAAACATTCAGAAAGCTGAAGAACTGTGTAGTCAATAGGCACAAGTTATTCGAAAAACCTTCTGTTAATGAAAACATGAAATGCAAATACACTATGATGATGTTGAAAACTTCTGCTTGATAGACATCATATGACGTGTCTCACACATGCACCAAAGTATTGTTTTAGGACGTGGTGCTTTGGTGTATTAATTTTCATCTCTGCATTACAGAAGATATCTTAACTCTAGCAGTCATGAGAATACTCTATAGACACTGCAAAACAAGACAAAAGATAACAGGCACTACACAGTAAATTGATACATTACTGCGAAATCATGAAAACTTACTCATGAAGTGGCATTACTTGTCTGAATCCTTGCCCAGATACTCAATTTTGCAAAGCTGCCCACATATGTTCAACAATAATGCTAGAAAATGTGGGTGTTCACTTTGGGCTTAAATCTTAAACCAGCCATGAGAATAAACAAAATTTTTTTATTACTTTTTTTTTTTTTTTTTTTTAGTCTTGACAATATCTGTCTGCTCAAGACGGTATAAAATAGGTTGGAAACAGAACATTTGTAACCATCACAGCAGAGAAATTGATTAACCAGCCCTGAATATGATTAACATCACCAAAGATATTAAATAATTTTTAAATGGAACTTGAACACTTTTTGTATCATATTAAAAATGCTATGCTAATGAGCTGGGAATTACCTTCCAGCCCTATGTTTCTAATCACACTACTATCCACCCAAAATATATTTTAAGTATTTACGTGAAATTTGAGAAAAATTACTAGAAAATACAGATAGAAAAATTTTCTGAAAAAGGAAGAAGTATTAATAACTTCTTAGATGAAAACCAAGTATGAAGTCTCTCAGTGGTATTAAATTTAATGCATAACCAGATACATTTTTCTTGATGAACATTCACAAGAAATTTGAAAGCTGCAAATCATAATCTCAGACTTGACAGAGTATAGAAGACTGACACAGCAGTCTTCAATTAGTACTACAGAAAAATTACGGAGCTGTATCCCCTCTGAAACAACACTAATAATCAAAACCTTTCTGTAGGTAACAAATGTTCCTTTGTACTTACTGTCACAACATTGAAACTGTCTGTTCTTTGCCTGTACACAGTTGCTTTGTAGTGAAACCAAAGCCAAAGACCAAATAAATGTCACAGCTCAAATTGACTCACAGAAATAATATACGTATCTCTTTCTCCTATGCCGTTTTCAGCTGATGAGACAGTGTCTGCTGGCAGAATTCCTCTGCATATTATTTCTTAAACACATTATATCAAAGTTACTGAATTTTATCTTGTTTCTATTTCTTTGTTATTCAAAGCAATCCAGTGTTCTCTGCATATTTTATTTGTTCCCTGTGATCATAAAGACTCCCAAATATTACTCTATCACCAATAGCACAGTATCACGGTGGTGTGTTGACCCTGGCTGGACACCAGGTGCCCAGCAAAGCTGCTCTATTACTCCCCTCCTCAGCTGAACAAGGGAGAGAAAATATAACAAAAGGCTCGTGGGTCGAGATAAGGACAGGGAGATCACTACCATCATGGGCAAAACAGACTCAACTTGGGGAAATTAATTTATTTTATGACCAGTCAAATCAGAGTAGGGTAATGAGAAATAAAAACTAAATCGTAAAACACCTTGTCCCCACCACTCCCTTCTTCCCAGGCTTAACTTTACTCCTGAATTTTCTACCTTCTCCCCACCAGTGGCGCAGGGGTACAGGGAATGGGGGTTGCAGTCAGTTCATCACACATTGTCTCTGCCGCTCCTTCCTCATCAGGGGGAGGACTCCTCACACTCTTCCCCTGCTCCAGCATGGGTCCATTCCATGGGCTGCAGTCCTTCAGGCACACACTGCTCCAGCGTGGGTCCCCCACAGGGTCACAAGTCCTGCCAGAAAACCTGCTCCAACGTGGGCTCCTCTCTCCACGGGTCCACACGTCCTGCCAGGAGCCTGCTCCAGCACAGGCTTCCCACGGGGTCACAGCCTCCTTCAGGCATCCACCTGCTCTGGCGTGGGGTCCTCCCTGGGCTGCAGGTGGATACCTGCTCCACCACAGACCTCCCTGGGCTGCAGGGGGACAGCCTGCCTCACCATGGTCTTCACCACGGGCTGCAGGGGAATCTCTGCTCTGGCCCCTGGAGCACCTCCTCCCCCTCCTTCTTCACTGACCTTGGGGTCTGCAGGGTTGTTTCTCTCACAGGTTCTCAGTCCTCTCTCCTGGCTGCAATTGCTGTTGTGCAGGGGTTTTTTTTCCCCCTTTTTAAATCTGTTATCCCAGAGGCGCTACTACTGTCTCTGATGGGCGCGACCTTGGCCAGCAGCGGGTCCATCTTGGAGCCGGCTGGCATTGGCTCTGTCGGGCACAGGGAATCTTCTAGCAACTTCTTATTGAAGTCACCCCTGTAGCTTACTCCCCTGCTACCAAAACCTTGCCACACAAACCAAATACAATCACTGATTTGGTGTTCAAAATTTTTTTGTTAGAAGTCATCAATCAAATTATGTCTTGTTCCCTATTTAGGCCCTTGGGTACCCCTCCTAATAAACTGCCTCCAGTCTTGTATTTCCTCTTTCAACACTAATGCCTTGGTTTTAACTAGTATTTCTCACCTTACAAACTTTGTGCTGATACTCTTAAGTTTTAGGCAAAACTGGAGTAGCTAGACAGTAGCAATAATGATGATGATAATAGTAATAACGGAATTTTATATCTTTTGTGATGTAACCAAGTGATAGTAGCCATGAAGAGCCATCTATTAAAAGACTGCAGAAAGAATCTGAGAAAATTTATGTGAAAACTAAAGTAAAAGTGGAAACAAAATATCTTGTCTGTGTTGTTCAAGATTCATGAGAGCAATCTTTGATGTCCAAGGGTTAGGCACCTTTCCCATCTGAAAAATTCGTATGGCATATGCTTTTCTTTACATCTTAAAATTGGCTCTAGAAATTAGTTTAATCTTCTGTGTGCCTGGAAAAATAATTTATCAATTTAAAAATATTTGCTGCTTAGGAGAGATTAAGATGCTAAGTTTTGGAAGAAGTCCATGGATTTGCATAGTGATCTATGCAGGCCTAAAATAAATTTCCTGGTTTTAACCTCAATTTATTATCCTGCAAATTAGAAGATATGTATTATTCATATATTTAAAGCCATTTAATAGGTAGGTGTTAAATAAGTAGATGGACATTTGTAAAGTAAATCCATACCAGACCATCTAAATAAGAAGCCTTATTTTTCAGAACGCCACTCAAAATTGTCATTTCAGTCAAAACCGACAACTGTTCAGGACACCTGGATATAATCAACTAAAAATAGCTTTGAAATTCAGCTTTTTGCAGCTCTAGATAATCTGGATTTTGCCAAAGCAGACTTGTATGGGGTAAAAAAAAATGTCAAAACGCTGTCTTCATGTATATCTTCCACTTCCAATGTACAGTTTGTACATTGGGTTAAAAAAAAAAAAAAGCTAAAATGGTACTTGGTGAGCTTTAAACAGATGTTAGTATTTTCTGTATGTTGGCATATCAATATACTTAGTGAACTGAGCAGCTAGTATTTATGTCCAAATGTCAAAGTGCTACCTACATCACAATAAGTTTTTAATTGATATTTAGGACACTTTTGTTCATATATTTCCTTTGAATTTGCATCTGAGTTGCATTATGCTTAAACTTAATTGCATCACAATGCAGGTAAATAATCAATGATCAAAAACCATATCATTATGTTCTGCAGCAGAGGTTCTCCTGTGTTCATATATGCAGAGAGCTAGTTGCTTATCACCGCACTGCATTCAGATTGTATGAATATGCACCAAGTGCTTTTTTTTTCCCCCCAGTAAGTAATTGCCCCAGTTGCCACAAAACAATCTAGTATCACAGACAGTGGACAAGATAACTCATGTGACTGAAAATAATGGGTGCTTTTACTCGTCATGAAGGAATTTATTCAGGACAAGGTGTTTCATCTGAAAGTATCTGGAGATTCAGCATACGCTTTTATAACCAGAAAAGGTGAATCTCTCTACTACATCAAGATAGATTATGGCTAAATGTTACTGTCCTTTACTATATGTAAAATTCACAAATAAATTTGCAAATACAAAATTGAAGTTCAGATTATAGGAACAGAACAGGAAAGGACAACTTGGTGACAGAATCCAATCTCCTGGGTATACAGGTAGCCATGTTACATTATCCCTCTCACTAAAAAAGCAAGGTTAGCTTAAAACCTTTGTTTAAAAATGCCATTATTTTGGGTTGGTGTTCTCATTACCTCTGTTGAGTAGCTGTATCAGAAACCAACTCATTTTTCTATTTTCCAGTGTCTTTTATTCATTTTTATTTTACTTCCATTTTCTATTGTGCTCATGCTGTTGGCTAAGCATGAGTATTTCTTCTGACTTGTTTCTTTAATTCCCCTCATTTTGCATTTTACTAGGTTAAACAAGACACTGTTATAGGCCCTGCTTTTAGTTAATTTCCAATATTGTATAACGAACCCTTCTCCATATAGCTCTAGTGTGAATTCATGTTTCTCACAGATGGATGTCAGGTATTATACGTGATTATACATATATATGCATTTTTTAAATTGAGTGTTAACATACTTTATGCATTGGTAGTCCCTGCTGAACTGAACTTCATATGTCAATTGCTGCAACTGCACTCAGGCAAATTCATAGTTGAACCAACTGTAGGTTTGGGGTTTTTTTCTTAAGGAGAGTAAATTCAGGTCCAAAGCTATAAAATTTTTGTTAGTGAAGTTTATTTTCTCAGAGTTATTGTGTGAAGGTAGCAATAGTAATATTTTATCACCCTCAAACACTGAGTTCTACTAAAGCTGATAACATGGTGTATAAAGCATCAAGCAACTTCAGTTTCTAAAATGTAGCACTTTTTCTCTCTGGAAATGACAGAATGCAGTAACGGCAATCTCTTTTTTTCTTTTTTCTTTTTTTTTTTATCAGTAGGAAGCACTGAGTGTTGCTCCATATTCTTACAAGAATGAGAGAGCCAACTTATTTTGTTAGTTATAGCACAATAATTGCATGTCAAGAATATAATGCTTCACATGTAGATTGCCTTGAGATTTGAAGGGTAATACTATGAAACACTACCAAAAAGCAGGATAGTGAAAATGAAGCTGTGTTCTGGTTTTCAAAGTAGGTAATGTTAAATTAGACACTTGCATACAGTACCTATCGCAACTACAAGTGCTATACATGAGAATTTTATCCTCTTGAGCAGCTGGTTTTATACCTGTTGCTTCATTGCTTACGTACTGGATAACCCGTCAGAGTTTTCCAGATCTTCTTTGCAGTGAAGTAGGTAAGTAATGTTTATTTTTAAGGTTACTGAAGCATTGTGGTATCTACAAGGGCAAACAGAAATGGAAAAACAGCTCAATTTCAGTAATTTACTGCCTCTTTCTAAAAATGATTTAGTCCATTTTTAAAATACAGTTGGATTTAAATTCTTTATAAAAAGAAAATAATAAAAATTCCACAAACAAAAAAGCGCTTGCTTTCTGTAATGGTACTTGCATTCTTTTCCTTGAACACAAAAACCCGTTTCATGTTTCAAATATGTAAAATGTCTGAAACCTTTATGTACTTATACTAAATATAAAGCTCCCCTGTGCCTTTCATAAAAGCACTGTAAATCCCACAGGTAATTCTATCTCTCTAACGATCGATGCATGGCTGGTGTTTCCAGTTGCCCAATAGATATGTCGACAATATGCTGTTGCTGCAACCTCCTAGCACGGGGTAAGAGCGATTGGCCCTGTATTCAGGGTGGGAAATGCCTTCATGCCACCCACTCCAGGTGCTCAGCTCTTGGAGTAACAAAAATTTATGGAGCTGGCAGGTTCAGTGTTTTCTCAGTGAGTTGCCATTTAACTTGTTCATTTCTGCCCCAGGCTGACATCCCGGCTGACATCCCTTTGTGCCATTTGGGGAGGCTACTCACCTGAGAGACCTCTTTTCCAGAGGACAGATGCCAAAGTCTCTTTACCTTATATCTCATTTTCTAAGTGGTTTTCTTCCTGCAGTTTCTTTCTCCTGAGTACTTTATCCAGCATGGTGTTGCAGCTGTCTCAGAAATAAGCTTAATTACCTTTTTAAACATGAAATGTGTAATTAGACTAAGACCAAAGTTAAACAAAGTATCAGTAAGTTGAATGTTCCAGTTTTCCTTTTGTTTCCAACCTTCTAAAGTGCCACTTTGTTAAATAAAACAAGGACAGCTTAAAGTAAAAAAAAAAACCGTAAACTGTTTTTCCAGCGTGCAACATACAATTTCTTTTTAAGGGGCAAATAAACATTTGATGACTAAAAGCCTTAGATTGTTTTGCTACATGTTAAAACTGACCTTGGTTATAGATTATTTAAATGATCAGTGCTGAGATGTAAATAATTACAGGAGGATCATTTATGGATGCTGTAAATTATAGTGCAGCTTTTTTTTAAAAGGAAAGGAAAAGAAAAAAAATAAAACAATTTTGCTTATTTATTTTCCTCCTTGTCTATTCCCCTTGCTTCCACTAGCTTTTCACTTTATTTTATTTTTTGCCATTTGACTGCATCCAAGGTCAGGCTGAATGAGAGACAGTCTTAAAACAGATAAGAGATGACAGAGAATGCATTCAAAACCAAATAATGCAATAATCTGATAGTGGCAGTAAAGGAGATGTTACCAAACCAGAAATTATGCTGTAAGTAATCGTTTTTCTCTGTAATTTCAACCTCTACTAAATACCTAATAAATATTAAGAGGATATGAATTGGAAGAAAAGACAAAAAATAAAAATAATTCTAGGGTTTGACAAATTGTTTAAATTGAAATGATGTGCCAATCCATCAGGTAGGTCCCTGATTTAATTCATTGGCTAAACTGCTCCATTATAAGACATATCACTAAATTGAGTATTACTTTCATGGCCATATGTGCTTACTTTTAATGAAGAAATTGTACAAACCAATATGTGATCCTAAGTCAAAAAATAATGATGTCTTCAGAAATTTTGACTGGGAAAAAACCCCACCTTTCTTGATATAGCTCCCATTTCTCCCCAACCCCAAAAAAAAATTTAAAAATAATTTTAAAAAAACCACTAATGGAGTTGCATAACAGTTTGATAGGCTGTAAGGGGTTGCTAGAAAATTATTTGTGAGTTAGCATTGTTTCAACATGGTTTCATTTACATGATCCATTTTATTCCAGTGCACAGAACAGTCATGCAATAAGGCAGAATTGTGGTGCATATGGGTATCATAATACTGATGTTTTCTAACTTATCAATGTTTGCCTTCGCTGCCTAATGTTCCTCTTTATTTAGAGTGATTAGCAAATAACTTAGTGTAAGCAAGGCATAAATAGAGGCTGAGCATAAAGTCTCTCTGACAGTGTAAAGCCTTTTTAAAACTGAACATAGCTGGAACAAGGTGACCCAACAGGTATTCCTTCCCAGGAGATCCACACTACTGTGGCCTCAGAGAGAACCACACTGGCTTACTTTGGAGGTAAAAGAATAGGGACTAATTAGCCGTGTTGGAAAAACTTTGAAAAGCAAAGCTAATTAGTAGGTAAAGCATGGAGCTAATGTATCTATATTGCTTCAAGTTTTGCAGACTACTTTGTTCATAGCTAGCTTGGCAGTAGTGGACTGTACTATGCAGTCATTATGCTAAAGAACAGTGAAAGTAGGTTCTGTGGAGCCATTTCTTTTTTTACTTTCAATTCTCTGTTACAAATGTCACACAATATTCTCGTACTGTCAGAGACACTGACTTTATTATCAGTAATACCACAAGTCATCTTTTTAAAGATAGGGATTTAACTTAATGAGCTTCAGATGGACAAGGGGGAGGACAGAACATACATGCCCTCTAGTTTTGTTTAAGTGGGTGTTAGATTGGCGTTTTACAGTTGCAGATGCTAATAATTCATAAAATTATAATTAGTTTCCACTTCAAGCATAAGCACATGTAAGAGTCATATGTCCATCTGTATCTGAAATTGATGGAGGGAGCAAACCATTTTAACAGATAGCCATTACATCCATACAGCATTTGTGTTCCAGCAAATATGCCACACCGTAAACTGATCATAAAGTCTTCCTTTTATTTCAGTCTATTGTGGAACAGATTTGAATGTGGCTTTGTTTTTTCATTTTAGTATGTTTTTGTGGTTTTTTCTTCGTCTTAATGACTATTATAAAATAAAGCAAGCAGATCTTTTTTTAACACGAGACACAACTATATGTGTAATTTTATTAAAGATACTCATTTTGGCAAGGAAATACTATGCATTCACTATTATTTGTTTTAATTATTCAGTCATAACTGACAACAGAATACACCAGTCTCTGTGTTGAGTGAAGGTTAAGGTCTGTCCTGCGTGAATACTGTGGGCTAGATTTCACTTCTGTCTTTCTTGGATTTTACACAGTTATAACTTGATTGAAAATAAAAGCAGTGGTGTTACATGGGTGTAATACAAATATAATAAAATATCAAAATAGTCTTGTAAGTATTAGATATTCCCAGAAAGCTTTTTAACAGATGCTGTGGTGTTGCTTTTAAAGAGGTTCTTGTTGACATCTACTAAACACTATTATTTATAACACTTCTTAAGTACAGTTTGGTGGTCCCCTCAGGGATGCATCTTTACTAGTGAAGTGCAACGATATAGGTTGCAGCAGGTACTTCTAAACATCATGCCTGACAGCTTGACAATAAAACTAGCACATTATTTAAGTGTTTCATATTCCAGAGGAACAGGATGAGCTGCTTTCAAAACTCAATGTTCATGTTCCATTGCAAAGTATGTACATGCGTCCATGCATAAGCAAAGGCAGACAATAGGTACTCAGTCTCAACTGAGCACCGTTATGCTCAGAATTTTTCTCTTTCAATTTTCTCTTTCTCTTCCAGACTGAGAGTATGGTCCTTTGCAGAGGCTTACATCTTCCTGCAGCTTACAGTGTATCTGCATGGTCTTTGGAGACTGACCTACGCTTGATCCTCCTGGACTTTGCGGTAAGTGGATGAATGCCAGCACTGATCTGAAGGCAGTATGCCTGAGCTATACCATAATCTCTGCTGGGAGCACAGTGGGTTTGGACTGGAGCTGGTGGGCACCCAGCCAGCTGAAAGGGAAGATGTAGCAAGGGCAGGTCTGTCTGCCAAAGACAGCAATGGCAAACCTGTAGGCTAAAAATTGGTTGGTCCACATAGACACCTCAGGATTTAAAAATGTCCGAGTGTATTTGGAACCCAAAATTAGGACTGCAGCCCTTGTTCAAGCAATATTTAAGTGCAAGCTTTAGGTCTGACATTAGTCAGGAGCATGTAAATTTTACGGACTGATGTTAGGCAAGAAGACTCGATAATTTAATCAGTGTTATTTGGGGAAGTTTACATTTTCAAATCTAAGTTGGTATGATTCATTTATATATCCCCAAGAAGAGAAAACAGCTTTACTCTGGCTTGTCCATTGTCCAAAATGAGAAGCAATTTATTATATCCCCTTTGGAGTAGGCTTGATGACTACATAGGGGGCAAACCAAAGTGAAATTATGATGCTTTATTTTGTAATCTGATTTTTAAAAAAAGAATAAAAGGAATCCTTTAAGATCGAGTCAAGGTTACCCAGGAACCTGAATCTTACTAACACAGGTGTTGTTTTCAGTGGGGTTATTTAAACAAAACAAAACAAAAAAGTGAGAAGATATCAGTGGAGGTAGGAAACGGGAATATTGTCTTGACCTAGGAACATGACTAGGGATGGGTAAATTGAGAGACTCAGTCTCTTTTTAAAGCAGATAAACAACTGTTGTCCAACACAGAATAAAAAATTAAATATCTCTTTTTTTCTGTTTAATTGGCTATGATAACTTGAACCATCCCTTGCTAGCTTATGAAGACAATTTAACACACTTATTTGCATTAAATGGTCAAGTGAAAAATGTGTGTAAAAATATTTTAAGGATTCTAACAGTTAGTCTTGATTAGGCTGCTGCAAATTAAGAGTATTCACATAAAATCAACAGTACTATATTTTTGTTTTTTCTTTGTTGAAACAAGTTACTGTACTGTCATGGTTTAGACCAGCAGGCAACTAAACAGCGCACACAGCTGTTTGCTCACTCCCCCCCCATGCAGTGGGATGGGGAAGGGTTGAGATAAAGACAGATTAATAGGACAAAAAAGGAAGGGAAAATAATAATAATAATAATAAGAAGAAGAAGAAGAAGAAGAAGAACTACAATATACAAAACAAGTGATGCACTATGCAATCGCTCACCACCCGCCAACCGATGCCCAGCCAGCTCCCGAGCAGCAGCCCCCAGCCAGCTTTCCCCCTAGTTTATAAACCGAGCATGACATCATATGGTGCAGAATATCCCTTTGGGCAGTTTGGGTCAGCTGTCCTGGCTGTGTCCCCTCCCAACTTCTCGTGTCCCTCTCCCCCAACTTCCTTGCTGGTAGGGCATTATGAGAAGCTGAAAATTCCTTGGCTTAGTGTAAGCACTGCTCAGAAACAACTAAAACATTAGTATGTTATCAACATTATTCTCATCCTAAATCCAAAACACAGCACTATATCAGCTACTAGGAAGAAAATTAGCTCTATCCCAGCCAAAACCAGGACATGTATTTTAATAAAACTGTCTGGAAGTGAGAGCAGATCAAATCTAGCATTACACATCATCTGAGTTTGCAACAGTCAAACTATCTATTCAATATAATAGCTGCAACTCCAAGGAAAATACTGAATATTTTTAGATGTGCAGTACATTTTAACATTTTATCTGAAAGATTTTTCTTAAAATTACACTGCCTTTAATGTAAGCTTTAGTTTATGCATAAAAGAGCCTCCTACATGTTCATGTGCACGTGCACACATGCTTGCGCACAATTGTATTTCTTCAAAAACATTTCTCCCAAGTAAGTCAATGACAGCATGCAGAATACTGACAGATAATGACAGAGGATACGGTATATCGACTTCTCTGTCAGTACAATGAAGAGCTGTGCTATAGACGGATTGCAGCAACGTAACTAATTATTTTGTGGTGTGTAGTGGTGTAGGTTTGCAGTGGAAAGAAGTATTTGGTAGAAGTGAATAACATATGCATCAAATGCAAGAGGTATATATGGAAGCAAAAGCATAGTAAAATTCCCCCCATAAAAGATTAAAATAATTTCAAAAAAACTCAGAAAGCGAGTGCAATAAGCTTTCAAAGAACTCGGGGTACAGGGATAAATGCTGGTTTTGGATAAATCAGACTGAAATATTCTGAAGTTTTTCTAGCTTGGGTGCATCTTTAATGTCTCTATTGCCAAGATCTTGGTTTTAAGGGGGAAGGAATATTTTACAGAAGGAATGTGACATCAAAAATTTCAATAAGGATGGGAAACCTGTTTTCTTACAATCAAAAATAGATCAAAAATCAAGAATAGATTTTTAATGGAGGTCATCTTACCTTTTAGTATTCAGACTAATGACAGTATAATGACAGTGGTATATCTCATGGGTACATTTAAAAGACATACTACTGTTAAGTCTTTAGAACATAACTTTGAGTCATCTGCATATAAATCAGAAAAACATGTTCAAGTCACTACAATTTCAGTCACAGAATACCGAACTAAACTGCGTGTTTTATACAAAAAGGACTTCCTAATTCCTTTTTTCACTTCATACCTATGTAAAATTAAAGCTTTAGATAGCTTTTCCGCCTTGCCCTAAAAAGAGATACAGGGCTGAAAGCAACATTCTGATTTTGACATTATAAGAGTAATTATATCAACAAATGAAAAGTTATAAAGATCTGATATTTTTAAATATAAAGCTTAGCTTTTGTTCTGGATCAAGGGTGGATACTGTGCCCATTTTTAGAGGTATGAAATTTCAAATGGTTGGACTTCATTAAGGACAAATACCAGTGTACATAGTTATGATGAGGTGTAAATCTTGTAGAGCATTTTTACTGCTACTTTTAGCTTAAATCTTACTTAACTTGTTCCTTAATGATCTGGAAAAAAAGCAGAAATAATCATGATATTTCGTTCTTGGATCTTAAAAAAAAAAAAAAAAAAATGGTATACAGAAATGCCAAATTAACATGTAAGTTTGGGAGAGATTCTTTTTTATTTGCAAATTGTGACTATTATTTTACTACTATTGGAGCATCCTTAAATAAAAAATAATAATGTCTCTGTCTTTAGGCAATAAAATAAAATAAAACGAATGTAGCGCATTTAAAGCTCATACATAATTTAAACATTGGAGAGTGGTCTCCATGAATGGGGGCTAAAATGGGGGACAATAATATTTGGCACCCATTTGTTGTGAGAAATAGCCTATGAAAGAATAACTTAAAGTAAAGGCAATGCTTAAATAAGGAGATGTGAGCTTGTGATAGGACATAAAATGTGATCTAGGGAGAAAGCAAGCCTGGGTGAGTAAAATGTCTTGGGGGAGAACAGCCCTTCTCTAAGAGGTCCCACACAGATATGGCACACAGTTTTGGACATATTTACTATCTTAAAAATGCTGACATACATTTGAAACAGCAGAAGTTCACACAGGGCTAAAATTGTGGTTCTATCAAGAAAAATCTGCAGATCTGAGTATTCCCTAGTCAGATAGATCAGCAGCATTTAACACTTCTGCAAGTATTGTACTTACAGTGCTGGACTCCCAAAGGAAATGCAACAGAAATTTATCAGCAGATCTCACAAGGAGAGTCTACAAAAAAAATTACAGTGATTTAAAGTTGTATTTCACAATGGTGGTATCCACTTGTTTAAAGGCAAGCAGTCTTCTGAAGAGATGAGAAGTCATAACTTCAGCCTATCAGCGTTATCTGTGGGGCTCTTGTTAGTCAGTCCAAAATTGAAAAACATATCCAGAAATTGTGTGGAAGTGAAATCAAGTCAAATTACAATTTGATTCACATGCTGTTGAATCAAACCTTAAATGTCAAAATAAAACCAAGAGGCAACCTGACAATGGTCTCATATATCTGAAAAGACTAATAAGAGGGAACAAGAGTCTTTAAGCATTGATTAGCACTCACTGCCTTTTTGAAGATCTGTATCAGCCAACAGTTTATTACTGATGCTACTTCAACCCACTGCCAGACTCAGGTGGAGTGCTATATGACCATTGATATGAAATAAGACAGGTAAGAGCATTCCCCTTTCTTTCAAGTTATGTTAATCATTCAAATAGATGACATATCTGTTGACAATTAAATCAGATGTTTTGACTAAGGTGAACACCTTATGACCAAGATACCCACATTGTAACACCCATAGAAACATACACAACTTGAGTATAAGTACCCATACCCATCTGCAAACCAAACCGAAAATTTGGAAGCAGACTGCATTTGTACATAGAGCAATATGAAATCCATTTGTTGATTTATTCTCTACAGTGGATTCTCTGTATTGTAGAAATACGTTAGTCTAGTCCGTATAATTATTTCCCCTTTATAAAGACTGTAAATGCTGCATGGCAGTATTCAGAACAAAATATTAAAAGGGTAGTTACATATTTCTGTGTACCAAAGAGTAGTCATGTAACCTTGCAAGCATGCAATCACATCATAACACGCTTTTGTATTCCCACAGAACATCTGTGATAACTTCTGTGCTATATTTGGGAGTGCCTTCCAAGAAGAAGTTTTATGAAGATTTCTATGGAAGCTTTGCATCCTTCTGCTGTCCTGCACTATGAGACAGGTCTCATTTGTAGTGAGAGATGGAATTTTGTGTAACACACAAAAGGACGGAGGTCAGAGCAACCTCATTATGTGGTATCTTCCTCATCCTTTTATTTCCATACCGTTCTTTCTTTTCATGTATGTATAAGACAGTCTGATTTTAATTCAAAGAGAAACTCTTCAGTAAACTTGGGGCATACTGGACATAGTCCAAGATAAAATAATATTTGATATTAAGTGTAACCATTGAGAAATATAGGCATTTCAAAAATTATAGATAACAAGGAGTTACAGACTGTCTAACCTCAGGTGCAGGCAGCAAACAATTTCCGGGGGGGGGGGATTAAATGATCAATATGGAAATAGATTTTATGGTATATAAAAATGGTATGTAAAAAGGATCAAAGAATTTCTTTGAAGTTCTGTTATGCAGAGGGATTTGAAAAAGGGGATGGACTAGGAAAAAAACCTAACTCTAAAAGCTACGCTACACTAAATATTTGGTAAAATCAATGTATGATCAAAAGGAATACATTTTAAACTAAAAACTATTATGATTCACCTAGTCATATGAAAAACAAACCTCATGTCTAAAATGACAATAAAGGAATTACAATTTTTATGCTTGCTAAATTTCTTCTGGAACTTCTGGCAATGGCTTTTGAATGTTACTACAAAGAGGCTTTCTGTATGATACAGGAGATAGCAAAACTACAAATGGGTTCAAAAGGTTTTTAGTAATAGCAAAAGTGGTTCAACGTGATAAAACAGGATAGAAAGAAGGAGTCATGACTCAAACTCTGAGTTGATGCTCTCAGAGAACCTTGTCTCATATATTAGAGAGGTGGACTCGGAATGCTATATTTCTATTTTTGCTTCAAATGCCCTCAGCGTGAGAGGCTGTTACCCTAGTTTGTATTAGAGCACTTACTTTAGATTTTGTAGAATATAGCTAGGTTAATATGCTTTTCGATTTCTGCTGTGAATGGAGTAGCTCCTGAGAGTTACTTTTGTGCTGATAGGCAATTTTAAGTTCACATTTGTAAGTTTTGTTATGTAAAGTAGTAGTGCTGGTTCCCACATAATACCTGGGAGACTTAAACTAAAGTACTTATTTCTACTGCAACCAGATGAGTGTCTGGGTGGTTGCAGTTTTGACATGCTCTGTGTCATGTGTCACACAACTCAGTGCCAAAATTGGTTTAATCCCACTTGTAGGAGGAAGAGGGAAGAAAAGGGAGAGAAACTGATCTGCTGGGAAGGAAAGGAAAGAAAGCTTGTTTTATCTATCTCATTTGTCTCATCAAGCAGGGCTGACTTGGCAAAGGAAGGACAGTGCAGTACAAGGTCGTTAAGGAAACCTTGCTTGAAGCGTAAGCAGTTCTGAAATTCATCAGGGAAACAAAGCAATTACACTATAAAGCAGAATGTCAGCTCCAAAACTGGGAATCCAATGCCAGGAGGTGGGAAGCAGATCAGGTGCTGTGTAACTGAGACAGGAAGAGTGGGCAAGACTTTCCATAACCTCCCCTGCACCAAATCATTTCTCTTTCATGGTGTGCCCACGACAACCATGCCCTGAATACATTCTTACATGAGTCCAGGGAGCCAGCAGGATTTTCCCCATGGTTAAGCTTCAAGGCCAGCTAAGTAGGAAGGCAGGCTTGTTTTACATTTTCCCTCTTTCCTGCCATATTCTAGTTCCAACATTACAATCACAGGTGCAGAGATATTAAGACTGGAAGTGTTCATTATATCAACCAGTCTGGATTTGTGTATCTTAGACTGTTTAAATTTCACAAGGTATTTTAGAGCCCAAGAATTTGTTTGTACTTGACTGAAATGATCTTTCAGAAGAGCAGCCAAGCTGAAGAGATGAAGAAACCAAGCCAAGCTGAAGAGATGAAGGAACCAAATTTATTGGAAGCTTGTTCTAATAGTAGAAGCATTCCTACTTTTTCCTGAAAAAAAGTCCCTGAATTTCTCCAGCTTCAGATTTCAACAATTTGTTCTTATTGTTCCTTAGAAATAGAAGCCAGACAGTACTTAATTTAGGCTGCTCTTGCTTCCTCTGAAGTACTACACTGTAAGTAGATCTCCTTTCAGTCTTCTCTTCAGAAGTTAAATGCATTTCTCCCTTTAAATATTTGTCTTTGAGCCATGGACCTTAATTGGAGAGCCAATTCTCTGTACTTCATAACTCCTATATTCTATATCTTGCTGTCTATTAAAACTGTTTCCTTCATTTTTTCTGAATTCTAAATGACATGTACCTTTACTGTACTAGGATAGGTCTTGAGGTCAAAGTATTCCCCTTTACTGAATATGAAAACTTCGATTTGGGCAGGTAAAATCATTCTTAAAATATTGCTGATTTTCAGTTTTCATTTCTGTCTAGTCCTTTCACTTGACTGATTGCAGATAGAAAGGTAAAAAGTAACAAACAATCAAAATACAAAGCAGACACCCCCTTCCCTTTTCAAATAAAAGGAAGCAGTCATAGTAAAGTTAAATCAAAGAATTAGGCTATATAAATACATGTAGCATTAAACAGAGAAAAAAGAACAGAATGTTAAGAAGTACACAGTTTGAATATGGATTGTAAATTTTCTCCCAGCAGGTTTGCATAGGTTCTCATGTCTTCCATAGAAAAGATAATTATGTTCTAAGTTTTAAGACAGGTTAAAAATGGATAAAAATAAAAAATTGATAACAATTAAAAATTGATTACAAAATGGTTACAATATGAGAAAAAGAATTCTGATAGGAAAAAGATGTAAAAGTTGATATACTGAGTCTCATGGTACTCCAACAAGTGCTAATATTTTCACTTAATTTCCAAGTCATTAACACAAGCCTCAGTCCCAGCACATCCCACAGTCTTTTCCTGCTTCTACTTGAATTACAACATAACAGTTCTCCCATGTGTGGAAGACAACCTCATGGCCTAAGAGCAGAGGCTGTAGCTGAGGTGGGATCTCAGTCAAAGGCAGACATGAGAAGGAGGTCCCAGAGATGTTACCAGCTGTCACCGTTCGGAGGCACGAGAGGGCTCTGGGCACAAGGATGGGCAGAAAATGGGAGATTTCCCTGAACAGAAACCTTTGGGTTCAAAGATCTTCATCAAGAGAAACAAGTCATGAAAAAAGGGTTGACCATAGCCTGACCTCATCAAAGAGGGAGTTATTGTCTTTCCAACCGGAAAAGTGGGAAGGGAGGAATACGACACTGAATCAAAAAGAAGACAGCACGGACAGAGCAGAGCTAAAAGTTATTCTGTATGACTTTGAAAGAAATGCCATGTCCTAAGAAACATGCTAGGTTTTTTTTCTTTAAAGGAATTGAAAATAGAGCTGACGAGAGAGAATTTATAATACCTAGGTTCTGAAAGTGTTTGAAATACATCACAACATCAAAGATGAATCCACAGGGTCAGCAGTAAGGTGTCATCCAAGGGAGTTCAACCAAAGACAAATGGCACTTCTGAAAGAAAACATTTTGAGATTGAGAGGACAAGCACTATGCAACAAGCCTCAGTATTATGACCAGCTTGTTCGCTGAAGTAGAGACATAGAGTAAGATAAAGACAGCTGCATGTTGTTGTAAAACATGCATATAAAGTTGAAATAAGATTGGAAAAAGAAGTAGAAAATAAATTATGATAGTAAAATATTTGGCTAAAGAGTTGAAATTGACTCCCTGATGGAAGTTCTCAAAAAATACTTCTACATTCCAGAATAAGAAGGGCACATTCTGATTTTTTCCATGAAAGAAAATCCCATATATTTAAGATTTAAGTCAAGATGATAACCAAATACAGAAAAAAACGCACCGAAAATATTTTCTTTTGCAAGTGTTTCAATTTTATTGCCCTCAGGAGCCAAGGACCACTGAACCTTGGCTTAAGCTGATGAATTTTACTTTGCATTGAGATGAGCACAGCTTCATTTGATCTGCATTTTCATGTGATAACTACATAGTGACCTTCTCAAATGGATGAAACTAAATTATGTGATAACATCCCGTCTGACTGTTTAAATTTCTCTTACCCTCTACATTTGTAATTTGCTCACAGTAGCAAAAAACTAGGAAAATTCCAATGCTGAAACCTATTTTTTTGAGGGACTTGTTGAAGGATTTATCTGAAATTAAAGCAAATGTAGAACAGGTTATGTAACTTATTGACAAAATGAACAATTAGAAATAACCAGGAACATATGGAATTCATACAGTAAATTAACTGAGGGATGAAATAACAAAGTTACTATACGGGGTTTGTAACATCTCTTTTGAAAGTCTTTTTGTTAACTAAAAATTGAAAGATGGTATGAAAGGCACAAATATAAGAGTTTCAAGGGGGACCTGGAGACCTGCAAAACTTAAGACCTTACCATCCCTGTGAGGCTAAAGAGTAAAAATCATCTTAAAAAGGTTTTTGAGATGGTCTCTTTCCCATGACTTCTGAGAAATTAAGCAGTCATAGTATAAAAGAAAAGGACGTTGTTAGTATGCTAGTCCTACTTTTATTCATTTTTAGCCATTTACAGCTAGCTACTGTTGGTGACATGATCCTGGGCTACATGTAGAAATGACAGTGTCTTTATTCTCATGTGTTTTTCTGCCACTACTTGCTTTGTTAACTTCATCATGTCTCTTAACCTCCCTGTTCCTGCCCTGCAAGTTGCACAACATCAATAAATGATTTAGTTATTTTTTCTATTGATTTCAAAGAAACAGCAAGTGCTTAAGTGAGATGAATGTATAATATCTGGGCCATATTAAGCTTTCCTCCTACGCTATCCCAATTTAAATTTACAAATCTGAACATGGATGCCTGAAGACTAAAACTTGCAAAATCTTTTTTTAGTTGGAAATGTATATAACTTCTCACTAAAACTGGAGGTGGCACAGGGAAGTTTAAAAAAACTAGGCTATTCTTGGGGAAATTCTTCTGAAAAGTTCTGCAGTTATGTGATTTTCAAGGTAGAGACAAACTTCTAAATTATCTTTACAACTTGTAGATAAGAAAGGTTAGTTTTGCCCTCCAGTCACCCATTCATATTCATCCCATGTGCATAATACTGAATGAGCTCCAGAAGACTAGAAAAAAAAATTCTCAATTAGTTTCACATACTAAGTAAGAATCAGGTTTTGGTTCAGTATTAGTAAATTAAATTACATGGGATATTTTGTTGTTGTTGTACTCACTTTTATACACTTTAAGGAATGTGCTTTTTCTGTTCATCATCACTCCTTGTACCCCATTATTTTGCCTTCTAGTATATTTTCCTGTCCACATCAGATGTCTTAAGAGTTTCCTATTCTGTCACACACTTTTTTTACCTCCTTTTCTTGCCTCTCTTTCCTGTCCCATCAGTCTTCCAGATGGACCCTACCTCAGCTGCAGTCCCAGTGAAGTCTTTGCGTGGGAGGAGCTATCGACGGCTGCCAGGAAAGTTCAGGGAACCGGATCCTGATCTCAACTTGAGGATCTCACACCCATTTAGAGAAGTAGCTACTGGCTGTTTGGAGGTTCCTTCACACTCATCCCACAAACCTGAGCAGTTCAACATTTCAGTCCAAGCAAAAGGAGAACAAATGGCAAAGTATCTTTCTCCCCTCAACCCCAAACAAAAATTTCTGTTTCCAGCTGGTCATCGTAATGAACAAATCTGCCGCTGCACTATCTGGAGGCATCCGTGGTTATTACTCTTGAATGGGAAAGAGATTCTAAAAGCTTGGGGGCTCTGGGGTATGTACATGTGGAAACTGCGGGTGCTCCATAAATGGTGTCATGAACATGAAAACCCCTCACAGACAGTAATACCCAGCTGGGTGCACATGGCCAGGTTTCTGTTGGTAAATGGTTAAAAGGTGTTAAATTAGTCTACAGCCAGGAACCTTTTCATGAACTTTAAATTAATAATTTAGTGCCAATAGTAGATGTACTGTAAACAGCATATAAATAGAAACTGGAAAAACATCGTAACCTTCCTAAGGTTCCTTTTTCTGACAATGCAAAAGGCTTGTGGAATCAGCTGTTAAAGCTACAGTAAATACTAATTCACCATACTTATATAAATATATTTTTATATATTTATGATTTGCATGTGTTTATACTTCCTTATATATTTAATGCAAATTAATAAATTTGCATGCTAATATATTTTATATAAGTATAATTTACATATAAATAATATTGTATGAAATATATTTTTATATTTATCTATATACTTAATCTGCTGTTGAACGTTAATGTCAAGTCAAATTATTTTCTACATACTTTGAGTAGAATATAAAAATTCAACTGTTTCCCCAGCATTCTTTCCTCCTATTTTTGGCCCTCACTCCCTATTTCTGCCATTCACCACTACAACTTTACTGTCTCACACATGCAAAGTTCTCCAGTTTTCCATCTCCTTCTTTGCTTGCTTTTCCCTGTCACCTTGTTTGCAGGGTTCTCATCTTCAAAGTTCCTTCGTTCAGTTCGGTCTCTCAAAATTTGCTACATTGCTCTCTCCTTTTATAAGTGTAAACTCATTCTTCTCTATACCACACCCAGGTTCTTCATTAAGCTCATCAGGAGGGAACCAAGAAGTATCAATCTCTTTTCTTTCAATCTGCTTCTTGATCAGTTTGTTTATTTTGAATTATATTTTTTGAAATGCCTTAATTTTTTCTGTAAATGTGTTCATATTTTCCTTTTTCTTACACTTTGTTTTCTATTCTTAAAACCTTGTTTTAACCTTCTTTTCCTTTTCCTTTAAATTTTTTCTCTCTATTTTTGTTTTCTTTATTTTAAATCTGTAAATCTTCAAATCATTTGTAAGGAGATCCAATAGAGAGGATCACAGCTTCCCAGCCCAGCCCTACAAGTATCATTTCCTTCCTATTTCTTCTGCCAAGAGTATATATAGTGTGTATATATATATATATACAAAGACATGCCTAAATATACACTATATATATAAAAAAATATTTAAGCATTAAAATAAATTAGCATAAACATTTCTATAGTTATATAGTGCACATGTAGTATATACTATAAATACTATTTATAAATAAAATATTAAGGGTATATATAAATAAATAATATCTAGATATAAAAAACATAACAAAAGTGGGATAACAGACTTTCTTTTTGGGGGGTTTTTTTGCATTCAATATGGTAGAGTTCAATGAAGACTTAATAGCTAGGGAATAGAATGCAGTTCTTAATGGACTCAGTAACAATAACTCCATCCATTTTTTTATTCAACAAATAAAATAAAAAAACCTCTACCTGCAAGTCACCACTGTGATAACTTCTTATCACTAATACGGTATTTGTGAGATCCCACCATTAACTTGACTAGTCTGTGATATCCATCTTTGGATGATAGCTACTATATACAGAATCTGACATTTTAATTCCCAATGTTTTTTAATTCCTTGTTGTATACAGAAATCAACCATTCCTATCTATTTATTAAAATTTGTTTTACACACACTTAATCAACAATATCCTTAATCTTTTCATTTAATTGTTTACATTTCCCATGATAGGCAGGGGATCAGACAAGGCAAACATTAAACTCGCCATCCTCTTTTGCTAAGACTTTTTCAGATTTGAAGGCAGACATGCCTGCTGCTGAATATCAGTCTTTCATATTTCCTATTTCCTAAGTATGAAATACGATTTGGTCTGTCGCATCTTTTTCTTTACATAACCTTTTATTTGAAACTCCTATTTGCTGTGCCTTTAGGGACTCTCTTGCTCTCTCAAGTTCTTAAGATAATTTTGCGTGTTTTCCAAAATCATTCTTTTTGAGGAGATAAAGACGTCTTGGTAACTTTAACATTAATTGTAGTACTAATTCTAACAATTACATTAACGCTTTTGATCAGAGATAGTTAATAATATTACAAAAAGCTGTAAAGAAGGTACCTTATGCTACTCTTAAATATTGCATTTTTATTAATGCATTCATATACTCGAAATGTGTCATAAATCAGCTCCCTCTAATGGCTACAGTTAGTATGTCTATTACAGATCCCTCTTCAAAGCTCCCCAACAAAACTCCCAATAAAATGAAGGTCTTTGTCAGAGATTTCAATAGTGCATTCGCAAGCATAGCTAGTTGGCTTTGCCAGCTTAGATGACTAGTGTATCCGTAGAAGCCTAGGGAATTTTGTCTTTATCAGCTACAGATTATATAGAAACGTATGTCCTTTGAATGTCCTATAATTCTACAAAATTCACTGACTGTGTAACAGTGATTGAGAAGACAATTTTCCCTTAGCATTAATCATGTGGTTTACTGAAATGCTCTCATGTCTGGTAAGACTAGATCAGTACATTAAGACAGCCTGTCAAAAGCTGGCTGCTTAATGTTCTTTACAATCCACTGCTAGACTCCAAGGCTGCCTATGAGTATTAAGTTCACAGTTCTCCTTTGCATTTCCTTCACTTTTTCTTAGATTAACTTCGTACATCTGTTCTTCTGGTTTAATCATTCAGAGAAGTAAATATCCCTACCTGATTTCAAAATCATAAAAAGCTGATAAAGTCTGATATAGTTAGGGCACTGGTAGGAAATAACCACTAACATAAAATACAAAGCATACATTGGTTGTTGCAGGTAGTTAATAATATGTTGTCAGATCAATATGATTCTGTCTATTCCTTTTGCCATGCCCCTGAGAAAGACAAAATCTTATGACTTAATATTTTCAGACCTCATACAGGGATTCTGATTTGTCTAAGGCAGTAGTGCTCCTTGTCAGTATATTTTGATGCTATCTTTTTTTTGGAGCCTTGTTTTGCATGGATTTTAAATAACCAGTATTTTTAGGACTATCAGGTCTGGCATGCCTTCTCAAATGCCAGTAAAATCTAGCAAAGGGTTATTTTCGTACTATTATTCCAGTCAGTGTTATCTGCATCTACCTTATCATTTTACTTCAGAGAAGTAGTCCAGGTTTGGCATCCTCAGTTACTGTGCACTGGCTGTATTGACAGAATGGTTTTGGTACAAACTAGTTAGGCTCCTTTCTGAGGAAACTAGATCTTAGCTCCACAACAGGCACACACCAAATGTGATCCCCAAGAGACTGCATGAAGTGCTGAACTGCTGACTAGTCAGCTTCACACCATGTGTATGGGGAGGATAGTTGGCTCAGAGGACCCAACTAAAGCTAATGCCAAGTCCTGAAACTACATACAGATTGGCTGCAAGTCTTCCAACCCCAGCTGCTCCAATCTAGTTATCTTCTCCAGCTGTGCTAAATTACATGCTGGTATGGATGTAGACATACATATTCTTTCAACAATACTAGGTTGTTCTCCATTTTGTCTTGGCCTGCTGAAGAGTGAAAATATTATAGAAAAAGGATATTGAAGAAAGTGTTCTGCTTGAAGATCCCTAAAAAACTCATAGCAGTTATGAGTGGTTTCCACATTTCATAAAGATGTAATAATGCTCCTATTACAATAGCATACAAAAGTTCCTCAATAGCTTCAAATAGAGATCATCTATGAATATTTTAGATCTTTAAATAAAGTGAAGATTGGTGTCTCCAAAATAATGTCTGGAAAGAGATGAGTGACTGATACTTTATGTTTCAATAACTGAGCTTGGAAGCCTCAGGACAAAATCCAGGCTTCAGTCTTCACAAAAGCAGAGTTGTAAGACGCTGTCACTTTATTGTTTCTTTGAATTACTTTAGGCAGTTCTTTGTTCGTTATTAAGACCATTCTGATGCCCTGAACCTCTTTAGATATTGCATAACAGAGCTGTGATATTTCAACCTAGGCTGTGGAGACTACTATGACAAAAGGACATCTTAGGTTCCACACTGCTGCACTGAAGTTCTTTCCTGGAGGTGCTTTTTCAGAAAATTGCAACTCCAGTCATGATGCGGTGTGGCTAATCTTTGTTAGGGAAGCAGCCACCAAAGAGACTACGTGAAAAGTGAGACGAACATGGGGATAGGGAAAAAAAAACAGTGAATGGAGTGAGCAGGAGCCCATGGAGCCCATGCCATACACCTCTTAGTTGTCAACACCAAATGTAGAAATAGGAGGGAAAGAAGTGTAAATTGTCCACCTATGACTCCACAAACTAGAAGTTACGGACTACCCAGTACACGCTGCATGTCAAAATTCATACTCCACTCTAACAAGGTGTATAGGAGAGCTTTTCAGTGACTATTCTCTGAAGGTGCTATTAAGTCTGTACTCCAGCATGGTTAACAACTCTCAGAGAGGAAAACTCTTGTGGGGATTGTTACAACCACACAGCTGAAACTTGGCAGATAGATAAAGGTCACTCAAAAAACATAAATAATCCCCCTGCTCCAGTGTAGAACTAAATCACAGAAGTATCATGCTGGTTTCTGATGTAAAAACATGGTTTTTATTAGGTATAGTACTATGGGACCAGTTTAAAAATTGCTTCTGGAAATCACAGGCAAAGCACGTGCACATGTTTTATAAACTAAATTTGAAGACTGGAGTAGTATTGCCCCAAATATTTTTTGGTGTTGTTCTTTTCTGTGGGTTTTTTTCCCCACTTCCAAATTTCTTAATCTTCTTAAAAATGATAATAAAATAGAGGCATAATTATTTGGTGCAAGTAATTTTGGCATTCCAAAAAGACTAAGAAATCTGTAATGTAGTAATTATGTCCATCATTATAATCAAAATGCAATAAAACAAAATACCATAATATTTGTAGCTTGATTTTCATATTCATAATCACATGGTTTAAAAAGAACAACCCAGATCTCTGATTTTAAGTCTCTTACCTGGATTTTTTTTTCCTTCCTTCCTCTGCCTTTTATAGAGATTGGCATTGTCTTTTGACTCTTCCCTGCTTTATTGTGTCTGACTTTAACTCCTTGCTGTATCATTTTGCTGTATCATCTAGCCTCTTCACAAAGCCTAGAATAAGCAAGGTATAATCCTTTATAAACTTTTCCTATGAGCAATGTGGCTGCATTAGTAACATCTATATTCTGATTCAATAATTTTTTTTTTAATATAAATCCATGCACGTTGTGCAATTAAAGTCTGGACTGGAAATTGTGGGAAGGAATAAGTGGAAGAAAATTCCATTGTGTCTATGAAAGAATAAAAAAGAAAAGGATAACATAGTATGGATTTACTGTAGGCCTCCTGCTAGAAAGAGAATGTAGATGAGGAATTTAGCAACTAAAACTTCCAGAGGGTTTCACATGGTAATAATAGATATTTGTTCTGAAAGTTATACAGAGGGATAGAACAGAGCAGTCCAAAACTTCTTGAAATATTCCTGGCACATTGCAAAGGAATCAGAAATTTTATTTTAATAAATATTAAAGAGGAAGGTGACAATTTGAAGTTAGTAAGCGGTCTGTGCGAATTATTAAGAAATAAGTTTTACAGAAAGAGAAGCATTATGAAAACAACAGACTTCAAAAACCTGTTCATCAGACTCAGGAACCTGCTGGCTTCTAAAGGAGACATTACATATGAAATGCCAAAATGCGCAACATGCAGGAAAAGTTCAGAAATAGGCAAACACATCTATATTATAAGGCCTTTAATGACCTCCAAGTAGGGAACCCAACAACTGGAATAGCACAAAAAATACAGAGGGAAAAGTCAGAAAGGTGAAGATGCAAGATGACTTACCATTAGCAAAGAACATAGAAAGAAATGAGAAATCTTACCTGTGTTTCCACACACAAATGTAGATAACTACATTGGAAGAGAAAGAAAAGAAATGCATCAGTCCTGCATGTAGGCAGATAGAAGTGTAAATGATGGATTTAAGAAATAGAGAAGAGTGAAACAGTCAATATCTTTTCCTTTTTTCATGAAAATTATTAATCATTAAAATGACAGATTTTCAAAACAGAATGTTTTAAAACAGAATGTTTCAAAACAGAAGTGTGGTTCAAAAAAAGGAAACAGGAGTGTGGAGAATATTTAGATGAATAAGGGATGCTTCACTTCAGATGGCCTTATGGATTCATTTGATATTACCAAGGAAACTAGTTACAACTGTTTAGCTGTGCTGTGCTTAGAGACATTTACTATTAGCAGTACAGGAAGAAAGGCAAGAGGGCAGGTAAATACAGCAGCTCTCTCTAAAGAACAGCAAGGGTAAGAGGAGGACATTCTGCACAAATCTGTTCCAGCCAGCCCAGCTTCATTTTTGGAAGAATGCTACACAGGATCATAAAATAGCCCATTTGTAAGTATCTAGCAAACAGTGAGACAACATTACAAAAGTGGTGTGGATCTGTCAAGAACAAATCATGTCAAACTACTCTAATTTCTTTCTTTGACAAGAAAACTGACCTAGCGGATAAAAGGGACTCTGAGGTTATGTTATACCTTGACATCAATAAGGCTTTTGACACTGTTCCACATGACATGTTCATAAGATTAGTGTTAACAACCTGGATCACAGAATGGAGAGTCCACTTATAAAATTTAATGATGATATCAAGCTAGGAATATTTGCAAGCTCTTTGGAGGACAGAATAAGAAATCAAAATGATCTTGACAAAATGAACAAGTTGTGTAAAAATTGCAAAGATCATAGTCAGTACCAGGAAGAGCAATTCTCTCAATCAACTGTTTTTAATAGAAAATAGAATCCTAAGAAAGGACATGGAGTATCTAGACTTCCAATATGTAAAATGACTGCAATGACTTCCAATACTGTTACTGTAAAATGATACGAACAATTGTTCTCCTTGGTCCTAAGTGGTAATTACAAGGGGAAAAAAAAAGCCTATTTTGAAGTAAGGAAAACATATACTAAATAATAATTTAGATTTTTAAGGAAAGCTTTCCAACTGCAACAGTCCTCTTCCTCTGATGTGAGATTCCCTTCAGTGGTGCTTTTAGGAAGTATAGTAGATAAATATCTAGCGGTGATGATGTAGGTACATTTTATCATGCACCAAAGAATGAGCATGGACTGGATATTCTTGAGAGATCCTTCCCTGTTGTTCTATCATTTCTATTGTAAAACATGAATTTAAGTATCTTGCTAGATGAGAGAACTGCTGAAAAGAGCCTGAGTGGAATCAAAACATCTTAATCTCTATCACATTTTGTTCTTCAGGTAGAAATACCATGACAGCATCTTTGCTTGCAATTTTTTTCATATTTGCCCTTCAGACCAGAACCAGTGAATGCAGAAAAGAGGAGGTTTAAAACACTTTTTTTTTTAAATATGCCTTTGAATGTTTTAAAACTTGAAGAGTTTCCCTTCTATTTCAGTTTTGCGTTATTTACGTTTTATCAGCATTGCTTCCTTCTAGTGATAACTTCTCGTTTAAATAGGTTCTCTGATGTCCTCCCTAATATACTGCAACAGAGAAGAGATTATTTCACTGAAAAACTAAGACTGCAAGATTTGTATCTGGAAACACACCCAGGTATTTTGGGGAGGATTTTCCAGCACATTATTAAGCTGTCTGTATGTTTCCATTCTACTCTTCCTTTTGTTGTGAATAGGAATGGGAGAGGTGGGGACAATTAAGGTAGAATTTGGAACAAAATGATTCAGATGTATTTAACAAAATTTTCCTGTGGTCACTCTAGTCATAGGAATATAGAACAAACAAAACTAGAAAAGCACAGGAAATTAATTTCCTTTGGGAATTTTTGAACGAGCAGACTTCTTTCTGATTTCATCCCAATAGTTTTGTAAAACCAAGCAACTCCTCCAAACAGGAAAGCTAGGGTTAAAATTAATAAGGGCAACATAATTTTCTAAAGCAAAAAGTGCAAGCATTTGTTTAGGGAAATAAGAGATTTGTTATGAACCAAATCCATGTTACCTAGATCAGTAACACTTTAGTTAAACATAATAAAAATAGCAATCTGCTTATGCATATAAATGATAAATGGAATTTAGCACTTCTATCATAGTTATTACAATAAGTTTCCAAGAATTCTGCAGTTGAAGTCCTCTTCCATTTAAAAACAAGGAAATGCATTTTAAAAGATTAAAATAATGAATTTTCAAAAATGCCAGCATGCAAATGCACTTTCTAAATTCAATAAACAGATGTAAATAATATTAATAACTTACTTGTCACTGACAGTTGTGGACCTTTGCCAAATATATACCCCTGGCTATGCTACAAAATGAAACCAAGTGCCCCACAGCTTATAGCAAGCACCTCACTACTAGATCCCAAAGTTTTTGTTTGAGGCCAGGTGAGAAGGTTAACCGATGGTCCTGTGCTAACACAGTCATTGTGGTTTTAAAATCTAGGCTAGTGTTTTATTCATTGCACAACATACAGAGAGGCCTATGGACACATACAAGTTTTACCAGCACTAGTTCGCTATTCTCTGTACTGGACTGTGCTGGGTGATTTAGATGTGTCCTTAATAAAAGATACCAGGTAATTAGTGATTGTCACCATAGCAAAACTGGGAACTGAAGAAACTATTTTGGGCCTTGCCACAAATGAGAAGGAAATTCAGAGATGAGGGTTACCTGATCTCAGTTAGGAATCAGTTTGTCTGTGATTAAATTCAGTACATATAACTGATTCAGGATGATCTCTTAACAAAGTGGAAAAACTCTGAAGTGAATGCAATATTTTATAAAAACTTTGCTAGCTCTTGTAGAAATGAGAAGTTGCACCAGTCAAGCAGGTTTAGCTGCAGAGACTGCAATTCTGCAGGTAGGTTTCTTGGGGCATAGTTCTCTTCTGGCTGATTTTTTAACATCTATACTCTGAAACGCAAGGTCCGAATTACAGAGAAACTCCTCACAGCCACCTAAGCCTGCACTGCCACCCAAAAAAGTAGTCAGGCCTCTTGCCACTCCCAGACTCATATTCCCACTTCTGTATGGCCTTTTCCAGATCTGTGTGTCTTAATTTGGAAATACCAATACTGTGACCAGTATTTTAAGGAATGTGTCCATTGATATCAATTACATATTTTTCAAAAATTCTGAATGCACGCTGTGACCTAACATTGAACTAGAAAATTTCCTATTAGTTTTAGAGTGTGATACTGTATTTTACCCACAGAAAGATAAACATTTTAATGAGGTATTTATTCCTTATATTTATATATTTTGAAATATTTTATTCAAGCAGAAGCACTAATCCTTGGAGTTATAGTCTTCTGCCTTCAGTTTCATAACTTTTTGTGGCTTTTCACCTGAACATCATTTCACTTTTTAATTTCTTTTGACATTGATAAAGTTTTTCTTTGCCTATGTTAATGGCATAATAGGGAAATAAGATCAGCTCCAAAGAATGAATCATTTTGGATGCACTTAAATTTGAGAACTGGGAGTCACACAGAGGCTTTGGCGGGGTGGGGAGAGGCAAAAAAACCAAAATCAGACTAAATGACACAATGCACATACATGATTGAAAAGAATAAATTAATTTATATTGTTACAGTCTGTTCAACATTATAGTGTTTGCACTATCTATGTACTGAAGCAGATAGGTATATCACACATAGCTATGCATGTGTGAGTTTGTGAAAAGCAAACTAAATGAAAGATAAATTAGTTTCTTCAAAATTTTAAAGTTTTTCTCCCAATGTCTTTGCAACAACAGGACAATGTAGTTCCTAATTCAGGTCTGTCTAGAGGAATCCTATTTATATATAGTCATATATTTGAAAAAAAAAATATTGTCTTCAGCGCAAGTGTCTACTCACAGACCTCAGAAGCTCTGATTGACTTCACATGTGGTGGCCTAACTGTTAATTTTAAGAAAAACTTAAATCACATGAATGATTCAATATTGAATTAATCAAAAGACACAGGCAAAGAAACTCCACTGAAATGCATTCCTCATTTGCCATTTCTCTTAGATGAGTGCAGCTTTTAGGGGTTTTTTTTAAGTACATGAGAAAACCTTCTATGCTTCTGTAATGATTTTTTTAAAAGCAGATAATTAAATATTTACTTTACAACTCAGTTTGTAGTTTCAAAAATCACACAGACTTTCCTTACTAAATTCCTTGGAAGTTCTGACATTTTAGTTAGATGGTCTTGCTGTCATACTAATACTTCTGTCATGTCCCTTTATTTCCCATGCACACTTTCGCCTCACACTCTTTATTTGTCATCTCTCATGTGATTAATATTCAAATATAACCATACCAGTTGCTGTGAATCTGTTTCTCACCAAAGACATAGAATTCAATTGACTTCCTGGGGCTTGTGATCTCTCAGCAATTTGGAAAATTAGTTCATGTATTTTCAGTGATCATTGTTTCCAAAGTCAATAGTTACCAAAAAGTAGTATCTGCAATAGTGAGGATATTTTTTCTTATAGGAAAAAAACCCAAAACCAACAAGATAACATTTGAAAAATCAACATCTAAATGTAATGTGATACTTTATATATCAAAAATGCTTCCTAGTCCCTTTTATATAATTTCATACAGCGTTTCCAAAGGAGGAAACTGATTTGGAGAGTTTGAGTGCCCTAAATCATAGAAAAATAACTAGTTTGTTATTCAAAGGGAAAAAAACCTGATTCAACTGTATTACAGAAAAGCTGCACACCATGAAGCTTCACAGGTACAGAAAGGCAAGCTCATTAATAAACCTCATGGGACTTTGAATTATTTCAATTAGTTGAAGAGCACCAAAATATTTTGATACTTCTGTTTTAAAGGTGAGCTGTAATGCTGAGAAGTGATAGGATCCCAAATCATTTAAAGAACATGAGAAAATTTTTAAATTATGCTTGTTTTAAAGGTGCAGCTAGCGTGTTCCATTTTCACAACTACCTAGGTGCAGCAGTCTGCACAGGAACTATTGTTTTATGCTGTAGTGTTGTCAACTACTACCAAATTTAAAAAAGGGGGAGAGGGGAGGATTTTTAAGTAGTTCTTGGCAAATAAGCAAAAGAGTAACGTTAAAAATATTGCATATTAAATTTAATTTCTAACAAAAACTTCACATTTATTTTTTCAGATTTAAAATTTTTTAAGTAATTTGAGTCATCTTTGAGCATTCATGTAAGAAAGCCATGTGCCTTATCAGGAGTTCACAGCTTCCTTCTCCTTTGCTCTTATGTGGTTGCTCTTACTGTGTTGCCTTAAGATCTTGTGACATTTTAAGTAAGAGTATGTAAAAGCAGGGCAAAGTGAGCGAAGCAGATTGTAATTGCTGTGGCATACATTCTTATCTCAGATCAGGTAAACCACCCCCATCTCCAAAAGCATCTTCTGAAAAGGTTAGACTTGTATGTCCTAAGAACTGCCGGAAAATATGAAAAGATGTGCAGTTCGGTTGTCTTTCTAAAGCAAACTGAAAAGGTCTGGTGCAGAATATGTAAGATAACTCACTCACTGGTGCAAGCACAAAGATTCAGCAAAACTGCAGTGACCAAAAAGTTTTTAAGTTTTGGTAAAATCAATGCATTCTAAAAGATAAAAAGCTAAAACAACTTTTCCTTCAAAACAGAAATTCTGATTGTTCATGTGCACAGCCTGAGCTGCCCTTCTTCTTTATAAGATACATAGGTTGTAAAGCCCCCAAACTAGTAGTCGTTCGCACTAACCAAACAGGAGACCTACAACCATAACAGTCTTTCAGCTCTTTCCTTTGGTCCACTTTCAGATTTAATTCTGGGTTAAATTAAATTTATTAGATTAAATCTAGCATCTAGATTTAATTCTGCTTGCAAACCTGAGATTAGCACGCTCCCCTCTTGAAACTCCCCCTTGTGAAGAATGAGAAGTGATTCAATTTTATTTTATATAATATTTTTGAAGACCTAGAATGGGAATAAAGCCCAAAGATTTGGGTATGAATATGCACTGGGGAACCTTTGAACTGTGGAGTTAAGCACTGCAGGGAGTCTGGTAACAGGCACTACATACAATGCACCTTACTAGCTAAGCAGTGGCATTCACACCCTGATATACCAACATCACTCTAGCTGGAGGGCAAACAGTGAGTGTCCTAAAGAAATCAATTAGAATTTTGCAATCAAAGCCTGCTCAAGCATATGATTTTTCACTCATCAAGTATACCCAAATCATGCTCTTGCATAACTGGCTCTTATTAAATGCTATCCTTTGACTCAGTCTATCTCTGAGTGCCCTGCCTAGCAGGCTGATGTTGGAATACAGACAAGGACAAGAAGCAGTGAAGGTTGAAAGCCACTTTTTGACCAGACCCAGAAGAAGTCTTTCCAGAGTAGGCTGGAAAATATGCTCCTCCCCAGCCACCAGGAATCTCTTCTCTTGCCCATGACAACAGCCCTATAGGGGGTAAACTTAACTGGGCAATCAGCATCATATATGAGGGCAAATTGCTGCCCTTCTGATGACAGAGTGGTTATATCTTGGCCACCAAAATAGAATTTTTTGCTAGCTTTCAATAATGGATTTACCAAATAGATATATTTTGACATGGATTGTCTTTTTATGTAATATAATGCTTGTGATTTGTAGTACTAACTACAGAACTGAACAATCAGTTTATTTTTGTTCTATGATAATGCCACTGAAAAACAGCAAAACAGACATTAGTCATTGTACTATAGGTTGCACAGCAAAAAGCATCTTCCCTTAGATTGGACCTGCTACTAGTGCTCATTTTGTATCTGTATAAGGATACTTGTTCATGCTTTAAAATATTTTTTTCAAAAGTACTTATATACAGATTGCTTTCAGAGATATATGTAAAATAATGTTTGTTGATTATTTCAGTGCCATTTTGGAAAAGTAAGCAGTTTTTATGTTTGTGTCTGATCTACATATTCAATAATAAGTTGAGAAATATTAATTTGAATTTATAACATTAGCATTTTTCAGGGGAAATACCAGTTATCAGAGATGATAGGTCTTCTGATAATACAAAAATATTAAACTGTCATAGGTTAAAAAAGAGCAATTTTCTCACCTAAAACCAAGGCAATTTTCCATCTCTTTTATGAAGAAATTCTAAAGGTTATAAGATTCAGAACCTAAAGGTAGGACAATAAGCGTGTGAAATTGCCTCTTTAAGCTTATTTCTGCATCATCTGTGCTGTAGATCTTTTTATTCATACACTGAAGTGGGTTAATTTCGACTTATTTTAGAGTTGACTGCCACCTGCTGGGGGTCTGGCCTTGTTTCTTTTTTAAGACGGTTTGGAGGAGCTAAGGGAGGTTGGGTTTGTGTTTTAACTTTATAAAGGTGGTAATATAAACTGTGGATGCCTAAATGTATGAATTTAGGCATAACTGACTTGAAAACAGAAAGTACGCGTCCCTGCCTGGTGAAATACTTTTAAGGGGAAATAAAAGGCATCCTCTCTGTTGCTTGTCACGTGTAGCGTTATTATTGCTTAAATCAGCAAAAAATAAAAATTAAAACAAAGCTGAATCTACTGAATAACGTCCCCCTAAGGCAATGCAAAACAGCCCAAACCTTTCCTTTTACCAGCATGAAGAAACTATATATAAAATCATCTATTATTCAATACAATTTACTTTAACATCTACAAAACCTCTGCATTATAATAACAATGCAGGAACTTTACCCAAGACAATCTACCAGCAGTTAATGAAGACAGGATACACTATGTATTATAAAGAGCTACCATTTTGTGGACAGTGGTACCCAAAGCATCAGGGAAACTGTCACATGCTTGGCCCCTTACAGAATCATGGCTGCAATTACTGAGAAGTAATATGAAGCCAATTGCCTAATATCCCTGCAGTTTGCAATGCCAGTGTGAGATCCAACATGCCCTACTCCTGTGGGACCTTTTTTGCAGTCTGCTGTACAGTAGGAGGAGCAGAAATCTTAAACCATTTCCAAACCTATGTAATTATTATTGGCTTTTAATGCTAAGCCTAGCTATCCCAGCCAACCAACCCTATCTCACCATTGGCTGTTTCCATTCTTCGGTATATAATAGACACACTGTCCCTGTCACTACCAGGAAAACTACACTTTGTGTATTAAAGTTGATTGCAGTCAACTGTTTTAGTCAGCCTGTTTTGAGTAACCCTTCACAGGATGACAGAAAGCGATCCTCAACAAAGAGGTAAGAATCAAACTCTCAAACTCTAGGCTTGGATTAACCCCAGGGCACAGTGAACGCTCTTAGTGTGTGAAGATAGGCCTCAAAAAATGAAATAAATTTCAGATCAATTAATTAATGATCTGCTCAATGAAGAGAAAGGCAGGACCTGAGAATTTCCAATACATGATTTTGCAATAGGCATTTTCAGGGATCTGCTTGGTCGAGTACCATGGGACAAAGCCCTGGAGTGAAGAGGGGCCCAAGAAAGCTGATTAGTATTCCAGGATCACCCCCTCCAAGTTCTGAAGGGTTGCCTCCCAACAAAGAAGTCAGGCAAAAACGCCAGGAGGCCTGCATGGATGAACAAGGAGCTTCTGGACAAACTCAAACAAAAAAAGGAAGCCTACAGAGGCTGGAAAAAAGGACAAGTAACCTGGAAGGAATACAGAGAAATTGTCCAAGCAGCCAGGGATCAGGTTAGGGAAGCCAAAGCCCTCATAGAATTAAATCTGGCCAGGGATGTCAAGGGTAACACGAAAAGATTCTATAGGTAGGTTAGTGATAAAAGGAAGACTCGGGGAAAATGTGGGCCCTCTCCAGAAGGAAATAGGAGACTTGGTTACCCGGGATGTGGAGAAAAAAAATGGTTTCCAGGTGCCTAGATTACCTGAGCTAAGCTTCCAAGTGTAGGACTTCACTCCAGCAGCAGCCTGGCTCCACTGTAGGGGAAGACCCTTCTATGTAGGAGCTTCGCCTAATCCTCCTTTTCTACAGTGTGGTGGGTTGACCTTGGCTGGACACTGGATGCCCAGCAAAACCACTCTATTACTCCCCTCCTCAGCTGAACAAGGGAGAGAAGATACAACAAAAGGCTCGTGGGTCAAGATAAGGACAGGGACATCACTCAGCAATTACCATCACAGGCAAAACAGACTTGACTTAGGGAAATTAATTTAATTAATTTAATTACCAGTCAAATCAGAGTAGAGTAATGAGAAATAAAAACTAAATCTTAAAACACTTTCTCCCCACCACTCCCTTCTTCCCGGGCTTAACTTTACTCCTGAATTCTCTACCTCCTCTCCACCAGCGGCACAGGGGTACAGGGAATGGGGGTTGCGGTCAGTTCATCACACATTGTCTCTGCCGCTCCTTCCTCATCAGGGAGAGGACTCCTCACATTCTTCCCCTGCTCCAGCCTGGGTCCCTTCCATGGGCTGCAGTCCTGCAGGCACACACTGCTCCAGCGTGGGTCCCCCACAGGGTCACAAGTCCTGCCAGAAAACCTGCTCCAGCATGGGCTCCTCTCTCCACGGGTCCACACATCCTGCCAGGATCCTGCTCCAGTGTGGGCTTCCCACGGGGTCACAGCCTCCTTCAGGCATCCACCTGCTCCGGCGTGGGGTCCTCCCCGGGCTGCAGGTGGATATCTACTCCACCGTGGACCTCCATGGGCTGCAGGGGGACAGCCTGCCTCACCATGGTCTTCACCACGGGCTGCAAGGGAATCTCTGCTCCAGCCCCTGGAACACCTCCTCCCCCTCCTGCTTCACTGACCTTGGGGTCTGCAGGGTTGTTTCTCTCACAGGTTCTCAGTCCTCTCTCTGGCTGCAGTTGTGCAGGTTTGGGGTTTTTTCCCCCTTTTTAAATCTGTTATACCAGAGGCGCTACCACCGTCACTGATGGGCTCGGCCTTGGCCAGCAGAGGGTCCATCTTGGAGCTGGCTGGCATTGGCTCTGTTGGACATAGGAGAATCTTCTAGCAGCTTCTCACAGAAGCCACCCCTGTACCCCCCCGCTACCAAAACCTTGCCACACAAATCCAATACATACAATCTGCCTGGTAATCGCAGCAAGTCCAGAAGATATGTTTGGGTTCAATTTAGAACCACTTTTTATTAGATTTAGTAAACACAGTTCTCAAGTAATGCTGATAGTTAAGCTGTAAGTAGTAATTAGCGTGCAACTGTTACATACCTTCTTTAACTAGATTTACACAAAGAGTGAGAAGAGATTTTTGCAGTTCCTTAGGAGCAGGAGTTCTCTGAGTGTGTTTGGCTCAAAAGACAGATGAGACTTGATGCTATCAAGCATTATTTTGGCATATGGGTGACAAGGTCCTGTAAAATTCTGATCACTTGTATTAGCAGGAATGTGAAACAATTTAGTAGAATCATGAACAGATGATCCCTGTATTTGTGTCAGTGAAAGTTAGGTAATAATTTTACCTAGTGGTTGTGTGTTTAAGCTCCATATCTCCAGTACAGACCACCACTGCAGAATGTTTTCTGAGTACTAAAACAAATGTTATGAATCTGTTGGAATTAGTTAGTCTTACTGACATTAAAAAAAAAAAGAAAGAAAGAAAGAAAATATTTCCTTACACTACTGCTAGAAGATAACAGTTCAGTTCAGAATTAAGGACAGTGAACATTAGACAGCTCATGTTGGAGCAAAACCTAGAGTTGAACACACTAATTGCCCCTCCTACTGTTTGGTTCAAATCTAACAAGCCTCAAGCTGTTAGTACATACTTTGTGAACAGATGAACACATCAGTCTGTGTCCTACCCTATAAGCAGACAGGGTGTATTATCATATGTAACTGAGGACGTATGTTGAGAGTGTCATCAGCACATCTTGCAACTCATACTGCAGGCAGTGACCCACCAGGCAGAAATCTCCTCGTTGGCACTGCACAGCCACAGTCTGGACAGAAAGCAGGATAGTTGTCTTGTCAAGGTGTGGGCTATTAAGTAAAGCTGTCCCGAAGAAACCAAACTTGTGCTCCTGCCCTGTGCAGTGCAGATGTACCAGGTTACTGAGAGCCAGCTCCTTCTCCATCTTGCCAAGGGCAGTGGGCCATGCAGAAGTGCAGGTTTTTTACTCTGTAGTTCCAGTTCTTCCTGTCCTTATTTTCACTTTTGTCCTCTCCCTCCATCTATCTTCTTTCCTAACATTCATTTCAGAAACAGTAGTCCTGGGACCAAAGTGAATATTCATGACTTCAGTCATCAGTCTTTGCAGCATGTTACTAGGACTCCCCTTCCAAGGTTACTGTAACACCGTATCAGCTCCCTTCAGCAGCCCTCCTCTATAGTCTTTGTCATGTATCCTAAGATACATTTTTATCTGCTAGGCAAGGATGACATACATTAACTACATCTCCCTAGTGCAATGTCACATAACAGGGTTGTATTATGGTGCCAAGTAATTCTTACCAAAAAAAAAAAAAAAAAAAAGAAAAAAAGGTAGCAGTAAGAGTTGTCAGCTTAGTGAGTTTTTATTACTTCTTTTTGCACTCAGAAGGTACAGATGCAGCTTTAGTCCAGAGACAGATGATGTATCATCCCATTTTGTCTTATCATTGAATTTACAGTTGTAATAATATTTAAGTAAATGTCCTCTATCGCATCCCTGCTTTGTTGGGGTTTTTTTTGTTAAATATGCCTGTATTAAAATTTAAAGTTTACTCATCTATAAAACTGCTGATATTTTTAAAAAAGATTGGTTACAGGGAAAATGCTCATATATAAAATAGCACCAGCAGTATCATTAGAACTGCCATTAATTATCTATGTTCTTCACTTAGTGGGTCATTTATGTGTTAAATTTGTATTTAAAAGACTTTTTTTTCTTTGACATTCTTTGCAAATAGTATTTTCCATATTAAAGGCATGTCCACACTGCAGTTTAGAGCAGAAACTCCCACACTAGTTTCAGACAACCTAGCAGCAGTAGCACAGAGTAACTCCTAAGATAATCTACCTTTCAGGCTATTATTAAAATAGCCTGATATTCTAATTGCATTTAAAAGCCTGCTACAGAGAGACATGCCTTGTGAGTTGTGATGGTAGTCACATTCAGGGACATAGCCGTGCTTGCTACAAATTAAAGCAGCTAGCAATCTAGTAGTGTAAACAAACATTAATTCTATGAATTTCTTACTTTATGAGCTCTTTTTTATATTTGAGGAAACATTATCTGAAATTACCATAGACCTCCTCTTCCAGTGTGAGTTTGTGGTTCTTCTCTGCCTACCCATTGTGTGCACAGTAAATTATCTTGTAGTCAGTCAGCTAACCCGTCTGAGAAATGAGGATATTTTTAGTAGAAGTAGGCAGAAAGTAATTGATTATTTTCACCTCTGCAGTCTTTGATTAAAGACAATGTGCTTGGGGGGAAAGTCAACAATCATTCCTAAACATATACAAGCATTTAATTGTAGTAATTAATTTATCTATACAACTCAGTGTACTTTTAAAAAGCTTCTTGACTGAGAATGAATGCCTCATCAGTCTTAAATATAACAGCCTGAAAGAACGGTAGAATAACAAACAGTACTGCAGAAACCTCAGGCACTTGAAGGAAACAAAAAGACATTTCCAGCTCTGTGCAGAGCAAAATTATGAAGAATTTGACAAATAAAGGCAGCAGAAGGAACACTAACTGATAGAGCCACAAAATTGAAGTACATCATCGTATACATTGCCATGTAAAAGAAATGAAAAAGCAGAGAAGCCTTGAGTTGTAATTATGGAAACAATTTTGTAGGAGAGGTTGAAGAATGCAGTAGTTATGGATCCCATTTTTATAAATGTCATGTTCCCCATCAGTTTATCTGTTTGCTACAAATGAGTATGGCTGTCAGAATGTGAGTCAAAGGTGGCAGCTAATGGAAAACAAACATCCAGAGAAAGGCAGTAAAAACAGATAAGCAGCGAAGACAGATAAACAGCTTCAAAAGAATCAATGTTACAGTGGCTGTGCCATTAGTCGGGAAGGGTAGACAAGCCTTTGCTCTCTCCAAGCTTGCAAGATTCACCCTTCCCAAAGATGACAGCCTAAATACTGGAGGTAAGAAAACTTAAAGTGTACTAGTCTCAGGAAAGAGGAAGAGTGATCAGGTTATGGGTTATCGCTAGGTGACACCAAACTGGAAATGTCACATAGAGAAGGCACTCTACCAGCAAGAGGGTTTATTTTTTTACAAGACAATGTGGAAAGAAAACAAGGTATTGAACAGACAGAGATCTTGGACGGACTCTTTGGGAGAGACTGAGAGAACAAACTTGTACAGAAAGGACTGTCTTGAGTAGAAACAGGTTTCTGCCCATTTAAAAGAGGTCTCTCTTGAGTGATTTTAATCAACAGCCTTATCACAGCCTTCTTAACACATTTGGCAGATAGGTACAAATATCTTGTGAATGTGGATCAGCACAGAAAGGGGCTACATTTCTGATGTCTCACATTCAAGTTTTTGAACTACAGAGTTTCACCTAGAAACTAATGTAACCACCTATGAAGTAGACCCAGGAGAGACCAAAAGGGTCTAAGACATAGCTCAGTGGTAAAGGTACTCTCTCACAAACAACTCTATTTCAGCAGGATTTACTGCACAGCTTACAACTTGTCTTTTTCCTCACTGGAAGAAAAGAGAATTATGGGGAACCAAAGACAATGGAAATGAGCTAAAAAATATAAAATGAGTGCTTTATTACCTAGTTGTGTGCTTCGTCTCGCTCCTCAATGCCACCAAACTCCTTGATATTCACTTTTAGTCAAGAGTGACAGGTAATGCCTGTGACATTACTCAGATAACTGTATCAAATTTCCTCACATAATCAGAAATGCAATGATATAGAGACATTATATCAGGGAGCATAACTTAGATGTCAATCACTTATGTGGTGTGGCCATTTTTATCTTTTACAGTTGTATGAAGTAGTATGCATTTCTGAGAGAGAGAGTAACATTCAAGTTCATCTAGAAGAGAATTCCAGGATTCTTCAAGGTTTTTTTTCAAAAATTAAATCTAAAACATTTAGGAACAGCTAAATAAGACCTTACAACTTTTTGTTTGTTTGTTTGTTTCCATAAATAAGAATTTCAGAAAAGTGAATTGTAGGATATTTTCTTAAAGTTTTTCTATGAAAGAAAATGCTTGAGTGATTTTAGTTTGCAGTACTGTAGGTACTTGTGTATATTTGTAGGCTTTTTTCTTTCTGTTGATATGAGAGTTGTTAATATTTATAACATCTGTTGTAAATACCTAGGGAAATTCTTAGGATTCCCTGAGAAGAAAGAGAAAAAGGGAAATAAATTTTCTCCTGCAAGAGGCAGAACTGCTGCTACAAACAGCTGGCTGAAACTATTCCCAACAGTCTTCTGAAGAACAGCCAGTCCCAAGATGAATCCCATCACCTGATCCACACATGACATAGTTCCAGATTGAGTGGATTATTTCAGGTTTCCTTAAAACAATGCAGAAATACAGGATTCCTGAGTGTGAAGTCTAGACTTCATTGATAATGTCAGCCTTTTTTTTATTTTTTGATCCTATAGTCTTTCCCAGTACAGTGAAAAGATTAATATGTTGAGGTTTTCATTCTTTTATGTCATCAAAGTTTAAGTACAGACGTAATGATCCCTGTCATTGCAGGCTACATTTGCTGGAACAGTATGCCAGAAGGTAATAAATGTGCTTGACAAGAACAAGGAAGGTCTCCCTAGTGCACAAACTCACGTTCATGTGAAGCTGCAGAGCTAACACAGTTGAAGGAGGAGCTCAGTATAATAGTGCTGATGTGGATGTAGCACATTAACCTAAGCGAAGAGAAGCATTACAGAGCTCTGAACATACCTTTGAAGAGGATTGAGAACTACTAGGCTCATATAAATCAGACCAGGTTTAGCAGGACTTTTATCTGCTTTTGGTATACACAGCAGGAGGAAAGATGTGGCAGTTAGTTTAAAAAAAAAAAAAAATCAATGCAAGAAGCAGTAGCCTTGTTTATTATATTTCAGGCGGGTTGGTGGATGATGACGAATGACAGAATAGATTAAATGTTTTCAGTTATTTCACTGTGCCTACGGGCAGGTATCTAGAGCTTTCATTTTACTTGTTCTACTGGACCTAGGCTGTACATAAGCCATAATACTAAAGCTGATACTGAGGCAATTAACCATTAATGAAATTGTTAGCCAAAGGAAAAAAAAAAATACAATAAGGGCACACAATTTAGCTTGGCCTGCTACCAAAATTTCATATAAGTATTGCATTAATAATGGAGTACTGAAATTCAGTGATGAATAGAGAAAATATACAAAAGAAAAGTAAGCAGAAAAGAATAACCATTCCCTTTCTTATATCAGGAAAGATGCAGATATAGCACTTCTTATTAAATTGCCAGTGAGGAAGCCAACCACCAAACAGTTGTTTTTCTTTTTTATGAGTGAGAATACATGTCTGATCTAATGGGCTGAGAACTAGAAAACAGGAAAAGACATGTAAAACTGAGTGAAAGAAAAGAGCATGATTCTGCTCACATTTAGAATAGGGCAAAACAAAATAGCTCTTCCGAAACCTATAAAATTATGCAGTATGACACAGGTTGTAAAGAAGATGTTACCCAGTAGCCAAAGCAAAGCAAAACAAATATTAACACAGCAACATATTTCATGTAATTAACCTACAATTATTAATTTTATGGTATCTTTAAAAATGTGACCTTACTCTCTGAAAAAATTTCCATAATTTGAAATATTTTCCATATATATTATTTATATATTGTTTCATAAAGTTTTTTTATTATTTGTTTGGTTTGGATTTTAAACCAGCTTGAATATCTGGAACACATTGACATAGATTATGAACTAGTCTTTCTTTTTCAACACAGTTAATATTACAACACTGGGGACTTCCCCCCCTCCCCCACTTATATTCTGCAAAATAGTTGGTCGTTAATACTTTCTGGTTTAAGTTTCTGTAATTATACTGTGAAATTGTTGCAAATATATTCTCTGCACAGAAATTTTTGTCTATCCAGGCTGAAAGCAACACAAGAGAATTTGCTATAAAACCTTGGGAGAAGAGGATGCAAGCAACCCTGACCTTGGAAGAGTTAACCAGACCCAAAACAATTAAACAATTAGTGAGCTCCTTGCACCTGGAGAGCTGCCAGGTCCAATTAAAGATGGGTCCCAGCTGTGAGTAGTCACTAATAAAGGGTTCTGGGAGTAAGCAAAGCTCTGAGTCCCCTTAGAAGATAAGAGTGTTGAGGAAAGATGAGAAGGTTTGTTATTTACTTATCTTTGTTGTTGTTATTAACAATAATGTTACAGTAGGTTGTGGGAATGGTAAGAATGTTTGTTGTAGTGGTAAGACTGTATAAAGAGGTGTTTCTGGGAAGGTGTATTTCTTGGATGTAGTTCAGAGAAACTAAGGCCTATGGGAGGATACACCTTGCCTGTGAGAGCACCTCTGAGTTTGAACACAAATGTGGATTTTCCCTGTATTAAATATTGGGAAAATTGCATAGAAGTCTTTTTGAGGGCTCTGAGAGGAGTGAAATGAAGTTATTAAACTCCAAATCCAAGGTTGAAGACCTGGTGTCAAACTTCAGACTTTCTACGTGTGAAAAACCACAGTGTCAGAATTCAGCTATGGCTCAACCAGCTTCAAGGGAAGAAGAGTAGCTGCTAAGGAAAATGCTTGGCTTTGTGGTGTCCAGCTATCATGAGACGTACCTTACGGTGAGCTGTCTTTCCACAATTCTAGATGCACTAGCTGTGAAAATTACTGCAGTTTACGTGCTGGTTTTTTTTAATATTACAATAATTATAATGAAGGTTGCCAAGACACTTATTCACTCCAAGATGGTGAAATAACAAACCCAAATTATGATCTTGAGCCTTCAGGGAGGCATGTTTGTTTAAATACTTTCCCCCATACTTTCAGCAATAAGACTAGAAGTTCTGCTCTGTGGATGCTTCCTTTCATGGCACCTGTTAATTATCAATCTTCTGGGCAATGCTAAGACAAGGTTAAACTACAGCTGAACTGTTACCTTTACGGGCAAGGTGGCATCCACCTGATTCCATTGCCTGCCAAATAGTAGGGAATACCAATTTTTATTCCTGAAGACTAGTGAAATTATCAACCTGTAAGAAATTTGAGGGACTGTAAATACCTTACATGGGGGAGGCAGGGGGGGAACACAAATTCAAGTTTCCTTCTCTTTCACTCTCAAACTGCTGCTCAGCTAGGTAGTAAGCAGTAAGTACTTGGCTGAAGCAGCACTCAATTTTTGGCAGCTGTAAAGGAGATGAAGCCAGAAGAGAAAGGCTGCTCTTGAGGTGAGAAGCAGCAGCTGATAACATAAGTTCCTGGCATGATATTGGGATATGAGTAATCTGAGTAGACAGAAGCAGCTCCTGTTGGAGAGCTCTAATCCTAGAAAGAAGGAAGCAATTCACCAAAAATTTGTGACAAGTGCCTGAAAGACTAGAAATAAGCTCATGTTATACAATCCCTATACTCCATATTTTGTACGTGTTTTTCATATAGTAAAAGGATAAAACAAAACAAAAAGCTAACTACTTGTTGGAGATGTTTGTGAGGGGTTTTTAATTTGCAAGATCAGTCTTCCTAGTTTTTGAGAACAACATATTGCTCTTAATGTAAATAAATGAAATTCAAAATAATATCGCTGTACTATAAGAGAGGTAAATTAAGGTATTCCATGTGTGAAATGCACTTCTTTTCATGCAACACTTTACTAAAAAGGAGTTGTGTTCATAAAAATCGAATTTTAATGTCTGTAGTTTGGGGCTGAATTCTGCTTGAGCTTTGGATTTTGCCATACTAAAAAACTGCCACGCTCCTGAACTACATCTAGTCCCTTTTGACCTCTCTATACTACTTCTGACTGTTGTAAGAAATAAGGGAAGTTACTTGATAAATGATATTGTAAAAGCAGATACCAGTATTTTTTAAGTATTTTAGCTGCTATTGGAGGTTTTAAAGGTATCTGACTGTAAGAGGTTACCCGTTCCCAAATGGAAGATATTGAGTATGCTTCTATCAGCTCTTTATTATTAACTATCTGTGATCCATATTCCAGTGCTATATTGTTGACAGTTGTCCAAAAGTGATGCTGGTTTGTGTAAAGGAAGAAAACTTTAGTATAGCAGAAAAGTCATGGGAAATCTGTAAGGGGCTGGGAGGTCAAACTTAATTCTGGTCGCTTCCAGCTGGCTTCCCACTGTGTAGCCTGCTGTGAGAAAAGTTCCAAGAAGGATGTAGTTTGGGACAAAATAGAATGCTATGCGTAGTACGCGCAAGTCTTGCCATGCATATACAATGCTTCAGATTGGAATACAGATAGGAAACAGCTGGCCCATATGGCACAACTAACATTTGGAATCTGCTTTGCAAAACCTAATGGACCAAAAAAGTCAGTGTAAAATGACTGTCCTATCCTGTACACAGACCTGATTTCTTAATAAAATACTCAAAGTTTTTATGGTATGGATTTTGGAGGTGAGTGAATTGTACCTTTAGGGACTGAAGCCCCTAAGAAGAAATAGAAAAAAATAAAACAGTTTAGTTTTGTGAAGAACAGTTACCCTGGCAGCTTTAACCTTGTTATTTGGAAAAGCTTCTATAAAAAAGGTTAAGAAAGTCTTCAGTGTTTTTTCATTTCTTTTTTGAAGATATAATTTGCTTTATGTACACAAGGCTGCTTAAATTTCTTGCATACAGAGCATGTCTAGCTCATTTTAGATTGTTAACTAGTTAGAATTGCTAGCTGCTTTGAATACTTTATCAGAAATACTACGCAAACCAATCTGTTTAACGGCTGTCTTGAAAAGACTATTGCTAACACAAGCATCTAATGTTAATTTTCAAGTAGGCACTAATTTGAAAGCCAAAGGATTTATGTGCAAAGTGTATTACATGTGTAAAAGACAAATAACTCTGGAGTGGAGAAACAGTAAATATTCCTTTACCGAGTTCATTTTAGCAACAAGTTGTTAAAATACACTTTATTCTCAGAGACTTTCTTCATTTCTGAACAAGAGTATTGTCCCTTCTGCGTGTGGTATCTACCTTGGCATCTCCCTAGCATGACAAGATGATATAACAAGAGAAAATTAAATACAAGGATGTTTTGCATGAATTGGTTTAGTTTTTTCTTCTGCAGTTTTCTTGGGCTACAGAAACCTAGGAGAAGCAGGATGAAGTAAAATTCTTTTATTTGTCTATCTTCTGATTAATTTGACAGAATAATTTGGAAATTAAATGAAGCTTCTTGTTGTCTCAGACCTAGGACCCCTCATTACTCAGCAGCAAGCTAGGGGAAGGAAGTACTAACTAGCACTTCCATGGAAAATTGTAGGGATGTGAGAAACACAGGCAACTATGCAATAAATGGCTTTCTGATTCTTAGGAGGAAATAGCACTGTAGAGAAGAAATAACTCTATATTATATATACACATATATATACACACACAGTATAGCTGGTTGGGACGCAGGAATATTCTACTTGTTTCATGCTGTATGTGAATTCTCTAAAGGTAATTCTTTGTCTTGGATTATACTGACAAATAACAAAGGCATGGCATGCCATAATGCAATGAATGAAATAAGCTTTCTAGAGTGAAGCCAAAGACATGTCATGTGTCTCTTAATGTCACATTCTCATTAATCTATTTCACTTTTCTCTCCTGTCCTCATTGCTGTTCAGAAAGGTATTAGTGAAGTACTCCTTTATTTTATTTTTTAAAGCCCCTTTTTTTTTTTTCCCCTTTCCTTAAAATGGCTTGTGTACGTGCCCTCCAGAAAGCACAGGTTAAATTTTAGAGTTTGCAGCTAGTAAGTGTGGTGATACTGGGGAGATCAAAGAAGATTCCTCACTAGCAAATATGGGTTTCTCAGCACTCAAAATCCAGCTGTGTGCATGCTGTGAACTACCCAGAAAATATCTTGCCCAGGACCTGTGAACTTAATGAATAAACTGCTTTCATCTCCTGTGCTGTCAAATAATGGAAGTCCCTTATGCATTACCATTCCTTGGGCACAGTATGATGCTGCAGTCCTAGGAAGTATAAGCCATCTTTCTTCTGTCACTAACTACCCACTTGAGTATTATCTGTATATTATGATGTCCTAGGAGATTTCAAGCCATAACTATGGTTCTTGTCAAACTGGCTACATATCTGACAGAAGACTAGAAGCAGTTAACTCTATGGAATATTTCCTAGAAAAAAAAACAGACTGAAAATAGTAAACCTGTATCTCATTTTATAGACAAAACTGTTTAAAGAACAGGAAAGTCTTTGTAAAATAGTTCACTGTGTGTGTGTTTTAAGACCAAGCTTACAGCAGTGCTAAACATCATTCACAAACTTGAGAGTTCTATTAATAGTGATATGTCTCACTCAAAGACGACTCTTCTCCAGGACTGAAAGACACTTAAATAGAATAATTAAACTCTCCTGAACTTCAACTCATTGTTAGCTTCCTAAGAGGGAAGAAGGATTTGGTAGATTATACAAGTGGCTTACATGTACTTTTTTACCATTGCACATGACTTTTCTACAACTTCAGAGGTGTTATGATGCGTTCAGAAGAGAAGGCTTTATAAATGCTTCAAAAACTGGCTAGATTCTAGTCTTGGTCTTTTTTAAGTTGTTAGTTAAGCCTGTTCCTAGTGTGAACTGTGGTTATGTGGTTTTTTCTTCTTTTTTTTTTTTTTTTTTGTCTTAACTTCATTTAAGAATACTTTCTAATGAAACATTGAAGGTGCAAACACAAATAAGACAAAGTAGTGTTTCCACTTTATACATTCTGCTTTAAACATTAATAGGTTAGAGTTAAGAATTGAAAGTTTCACAGGTCTTAAAAATGGGCTGCTGAAGTTTCTAACAGGGACTTTCGGAAGTGTATTGCAGGAATCTTGCCACTCGATGTCAGTGTTCTGCTTTCTTGTTCGAGGCTCTTAACGCTATTGTCAACTCCGCCTTTGAAATGCTTCCATGCCAGTAACAATACACGAGTTACTTCGAAGTGGTCTACAAAATATAAGAAAGGTGGGGACAGGTAAATCTGTTTGGGAGGGGAGAAAAGGGGTTTCCTTTTCTTTCCTCCCCCCTGCCTGCCATGTGAAGAGTCAGGAGCTGTTTACTCATTCACCCTGTGGTATGAAACAATTCTGTCCCTGCTCCTAGCTGAAGCAAAAGTATAGGTCTCCCTTCTGAAATTCATAATTTCTCTTTTCTTTTTGCCTGTGACTGACTGACTGCTGCCAGCTAGAGAAAGTGAGACTGGCACACATGTTCTGCTGTTTCTTAGGTTTTAAATATAGTTTAAGTGACTTGTCTTCAGAGTACTGTTAGAACAAATGCTTAAGCATTAAAATAAACATGAATTTGTAACTAAAACATGTCTACTTCTGAAGAAATTTGAGCATCTATTTCTTAAATAGTAGTGCTTGTAAACGAACATGCTCTTAGAGTTTGGTCTATTTAATTAACCTAATCTCATCTAGAAGGAAGAGCTGTGCAGAGAAACTGGGGGGGGGCATGATGACAAAGGAATAAGAGCTCCCAGCTGGGCTGGGTTTTTTTAAGCTTTCACACTTCAATGCTGTATCTAGTAATTCAATACAAACCTTGAGCCTTCATTAAGGAATCATAACCCAGAGCTTCATAACTTTCTATGTTGATATTTTCTTTATAGCTGATACAAATTTATTTTTTTTTCTGGCCACGTCTGTATTTTATGAATGACTATACTCTTGTCAGTCAAGAAATATTGACTCTTTGGATGTTTCATTTTCCAGTGTCTTAGTGGAATATAATGTACATAATATCATTTGATCAGAATAATGTCTGATGTAAGTTGGTGTGATTTGCCAAACTAAATGGAGATATGTTATTTTGCTTCTGAAGCTTTTTAAGTTAGTGACCAAAATGCTGTTTTGCAAGAGAATGGTTTTTAAGGCCCTTCTACAATGAAGCTCAACAGCAAGTTCCATGAGCACCAATATGCAGGAGAATCTTGGAAGTATTTATTTCCTTCTAATACATTCAAGTCATATGTTTGTACCTGTATCTGCTGGAAGAGATGTTGAAACAGACTTCAGTAGAAATGATCCTTTTTATTGATCTCTTGTATGTATCAAACTTACCAGCTGCTTTGTTCTAGGCATTTAGTTACATGTGAAATTTCCTGAGGGTAAGGTTTGTAGTAATAAATGCAAATATTTCTTATTTGTAAAAAGACCTATGTACCTGGTGGATAATATGAAAAATATAAATTGAAAGAGTCACTGTCATAAAGAACTATGTTCTTTCTGACAGCTTGGATATGGTCATACAGTCTTACAGAAGTGCATTAATGCAGCTTAGTAAGTGCCTACCAGCTGAGCTGTGGTAACTCACTCTGGATGCTCCTAGACCACCCAGCCTGCAAAATGTGACACATTAGCTTAGTGTCCTGCTACTGTATTTAAGAGTAGGAGGTGGCAAAAAGTATGCCTATAACTAGCTACTGGAGCTTAGAAGGTTACCTCCTCACTAGCACAATTTGTGCAGCTTGGACTGAAAGGCATTCAGTTCTGCGTTCATGTCTGAATCACAGAGAATTCTTTTCTGCATTATTTGATGGTTAAATCTGAGTCTTGAGACTTTTGGTAAACTTCAAAAACTGATTTATTTTGACTGAGGAAAGATTATGAAGTTAGAAGTTTAACTTGAGGACAAGAGGACAAGAAGAATGTTGATTTCTCATATTGTCAGCATGATAAAATGGCAATGATGACAGATGATTCCCAGACATCATCTGGTACAACTTCACAAGAATACCTTTTCAACACAATTATCTCTTTTTAACTAGAGCTGGGGGAATACATGTACAAACATCACTTAAAATTCAGCTGAACCTTAACTGACAGAGCTGCTCTGCAAAAGCTTTGGTGTGGGACCATCTGTGTTTTGCCCCTTTGACAAAGAATTGCTGTGCTAGAATTCTTTGAGGAAGAAGGAATACCAGCATTTGGTAGATCATTTAACACCACTCATCTCAACATTATAGAGTCAATCTCAGGATGATTTTAAGAATTTAAGATTTTAATAATCAGGTAGTACTGGGAGAAACAGTCGTGAGCACTGTTGCTCACAGATTATTGCACTCGGGATAGAAATCTTGACTCTGAGAGCAATGGACACTTCTTATAGGCATGGCTTGACTGGGAACACAAATTTCCCTTTGGATATTTAATTTCTGCTCAAACTACTTTCTTCCTTTTTCCTGATCGAGAGCACTTAGTTTCCAATTTATGAGTTAGACAAAAATATTTCTCACGTTTTTGTTTTGTTTTTTTTCTAATCCAGTACCTCATATGAGTGGGATTACCTCAGGCTGCCACTGTGTAATGGACAGTGTATAACAGGCATGTGCTCTGACACTGAAGGGGGGTGAGCCTAGAAAGATTTGAAAGATAGTTAACCTTTTAACCACAACAGATGAGAAAAAATACTCCAGTTTAGTTATAACTTTTATTTCCAGGGTGACTTCTTCCAGGAAGATTAGCAAGGAAAGAAATGCAATAAAAACTGGGTTTCCAGCTACCTGCCCACCTATGTAGGTATGTAATGATCAGAGCTCTAGGAGAGAAGGAGAAATGCAGTTCCAGTTTAAGATTAATATATCTTGAATCACAAAACTGTGTCGCCATAACAGCCAACCTGGTTTTACACGGAGGAACTCATCTTTACCTGCTGCTCTAGCAGGGACATCTGTCATCTCCATATTATGAGATGATTAATCAATACATGAACAGTGTCTTGTATCATGAAAACGTTAGGGCTAACCAAACTGTAAGTTAGTACTGGTAAGTTATGAGCAACTTTGCATGTTACTTTAAAAAGGAAAAGTATGTTTAGCTCAACAGCAAAAATTTTGAATTCAAGCAGTAAACAAACATGATTTTGTTACACCCTTTGGCAGCTGAGACAAAGTGATATAGTCAGTTCTGCCTTACATGCCCCAAGTCACGTGTTGTTGGTGACTCATTTCATTTCTACAACTGGGTCTATTGTTCTGCAGAGCACAACAGTATGAAGGGATGTCAATTGAAAGGCAAGAAACAAGTATTGCATTGTTAGAAGGAAAAAAAAATCCATTTTTAAGTCATTCATGACTTTGTCTTTTATCATCTTTCTCTAAAGACTATGAAACTGTTATTGGTAAGAGCTACTTCACTTGTTTCTGGTGTAGATGGAAAATAAAAACCTATATTTTGACTTTGGTTATAACCATTCCCATTTTAACTTGATCTTCAGGTAATGGCAACTGCAGGTAGAGCAGTTCTTAATGGAAGGGAGGTGGGCTGTGATGGCATCGGTGTGATTAGCAGCTTCTGTCTTCCCATGAAAGCACTACTAATGGAATGAAATAATAAAGTCACTATATGAAAGAGGACTTTCTTGCCTAGTAGTTACAGTATGTCAGTGTAGTGCTGGAGAGGAAAAATCACATCTCTGCTTTGACTGTTACTGTGTTCTACAGTGTTGGCCAGAAACAAGAAGCTTGCAGGGGTGGGGCAGATGCTGAGGACAACTTGGTTTAGATATTCCTTCTGAATTTATCAAATATGTATTTTTTTAAAGAATTTGCCAGAACAGTAGTAGTTGCTTACTTACCTGTTACTTATCACTTGCAGAATTGCAGATTTTGGTTGAATGTAGCTGGTGGTAGTTGGCCGGCAAAGGATGGTTAGGTTGGTGTTCAAATAACAAACCTGCCTACCCTATATCAAAAGATTAACAGGATCAGAGCATGTTGTGTGTTGTTATTGTATGAGAGATGCTAAGCTGCCATAGTTTTTGCAATGGTGATTGTTTTCAATAGCCATAGGTAAATGTTTTAAAAAGGGAAGTTGTAACAATGACCAGTGTGTGATTAAAAGTAACACTATTTATACAAGAGTTACAGCAGTCAGGATCTATATCTGGGAGCTGGAGCGTCAGGTACTGTCTAACATTCACTGCAGTTATTGTTATCTGTCAGGTGTCAGTGGGTGTCTTGGAAATGCTCTTTGTGTCCTGACACAACAAACAGTGATTGCAGAGTGCTGGCTAAGCACTGGGTATCATTTTTGTTTTCCATTACACACAGGACTGGAGGATTTAAGCTGTTCTATGGAAATGCAGATAAGGAGCCACAGTAGGGCTGGGCATAAGGATAAAGTCATCTTGGTTTGATGCTTAAACCTTGTCTTAACATTGTAAGAGGGCATTTTAATGTCTCGGCATAATTTCTTTTCTTTTTTTTTTTTTTTTTAATGCTGCTGGAGCTTTTCCCGGTGTGTTTGCTTGTTGTTAAGGCTTGTATAGATGACTTTTTTTCTCCAATTCTCTTGTGTGACTTTCCAAGGTGTTTAATAACTTTAAGATAAAGTGGTTAATGTTTTGATTGCCTTCTCATAACATACTGGTAGATATATTTAAAACTCCACTGGAAAATAGCGCTATCCAACTGGAATTTAACAGATATGAGTAAAACAGGCTACTTCTTGTATCTTGCATGACTGACACTTGAGAAGGAAGCTGATTGGATGAAAGAAGTGCTAACATCAAGACAAAGTATAAACATATTTTATGTTGGAATATTCCGTTTTACTAAGACCTGAAGATCTGAGCCCTATTAAATTGCACTCCAATATGCATGTTTTTAATATCCAATGTAGCTATAAATTTATATCCTTGAACTGCTACATGAAAGTAATGCAAGATAGATATTTGGCAGGATATGTATAACAAGGTTTAAGACTAATAAAAAACGAATAAATACCAACAGCTGAGTCTTCTCAAAAATTATTGCTGAAAATGCTTTTTGCATTTCTCTTCTGAACAAGTTCCTCTCCTTCTCCAGGGTTACATTTTTGTTGCAGTTGTATACTTGGAAGGACTCAGAATAGCTATCTTAAAAATATTTACCTTAAATCTTGCTGGCAAGGAACCTAAACTTTAAGACCTGTTAACAGCACTAATTAGTATTCTCCTAATCTGTTGTGACTTTTCTAAAGCTTTAGAAAAATATAGATTCTTTCAGGCTTGTGGCAAGGTGTTTGGTCTCAAAAGAAACATCATATGCTTGATGACCTCTTTAGTCCTGGGATCACAGCAGGTATATTCTGATTAGACTGCAACATCTTTTCTAGCAAGAACAGATAGAATACAATGTCCTGCGATAGAAGCTAAAAACACCTGAAAGTGTCATCACAAGGGACATACGAAACATTAGAAAATTTCTCTCCACTCCAGCATGTCATCACAGTGCATTTTTCTTCTTTGAAAACTGTAGTAACTTCGCTTTTCCTCTTCTGCTTCAGAATCCTGTAACGTGAATGTAACTCTGTGTGGTGGTATATTTAAACTTTGTTTCTGACACTTGAAAATAGAGTTGTGGAGAAACTACTGAAATCTAGGCATGAGGTGGACATGTAAATACCATCTGGTAGGAACAAATCCCTTGGGAAGAGGAAGCGCTCTACAGAACTATGTGAAAATAAATTTGGAATAAACAGCAGAGCAAGTAACAATGCAGCTGAATGGACAAAGTCCAGAAGTGGATTTCCAACACAAATCTCTGAGTAAATTATGATTAGAATATGCAGGCCAAATACATGCAGAATAAAACTTATTACAGTCCTTGTCACTAAATAAAAAAATGTTTCCTCTTCTTTCTACACATCCACTTATGTTCTTTATCTTGCTTGCTTCATCTATTATCTTGGTCTTGCAAGCTCTGAAGTTACAAGATGTCACATTACCATGGAGTTCAGCATAGGACACCTGAAATTGTACCTTTTAAAAATTAAATAGATAATGATGCTTCTGTGCACTGTTGTGAAATGACTGAATTCTGGAGTCAATAAATAATTAGGGAGGGGAGACAGAGGGGGAGAGGTAGAAAACACCAGACCTGCTATTTCTAGTCCCAAGCCTGGTTTCTTAGCATATGAAAGAAATCTAAGCTTTGGTTTGGTGTTCTTTTTTTATTGAAATCCTTACTTAACTATTTAAACAACAACGAGAATAATATGGATAACATCTGAGTCCTATGTGGGTATCTATTTGTGATAAGCTGTAGCTAATGTGGGATCATGGCCTTGTACTTTGGCACCCCATTATAACTCTGATTATTTCTCCCCATAGATAAAGTTGGCTGTGAATATCAAAGGAAGAAACCCTGTGATGATTCCTTTCTGCGAGGTGCTACTCGCGCATCAGGCAGAACACATGCACTTTGCAGCTCTGGCACTGGAGCAATCTGCCGGGATCTTTCGTATCCCTCCGCACGGAGGCACAGAGCCTCTCTTCGGCCTCTCGCCACAGCTTCCCTGGCAGTGGATTTATGTAGATTAATGGTTTGAACTTCAGGGTTTGATAATTTCCCCTTAGTGCTGTGCTCCCATAATTGTGAGATTTCAGGACTTTGGTATAAAAACCAAAAGGTAATATTGATTTCAGATCAACTCTATTACAAAAAAAAAAAAGGCCAAGGACATAATTTTGAAACAATAAATAACAAAATAAAATTCCCATGCCTGCAAGGAATTGGGTGTGGAGGGGATAGTAGAGGAAAATAAAAACAATAAATGAATGTTCTGTTTAATGTAGTTCTTGTTTGAAATACAAACTTTCATCATGTAACTTTTCTCTTTGTGGGTGTATTCCCTGCCCTCCACATTTTTTTTTTTTTCTCAGAAAGGCCAAGTTGATATTTTAGTTCAAAAATAAATAAAAATTTTTGCTGAGATTAGACCTAAATGTATTATAAACTTCTGCCATTTTTCCCTCCCCCAAAATTAGAGAGAGAGGTGATAGCTTGTCACATGTCTTTATCAGAGTAATATGGTCTCTTACTACTTATTGAGGTAACTGCCTTCTGGAATATTTGTTTGTTTTAACTTTAAAAGAAAATGTGACGAAAACCCATTGACATGTTCTGTCTTGACTAGTGAGAGTCTGTGTTGTGTGAAGAAATTTTAAGGCTTGATCTTCAGTCTTATAATCTATGTAGTGAATAAATTAGGTCCCAGTCTTTTTTTTTTTTTTTTCTTGTAAGGGTAAATTGTAAATTCTACCGACCATATGTTATTTTCAAAATAGTTATACCAATGCTAGCCTTGAACCCCTATATAGCTTTGATGTCAATACCTTAAAAGGAAAATTTGGTGTTGTGATAGCTTAACAAAGTATTTTGCATCTTCAAAACTTCTGTACAGTGTCTATTTCAATCATTTTTCAATCATCCCTCCCTTCTCCAGAAGGGAGTGTTATTCCATTTTTACCACAGAAGCTGCTGGGAATGATCTGCCCATGTCAACCAATACCATGTTTTTTCCTAAACCTCACCTTTATTTTTAAGTAATTACTGGAATTTTTTTGTTCTACCACACACACTTCAAAATAGATATGAATCTTAAGGATACTTTTCTCTGCTCACTGGTTCTATCAACAGGATAGGGTTTTTTCCAGTCTTGCATCAGGTGCCATTAAGAACACTATCTTGGCATGCTTCTAAGAAATAATGAATGCTCTGCAGAAGCAATTGTCGAGTGATCTATAACTCTCCTTAATCTATGCTAAACTTATTTTAAAGGTAGTTACTCTTCCTGAAAAACTTCAACCTATTCACTCCTGTTATTTTGGCATACGTTCTACCCCTTAACATAGTAGACAGGAGAGTATGTAGTGAAAACTTATTTTGCAAAAACTGTAAGACAGCTTTTGAACATGTGGTTGAAGTTATGGAGACAGGCCTCCTTAATGTAGGTTATGTACCTAGAAGCAGTGTTCATTGGCACAGCCACAGTATTTAGGTTGCACTTTGGGTCTAACACAGATGATGTTTGCTAATAAATCAAGTGGTAAACATGACACCATTTTTTTTGTGAATCTTCTATGGTTGTATTAGCAACATGGAGCAGGGGGGAAACTTGTCCACTTCAGTGAAACCCTAAGTGTCCTCTGTGCTGTGGTGGTAAAGCAGTTCTGAAGTATGGTCTTGGAATCTTAGGAAAAGTTATGTTGGAAATTACTTCCGGAGATATCAACTACAAGCTCCTTCTCAAAGAAAGGCTAATTTTAAAGGTAGATGAGGTTTTTCCACTTGTCTTGCAAATCTTCAGGGATGGAGAATCCACAGGTTCCCTGGACCCTTGCTTCCATGCTTAACTGCTTTCATTATTTAGATGTTTTTTCTTTATATCCAACATAATTTCTCTTGCTGCTACTCATGACTGTCACCTCAGCCTTTTGCTCTACTTGTCTGAGCAGAGTCTTGCAATCTCCTCTGTCCTCTTAGATAGACTGTAACCAGTTTCTCCTTAGCCATCTCTTTTCTAATCTAAACAAGCTCAGTTCCCTCAGCCTCTCTTCATACATCATATGCTCCAATTCCCATCTTGGTGACCCATCACAGGACTCTCCTGTTTGCCAGTATTTCTACTGAGAAACTATTTCTCCTATGGGCAGGCCAAAAACCATCAGAGTGCCTTTCAGATGCAGCCTCACCAGTGCCATGTGGAGAGGAATAACCCATTCCCTTGGTCCATTGCAGTGCTCGCTCTTTGCAGCCCAGTAAGCACACAGTCATCATTGCAGCAAAACCTCGCTACTGATTCTTGTTCAGCTTGCTTTCTGCCAGGATTGTTGGGTTCTCTTTGAATACCAGATCAGTCTGTGCCTGGCCTTTACGTTGCAATGCATGGGGTTGCTCTTTGCCAGGGGCCAGGCTCCTCATTTGTCTATCTTGTGATGTTGCTGTTGGTCTGGTATTCCACTGTGCTTATGTCCCTCTAAGCAGCAACTTTGCTCTCCTCCCATGTATCAACAACCTCCCCACACTGAACTTGATGAAAGTGCACCTTCTGCCTTTTCTAGTTTTATGACAAAAACACTTCTAAGCCCAGTACCATCTCCAGTGAGTGCCACTTGTAAGCAGCTAGTAATCCAAACTGCTGGCTGCTTATGCAAGTCATTCAAGCTGTTTCCAAGACTCAGATAAAATCTAAAGGTGAATTTGTTTCTGCAGAGTGCCATGCCAGCAAGTCATACTTCTGAAAAGTCTGCTTTCACTATGGTCATTATACTGAACAACCCCATTCAGTTACTCTGTGATCCCTGGTTCTGTTTCCAGTCTACTTCTTTACATGTTGCCTCTTAGATAAGGTCCACACATGTGTATTTAAAAATAAATAAATTAAAAAATAAAACAAACAAACAAACAAAAAAAACCAAAAACAAGAACAAAAAAACCCACACCATCATCTGTTACAACTTTGTTAGTCTTAGCATTGTCTGCACATTGTGTAAATTTTTTTATCTTCTTATTTTACTGTTATTTGGAAGATTGATATAGCATACTAGAAAAATATTGGTTTACTAATTAAAATAAGTTTTAATGTATCATTTAACTAATTTTAAGGATTTAATGTTCTGTATTAACCTTCTGTGGCTTAATTCAGTTGGTTCCACCAGCCCTCAGAATAACCGAAATGAATGTTTTCAAGATATTATATGTATTTAAAAAAAAAAAAATGCACTCAAAACAAAACTTATCATCATAATGGATGAAGAGATGACAACGAAAAGCAAATAAACTGGGTCATAATAATTTACAAGTATTTGAAGACCTTTACACAAAGATGGTAAAACCTGGACTTCTAAGCAAGGCAAAAAAGTGCATCAGAATATGAACAAAAGAAAAAAGATAATTCCCAAATAAGCATGGGAAGAAAAGAAAAAAAATATTGGAAGAACAACAAAATAGTCTCTAAATATTGGTCTTAATTCTGGTTTTGGCTACATTCATTTTCACAGAAACTAGGAGAGCAAAAAAAATCCCCTTCTCAAAGTTCACTAAGAAAGATTTCAGATGGAAGTCATGGGAAACAGGAAACTCAGGGAATGTTATAGTATTTTGGTATCAGTCTATGAATATCAAAGTGAAAGTATTTATAATCTGTTTAGTTATTCATGAGAAATGCAATAACTTCTGCACTATCAAGAGTTATGAGGAACACTTCCCAGTGTTTTTGAAACAAGATAGCAAAACTCTAGTCCATTCTTACTTCTGCCATGTGGACATGGGTTTAGATTTATTCCATGAGTTAATTATTCAATTTACTTGTGTTTCAGGGTTGTTTTATTTGTTAGAGTTGGGGTGGGGGGTGTTCTGGGGGGGGAAGGTGCAGGTGGATGGGGATTGCTTGTGGGTTTTGGTGGGGGTTTTTTGAGTTTCTTTAAGAACAAGTACTCTAACACAGCATGATGGCTGAAATCCTGGACCTGTTCAAATTAGTGATAAAGCCCTCCTCAATATCATGGGGTCATGATTTTATCCAATAATTACAGAGTTCTTCATCCTTAGTTATACTGCCTATAGGCATATGAAAACCAGAGCTTGATTTTGGGATGATGGGCTCACCTGACTTTAATCTCAGGCTCTCTGTCTCTCCATAAAATGTCAGAAGTCTCTTTCTAGTCCTGTGTGAGGTTTCACCTCAACAGATGACCTGGACTTCAATCTGTATTCTGCAACATGATGTATGTCTAAAAACTTTGCCAGTCTACCTAGGTTTCCAGTGATGGTCACCTAGGAAATGTAAACTGGGAAAACAATAGCCTGAGGACAATCACTTTTTTCCTCCACAAAAGTGCTCTAACAGCTGGACAAACTCAATAGGTCGCTCTGGGCAGGGATAATCTTTGAAATGTACATCTTAAACCCATTTGAGTTAGGAGCTTCTCTCACCTTCTTAGTAAAGAATGATCAGACAGCAAAAGCATAAAAAAAAATTTTGAACATGCTGCTTGAAATTGAGCTCTTTTTTCCAGCAGTCTTGAACACTTCAAGAATGGAGACTGTGCAGTGATCTTGGGTAATTTGCTCCAGTGTTTCATCACCCTCTTGAAAGACCAAGTTGTTTCTAAATTCCAGCTTGAACCTCCCAAACCTCAATTTTTGGCTATGACAAGATTGTTCTTACTACATTGTGTCTCTTGCCTGCAAAAATTCTTAATGCCTGTGCTGGTCCGCACTGATGAGGGAAAAACAAGAAACCTAGCTTCTGATACCTATCCAAACTAGATCTTTTGAGCTGGGGTCTCCACTACTAAGTGTTTTAATATCCAGACTTGTAAACATTCTGCAATAAGTTTGTTCTTTCTAATAACATTGAGGGGTTTGTGTAAAATAATTACATAATAAAGTAATATGTAGAAATTATTTCTTCTTATGTGAACCTGGCAGTTTTCAGCTGGGTTCTGGTTCATGTCCTAATGAAGAAATAACTTAAAAAAAAAAAAAAAAAAAAAATCAACACGAGATTTAGAATTCCCCTATATTTTTTCCTTTACTACCTTATTCACCAGCATATACTGTGTAGAACAGGGTAGTGAGGATGCTTTAGCAGCGTTTTGGGCATGATGGTTGTCCTCCTTAGTGCCATGAGAAGTGAAGCAGTTCTCTGTGTTAAAATGTTAAGTTACATAATCAGAGGAAACACATCTGGTATAACTAAATGTCACTTTTGTGCAAATAACATAGGTAACTTAGCCAGCAGGATTCAGAATGAATAAGTGAAGACATTTTCACTTTTCAATATTTGATCTAATTCATTATTGCTTAGTGGTACTTAAGATATAGCAGTGTTTCCCTTATTTCTCTACCGGTCTGAAACCTAACATGCTTTCCTTTTCGTAAGAAAGGAAAATTTCCAAGGCAATTGATGCTTAAAAGAAGAAAAGCTGTCCTCTTCATTTTAATACCTGCTAAACCATATTACACCTTTTAATTGAACATAGGGAAAGCTGTTTTGAATTTCCTGTAATGACACAGAAGGCTAAACTCCTTTGTAAAAAGAAATCTCATTAAAGTGTATTGGGTTGCTTCCATTTCAGTGCCTAGTTTTCAGAAGAGAAGAGACATAATTATTTTTGCTTGCAGTATAAATAGGACGCTAGTGCAAAGCTCTTGGTGCTGGCAAGAACTGATGCTGCCATTGAAGTACCGCACATGATCCGAGGACAGGAAGCACTGCCCATGCATAAAGGGCAAGGAGGTTAGATGTAACTATTTAGTCAATTTAAAAACAGGGGATCCTCAGAAAAATGTATGAGAATTACTTCATCCGCAAGCTGTAAACAAACTTATCCTAGCAACAGGAATGTATTAAGAATTGTATTGACATAAACACTGTAACACTTGGGTTTAAAAATCTTGTGCTCAGTAAAAGTTTGGAAAGCAGTTTGTTCAACGTGCTAAGTTGTACGCTAGTGCAGTGATGCACCTCCAGAAAAACTGTAGAAAGCAAAACAGGTCTTCTCCTTGAAGTTTCTAAGAACCTTAGGCTGGTATTAACTAATAATCACACACAGTCAGTTATGTAAGTCAACCGGAAAATGCATAAGCTTTTGTTAGTCTTCTCTGTAGTAGCTTATAGAACTTTTTCTCACTGCAGCCTTTTATTTTGTAAGTTAAGCTTATCACAGCAGCAGAGAGCCATATAGTTTAAAAAAAAATTTTTTTTCAAAAGATTGCAACCCCTTAATGGAGCAAATATGCACAGGGTATTTATTAACTGTTTCCCAGTATAATACCATTTGATGTGTTCCAGTCTACTTGTGGTATATAGATCCACCTTGTACTTTTTTCATTATCTTCTTCCCTACAATTATACGACTTTTGAAATTATTGTTTTTGTGGGAAGTATGTTTATGATAAATGTCTTAATCTAGCCTCTCCAGACTTTATTAGTTAAGCTAGGCATCCTGTATAACCAAACCTCTGCAATGAAAGTATTTTTTCAAGGTATTTATGCTATGGTACAGGATGCATTTTTTTTATAGGCTTTCTCAAAAATACCTTTAAGTACAGTTCTCTTTAGTTAGATACTCCAAGATGGCTCTGCAGAGGGCTGTCCCCAATTGTCTTTTACAGCCCCTGTTACAAGGAAATCTGAAGTAGGTTTCTGACAAATACTAGTGGTGATACTTCTTACCCTGGAGAGGTAGTGAGAGCTTTGCTCTTTTCCTGCTGATCAGAACTGACTCCACACAGAAGCCTATACATCACCAGAGCAGAAGGTGATAGACACCACACATCATCAATATTTTATCAAAATGCAGAATCCATGGGAGCTCCATGCGCATTGTCCACGTGATCTGCACTTTAGCATGGAAAAGTACGGAAAATTATCAGAGACCTTGTACAATTTCTAGACATGCATCTTGAACTTTTCTGACTGGAAGGGCAAAAGAATAGAAAACACTGATGTGAGATTTATATGTTAAATGCCACTGAACTATGATTCTGCTCAGATTTGTTTCTGACAGCTGAAGTCTCTCTTTACAGCCTGTAGATGAAATGCACTTTCTAATAACCAAAGTGCTTTGTGTCTTTCACTGAAGCATTAATCGGTTTGATGATGTGCAGGTATTGCTAAACACTGGTTACAGTTCTCCAGCACAATACCAGTAAATCAAATCAGTGTTTGCAGAAAGATGGCATTTTATGGAATTTAATTTCCTTTATCAAAGGACACTTCCCACTTACAAAACACTACAGTTTAATTTGATTGAAGAATAGCTGTATAGAGGACTTGTAGCCATTACTGACTGGTAACAGCTATCAAATACCAGAAGTGTAATTGCAAGTTTGGGTATCTAACAGTAGCAGAGGGGGCTGCGTGTACCTTATTTACTTAAAAGGCCACACCTTTGCTGGCTGGCATCACTTTTCCACAAAGTAATCTTTAAAGTAGATGAAAACTAGTTAGACAGTAATTTAATACAAGCAATGCACAAGCCAGAAGGTAAAATAGCATTTCAACTGTATATTAGATCAATGAAAGAAGGTCTTAAGTAAAATTATTCTGTTAGGTCAGAATAATTAAGTTCTAAGGCCTACGAGGGTGCAATTACTTCATACAAAAGGCAGAACCAAAGTACTTGAGAAGTCTAGTACACCTGACACATAGGTTCTGTTCTTACAGCTATGAAAAGCAGTCTTAAATGCTCCAAATTTCTGTATCAAATTGAGAAAGGAACAAGGTTAATTTAGAAAAATAGCCTGTGTTCTTTTAGTTGTTCTAAAGAGAAGGTAAAGGCTTTTGAATGAATGAAGCAAGCATGTATTTAAACTTTTTTACAAGTTAAAAAAAAATGTATACTTGTCCTTTGGATAAAAGTATTTCTGACAGCAACATGCTTCGCTTCTGCATGCTCAATATGCAGAACTTGCACTGAAAACCTTGTGTAGACATGTACAGATCACCTCACTCAGCCAATACAAAATCAACTTTTCCTAGATTATTTATGATACTTTTCTTTAACCTGTTCTTAAGGCCTCCCAGGCAAGCTGCAAGACTGCAGAGTCTCCCTCTTTACTAGTAGATCCATGTTATGCATTGGAAAACCTTTCTTCCTGAAATTTAAACTCATTGCTTATTATACTATCTGCTATAAAGATGGGGAACATATCTGGTTTTGCTTTTGACACAGTTGAACATTATCATTCTCTTCACTTTCTGCTCTTCCTTCACCTTCTGCCCTTTGAGTTAAGCAACTGTAAATTCTTTTCATTTCTCTTGACATAAAATCCTCAAAATTCTACTCTAGATAAGGTCGTTACGGGCTATTCAGGTTATGCTCACATTTGAACTTTCTAGGATGATGTTTATTCTTTTGGTTTGTCTTTTAAGTAACTCAGATTGAGTGTTGTATCCCTGTTGGGACAGTTTCAAAAGAAGGTGTGGTAAGCACACAGACCACTTCATGACTTGCTGGTTCGGGCGCTTGCAAGGGGTTGGGAAATGCAGGTTACATTTGAAGGGAAGTGAGTTGAATTTGTCTTCCACACCCTGGATGAATGCTGGAATTTATAGAGAAGAAAGGTATGATTGTTTGTACCTGTTGTGAGGTAGCCAACAAGAAAGCTGTAAGAGTGCCAGACAAATGGGCTCACTTGAAGGATTTAGGGAAAGGAACCTCTACTTTTTGGCCTATTTTCACATTCTGAAAGTACTAGCTGGCAAAATTCTCAACTGTGCCATCAACTGAACACCCATGAATATGTACAGAAGCAAATCTAGAGGTATGTAGGGCAATTTATTTTTGTTTTGTTGATTCCTTTACAGGTTTTCCTAATTTAGACATTAGCTAAGGCTTGGGAGAAGTGCTTTTAATCTGGATATCTAAAATGTATCAAAGTCCTATTTTTAACTTGCTGCTTTTGTATTGTTTTTAGATCTAGACATAAATTTTGTTTTGTTTTGTTTTTCATCTGTAAATGAGATAAGGGAAGTGCTGGATGATTTAATAAAGGTTGATATGCTCACTTAGTCTCGTAACGGGGTTGTATGACTATCCTTCTTACAGCTCCACTAAAGTGGTTGGTTGAATACTGGGACACTTCTTCACCCTTTGTCACATTCACTGCCATAAACTTGGCAGAGATGTCTCTTTTTCAGCTGACGCATCAATTTGATCTTATATTTGTTGTTTATTATTTTAAGTGACCACACATACTCTCCAAGGTTTTTTTGCTCATAAATCTTAATAATAATCGCTATAAACATCACCGCTCTTTGTCAGAGAGCTTGTAGGAAGCTATTTTTGACATTATTGGGTTAAGATATTACAGAGCTTCTTCATTAGGTCTGTGCTGCCACTATACAGGGGAAATTAGTGATTGCCAGTGGGGCAGATGTGCATCTGCTTTTTATGCAGCTTATCGTGTAGGATTAAGAAACACTTAAATAATTTTTTTTTTTTTTTTTTTTAGGTAAGGATTGTCATGCTTGACTTTGAGTTTCTGCTTCTTAGATTAAATGGTTAGAATCACTAATAGACCCAGCCATGCTATTTTGCCACACCCTTATAGACTAAATAAGCAATTTTCTCATATTTACCTTTTGTGACTCTTCTTTTTGATATATGTAAAGTGTATATATGTACACATACATGCACACACTTTCCCTGTAAATCATACTGCAGCTTTCAGCCTATTTGTAAAAGCTTTAGCATATAGGAAATATTTCAATCCACATCACTGTATGTATGTACACATACTTACTCCTTGTGTCTTAACCTAATCATCCAAAAGCTTGTGACAGTAAATGTAGAGTGGTTTCCTTGTCTGCAGCAGCATTCTTTGAAAGGGAAGATTCCCTGGTGAATTCATTATTGCACAGAAGTCCCACCCCCATGAAACTGCTGTAGACACATAACAGGATTACTGCTCAAGAGTTTACTAGGATGCAAGTAAAATTGTTCCAGTCAGTCAGAAGCAAGCATCTTTGGCTAAGGTAGGAGAATGCTCTCTTTTATACAACTCATGAGAAAATAAGGAAGCATTTCTAATTTATTTTCTGTAAATAAAAATCCTTTAGATATTGCATTATCAATTCAATTTAGATTAAAAAAAAAAAATAGTGATCTTTTAAATTCTCTAAACCTGGCTCTGTAAAAATATCTCGTTAGGGTTAGTGTATTCCCATTCCACCAGCCAGTAGATGTGAAGATTGCTTTACTGTTTGGAGAGGAAATATAGTTCAAAAACATTTAAAAATAGTGAAGGGAGGGGTTTTGTATTTAATAGATTAAATTACTTATGATTTTGAGAGATTATATTTAGGATTTCTTTGTTGCTGAACATTGTTTTCTTGTATCCTGTAATTTCATAGCAGCAAGGAAACGACAATTTTAGTTTCAAAATATTGTTGTATGTTATATCTTGAAAAAGGATACATATTTTGTCTCTGATTCAGTGTTTTGGTAATAGTAATCTGTTATAGAAAGGGTTTGATACAAATCTTCTAACTTTCTTAATTAGCTACTGTGTCAAATGTATTCATGTAATTCTAGGCAAACAAATTAGCTGGATCTAATAAACTAATGGCATAGAAGTGCTCTCAAAATGTAGAACTGCCTAATCGATGTGCTGACAAATGAAATGATCTGTGGCCTTCAAGGTTAGGAGTTAATTGAATGAACGGACAGTATTTTTTTTTTTTTTTTTTTTTTTAAACAGCTGCTCATATATTCCTAATGGAGAGCTTGGTTTTATTCTTCCTTAAAGTAATTGCACATTCATCCGTAATTGAAATTCCCTGGTTTTACCCAGCAAGTTGCTTTTAGGCAGGGCAAGGGTCTTTGACATTTATGCTTTGGAGATTTAAGTTGTCAATATGATGTATAGAGCACCTACTTGTAACTATAAGTGACTAAAAATCATTTTAACCAACACTTAAAATGTTCCTCTACTCTCAGATTGTAAAAGCTCGCTTGGGTGAGTGCTGGGAAATATCTCAATTTATGAAATATATTCCATGTTTCAGATACTGTTTGCTCTCCATATTACTGTATCAGGAAATATAACACAGTTTAATTTTGTTGGAGAAGTAGATTTTTATTTATTTGTATAACCAGCTACATACAGCATAAATTACTTCATTGATAGCTAGGTCAAGAAGATTATATAATGAGATCTAGAATCTTACTAGAGTCCTAGTCTGAATCCTAGTAAGTTCTCTTAGTAAGATTCAGACATCAGAAATGTCTTAACAGTTATTAATGTTCAAGTGATAATCCATGTCTCCAAAAAGTTAGGATAGCCAGCTGCTTTTCCTGCCCTTCCTCCAACTGCTCCATCTCTGGGGGATGCAGTAATCAGAATTAACTTCATTTTTGACTGTTAACCCTGCACACCCACTTGTGCTTGGTGGGAGCCTGTATCTGTCAGTCAGTTCTGGCTCTGAGCAACCTGATCTAGTTGAAGATGTCCCCGCTCATTTCAGGGAGGTTGGACAAGATGATCTTTAAAGGTCCCTTCCAACCCAAACTGTTCTACGATTCTATGTTTTCTCATTGCTCTTTCAAACAGCAGCCATCCTGAAAGTCTGGATTTAACATATTCTAACAATGGGGAAAGGAGGATAACAAAGATTCAGGAAAAAATACTGTTCATCTGCAGAAGCATAAATGGAGTCACTAACTCATGTTCAAGTGGGGTCACAATCAGGACCCAGTAAAATGCAAAATTAAACCAACAAGAGATAGCAAGGAACTGCCTGCTGCCAGTGGCCCATCTACCTGTCTGTTATGACAAGCTGGATAGGAGTTTGGTGTGAGGGAACAGCATCATCCTGTGCTTTACCTCAGGGGCAGTTGATGAACTGTAGTAGTAGATGATGTCATGGTCAGCAATAGGTGTGAAGCTGTGCCCAAAATGTGGGATACAATTTTAATACAGAGATATCCGAATGACTCTTCAAAGTTGGGGAGGAAGGGGGGTGTCTCAGTGGCAACCATGTACCACCAAAATTACTGCCACTGGACAGCTGAGCGGCCCTAGTTTCACCCTTCAAACCTAGGACCTTTTCTGGATTGACCTAAACACATTGTGGTTCAGTGTGTGCAGTGGCATAAGAATGTGTGCCAAATAGCCTGACAGGCAGATTGGCTTTGCTGCCTGTGGTTTTTGGGGCTTAATTATGTTAAATCCAGAAAACAATAGTTCATCCATATCACTGCGCTTACTGATAGTTTGGTATACTATAGCTATTTGATAAAATAAACAATTTGCTTTATCATTTGAAACTTTAAACAGGAAATAAAGTGTTGATAAGGAACTAGAAACTGTTTCTCTCTCAACACCCAAGTTCATTTCAGAACGTCACTAGTAGGACATGAATTTTGGGGGTGTACAAATTTTAGACAAACAACTTGATTCTACTATTGCAGGGTCAAGCTCTTACCTCCCGTGCCCTCGAGCAGGGGCTTATTACATTTCAGCTACTTGGTTTCAGGGAGGTACTGGGCAATGCAGCAGTATGAACAGTGTTCTCCACTGGTACCTGATACTAACAAAGCTGTCCCTGAGAATATGCAAGCAAGTAGTTCTTTTGTTTCTTGATCTACATAGAGTTTGGACATATTCAACACTGATAGGACTGCCTGCTAGCCTTAGCAGGCTTTATTCCACAATCATGCTTTCTCTGTTGCTGAAATAATTTTATTTTTCCTATAGGCTTTGGACCTCTGTTTTCCCCCACAGATCCTGTAACTCATTTCACTATACTCCAGTGGTTAATATCTATGAATTCAGCAGGTTCACTCCGTTCCCATTCCTGTAGCTTGGAAAAAAAGCTTTGGGAATGGTATCTCAGAACTGTGCAGTGAAATAAAGTCTGTTTCCTTGGAAACTTGACAATGAACAATAACCTGTCCTTTGGTTTTCACACGTGAATGTCATCCATATATAAAATGTGTGAAAAGTTTCCACATTATTTGCTTTATTCTCTTCTTATTTTCCACTATTGCCCCTCTGAAACAAAGCAGAAAACACACAATTGTCTTGTATGCTTTGGACTAGAGGTGGCTTTCCAGAGTAAGGAACAAAAGGAGGAAGAAAGGAGGGGGAAAAAAAAGCTAAAGAGCCTTCCTCTGCCTAAAATTTGTATCCATAAATAGTTGTCCCACATACTTTTTTTTTTTTTTTTTTTTTTTTTTTTTGTAAGAAAAAGAGCTTCTACAACTTTCTGTATCCTTCACTCTGACCAAAGGCAATCTCACTGTATAGTGAAAAGAAAACTTCCATACCTTAGAAATTCATGGAGGTATGCAAAACACAACCATATTGTGTGGGGAGAGAGGGAGGGAGAAATCATTCCACCCTTCCCATGCCTGGCAAGGAAAGAACCTGTGTTACCACTTTTATTTACTCCAGAGTGAAATGTTATCCTGCCCCTACTACAAAAGTTTTACAGTGGGGTAAAGTATAAGTTCGTTAAAAGTGATGTCTCCATGAAGAAATCGCCTTCAGCAATCCATTCTTATTGCACTTTTAATATTAAATAATAATAATAAAAAAACAGTGCACTACAGAGTGAAGTTTGGAGGGGAGAATGGAGAGAGTTGGTTTCTTTTTCGGGTTTTTGGTTTTGTTTTTTTTTTTTTTTTTTTAAATCCACAGTCCAGTAAAAAGCTGCTTCAGCTATGTTTTCAGAAGGTAAGATGAGAATTAATAGCAGAAATGTTGACACACTGTTGGTAATATTATCTTCCTAAGCACCTCATCTACTTTTTCATCAGACAAGCAGTTTTGAGCTCTTAAAATTCCTGCATGCTGGGTTTCTCAAGTCCATGCTGATTGTGGTAAAATTGCCACACAGGCAAGGCTTGGAGCATGATGGAGTGATATTTTTTTTCTCCAGTTCTGTCTCTACTTAGATCTGGTGAAAAGCGGAAAAAATGTTTACAGGAATACAGATTTTACTGATAATCTAGTGTAACTTGTGTGCAGAGCCTTGAGGGCAAGCAGTCTTCATAGAATACACTGGCAGTATCTTCTTAATAATTCACCTATTATCCTCTCATACCAAACCAGCTAGTAGATGATGGTTAATAAGGCTGTTAACTTGCTGGCTTTGACAAAGGCACCTCTGAATAAATGGGGGAATTCTCATGGTGATACTTGGCTTTATAAATGCTTACTGCAGACCACCAGAAAAAAAACACCCTTTGTTATGCTGAATATTCTGAGTTCAGTTTATATTTCCAAAATTACTACATGATCCTTTCCCAGGAGTGAATCGTACAGAAATTAAGATGCCTACTAGAAAGAAACCTTTTTGGAGCATCTTCTTGCTCCGTCTTGTTGGTTTCCATCTTATTTCTGTCCTTCACTTGATTTATCTTTAGTGAGAAAATAATGCAATTGCAAATGTTAAAGCCAAAATTATTTGTTAATGCAGTGATTGGTCTGGAGTTCTCCCGTCATCCAGTAGCTAATGGTAAGTAGATGTGCACAAGCTGCATTTACTGTTACTTGTTTCAGTGTGGGGCATTTTTTTTCCCATGCCTGGTTGTCTCTTAAGCATTTGAAACAGGTGACCTTTGAAATGCAACAGTTGTTCTTACAGATGAAACCACCCCATAATGCCAAAAGATTAGTAGCTGTGTAGAAGAAAGAGCATGGAATAGTAGTATAGCATAGAACTAAAGCGTATTTTGGGGAATCCTCCTTTTTTGACAGTAGGAATTGCACTAGAAATAGAAGTGAGGTGTTCCTGTAGTTGAATACTGCACATAGAGCCATAACAGGGAAGGAGGCAGCAGAAGAAAGAAAACAAATGGCTCTTGTCCAAATTTCCTCCTTCATACCTACTGTCTATAGAGCAGGCACCTCCTTCCACTCTACTAGCTTTGTTCTGGCATAAGCTAATTTCATATTGATTAGTTTGAAGTTATAATAATGAAGTATTTATCTTTTAAGTAATTCTTCTTGTGAAACCATTGATATAGTATAAATATGCACGTATGTATCAAGAGACTGTACGTGCTACTTGAGGTCTAACAATTACAATCAAAGAAAATCTGTTCTTGGCTACAGATGGAAAGACTTAGTTTTCTGTTATATATGGATATATATTCACCAAAAATCAAATGAATGGGCAAGTTTACAAGATTTCAAATTTGTTTTCTTAATAATCACCTGTAAGCTAATGAACTACGTGCATGCCAAACTTTAGGTATGGTTGTGTATTATACAGGTGTATAAATCAGTGTGCTTTGTCAGATGTAGAACAAATTGTGTGCTGTTTAAAGCACACATAAATATACAAACATATTTAGATTTCTAGTTTGTTTTCACAATGCAAACATTAGCATAGCAAAGTATGAAACTATGAATTCAGAAATCAATACATATATTTCCATAGAAAATTCTGGGATTAACTTCTGTTACGTATAAGACAATTCTGATGCATGTGTTTATACAAGGTGAGACTCATTCTTTAGTCTTTTGAAATGCAATACTGTTCATGTACCACTTAAGTAAGATGTGCTTTTGAAAGGATGGTTAGACAATGTATCACAATCTGTATCGATGCATGCAAGAACAATGAGGTAGCTATTCATTATCTATGTAATAATGCATTTAATGTATTTGTACAGGTTTTATTTACTTTACATATAGCTTCCCTGTGGTAAAGGCCTGTCAAAAGACTTCTATTCTAACAGGTTTAGCAATCAGTTTTACAGAACTGGTCTGGATAATACATCTGCAGTGTTAATTCTATTTAGATTCCCCTAATGCTACTGAAAGTTATCCAGCTTTATTTGACCTTATATTCACTTAATTGAGAGCTCTATTGATAACAGCAGGTCACACAAGTGTAATTATGTATATCTTGCTAGAAAGTGGTGTAAACTAGGGTAATATTTTTAGCCAGCTCTCTGATACTCTGAGTTTGTGCCTTGACTTTATACCAGTGAAACAGCTTGATCTCAGGCATATACTGGGAGGTACCAAGGGTATCCTGCCTGACCAGAAGGACTGCTGCTCCAGAAGGGACAAAAGTAAATTTGTGGAGAGTTTCAGAAACCTTTTGTCATCTAGAAGAGTGGTAGAAGTCTAGGTGTAAGTAACTGAATCTCAAGCTTCTTTATCCAGAGGTTTTCAGTAAATGAACACACTTGCCAGCACAGCTGCTTTGTTCATAAATCTAGTCTGAAGTGGCTCTGTGCCTCAACCTTGCTTTCCTATTTTACCTTCGGCTTTTAAAAGGGAAGCCTCCACAAGTACCAGTAATGTAAACATGGCTTACACACTCTCGATTCCCTCTATAACAGCTGTTGGCAACAGAACAGCCTTGAATGCTATAGAGGTTATAGTTATGTATAAGATTAAGAGTTGGTGGTTTGAAGCTATTAGATATAATACTATAATTTGCTGGATTTCATGCAGTTGACAGTCATGTTAGTTATGAGTTCTACTGAAGATACAATTAATGGATTTTAAGTTTGACAGAGCTGTAGTGCACTATGGGCTTACTGCTGGCACTTTCTTATGATGACATTTCATTACTCAAGTCTTCCCTCAAAGTTTTTCTGCTCACTCACCTTGGTTCTGGACTTTGATCAGGCTGAGCGGGTCATCCTTTGGACAGGTTGCTGTCAAATGTGATGAAGGCATTTCCCACCTTTGGTTAGAAAATACTCTGGGTAGACTGTCAGCTCTTGCTGCTTTTATTTTCTCTCTGTCTCACTGGGTGGGATTTGAGTGCTCTACCCAGGTTACCACTCACAGGCAAGAGAGGCACTCAGATTGTGATAAGTATTTGTAAACTGGACTACAAACTAGCACTGATCTACACTTCTATAGTGCCTTGGGCTGAGAAAGACATATGGCTATCAACTTCTTAAAAAAATAAATTAATAAAAATAAAAGTCAAAAATAAAAATAAAGTCAAAAGCTGATTCCAGCCTTTGTGAGCAGGAGGGTAGCTATAGTGTTCTTGAACTAGGACATCTAGAGCATGTGCAGACATTGATCAAGATACTGTAAAGCAAAATAGTTGGGAGAAACTTCTATAGTTATTTTCTTAAATGCTATCTTATTCTGACAATCTGAGTTGTCTTTGTCAAGGATGGGAAAAGTATTGTGAGGAGAGTAAGAAGAATTATTTTGATTCTTGAAATAAATGAGGAAGAAAAATAATATACCATTAAGGTACTAGGTGCATCTTTTTTTTTTTTAATTCCCCTTGATGTCAAGACACAGATCTGTTACTTTGACACAAAAGAGAAGCATTTTCTTTCTTTCTCATGCCAAGAGTCATCAAGTAAATCCCTGTCAGGTGAATCTAATGTTTGCAGAAAAGCAGTTCCTGTAAGAAGCGTCCAATTAGCCTACTTATGTCACTTTAGTACTCTGTGCTTTAGTGTTCTCTGACTATAGATTAGTTTCTGTGCTCTAATTCCTGCTATTAATATTCACCCACCATAAGCTTGCTTTGCTATGCATTATTTATCAAGTTTAAAAAGTGTTATAGCAAGTTTTAACTAAGAAACAGGCAAAAATGTTGTCCAAAAAGTGCTTTTAACCTAAACAGCTCACACACTGAAGAAGAAATGTGAAAAATGCTATTAAAAATAAGGCAACTTGACAGATACTAGTGTCATGTTGCTCACTTGCTTTTTTTGCCTGTCTGTATAGCCAGCTGTTTCTTTAAATGTTAAGAATGGAACTAAGTTTCTATAGACTTGAATTTGGAAAATTGCAAAAAACCCTCAGAGTATACCAAAGAGATTCTTTGCTATCAGAAGGGGAATCAAGCAACTAAGTTAAAGGGACTCTTATGGATACTTCTAGAGTTTGTTGGGCAGAATACAATCAGATCCTCTAACTGTTGAATGTAAATCACTAATGCTAATCTATTAGATAGTCTATGCTATTATTTGCTAAATATTATTCATAGTTTTGATAATATACCTGAAATTCTTTTTATAACAAAAAGAAATTTTAGAAACTTTTATTTTTATGAAGGGCATTTGGATTCAGTAAAGGAACAGAGGTATGCAGAATCGTTTTGGGGAATACAAGCTTTTACAAGGGCATTGGATCATGCTAGTCACTAATTTTGGAAAGAACCCATGAAAAATGTGTTCAGTGTGTCCTGGAGCTTGTTTAAACTCAGAACTCAATATAATAATCATGAAAACACAAGGAAACAAGCATGGGACTTACACTCTTATGAATATAGTGTGACTGCTGTGGGAAAGGCGACGGCCACCTTCTGAAAACAGGATAGAAGCCTGGGGACAGTCAGTTAAGTGAAAGTTTGAGATAAATAAATTGCTGCCTTCATGAATGTGATTTAAAACTTATCTATTTCTTTGAGTATTCAACTAAAAGTGAACAGGAATATCACTGGGTTTGTTGCATCAAGTACCCATTATATATCAAGTTCAGAGCAAGCTAGCTGTGTGAATGTGTGAAAGCAGTTCTTCAGAAGAATAGTTTGAATAAATTCTTGTTCATATTTAGATGAGGGATATGGCTATACATATGAATACATACATTCAAGTAGAGACACAAAAAGATGTAACCTGCAGGTATCTGGGTAGAATTCAAGATCTTATGTTAACTATCTAGAGAAAGGGATATTTAAACATTTGAGAAAGGAATTCATTCAGGAGGAGCTGCCAAAGCTGCGTTTAAGCTATAACTGGTGATTGTATAAAGTTATCCTTCTTAAAGAATAGCCTAATGATTATAGCACTAAAGTAAGGAATTGGATATTTGTGTTACGTTTGGTTCTCTGTCTCATTTCAGGCAGAAGAATCTTAAATATCAACAACAGTTATAGTTCTTAGTACCCCTCAGTACTTCACATTTTTTTCATGAGTTACATGGCTATTCATTCTATTGATCAGGGACCCTATTGAAGGTTTAACCTCAACCTGTATATTCTTCGTGTTCAAATCTCAATCAAAAAGGAAGGGTTTTGAGCTGAAGGTACTGTGGGAAGCTGAAGCCACAGTAGCTCTGATTTTAATATATTCGCTTTGACTGAAAAATATTTTTGTCATTCAGAATATCTGGCATTTGGGATTTGAGGGAAAATATGTGATTTGGAGAAAGTGAATAACGCTTTCTGCTCATTAGTTAAAGTTTAAACTCATATAGGAATATCTTAGAGCTGATGTAATGCATGAGCTGAGGGAAATTATAAATTGCTGGAAGATGTTGTCATAGACTTATGCACACTTGTGGTTTAGAATACATCTAATGTTGACTTTGTAAAGCCAGTTGGTTTCTGAGTCACTTTTAAGCCACTTCATAATCACATGGAATTGAATTTGAATTGTATTGATTGATTTCTCTGCTTTCTTTAGCAAATAAGTTATTTACTATTACAGATTATGACATAATATGTAGCCCCCAAACATGTAATTTCAAATTTATAAAATTAGAAAGGTTGGATTTCTATGTATTTGATAGCCAAATACCCTCCAAATGAAGTAAGACGTAATGATGATATACAGTCACACCTTTAAACCAATCAAGGAATTAAAAAGTTCATGTTATTTCATTTACAAAGATGTAAGTTTTGTGCAGAAACCCACTTTATTCTACTTCTACCGTGAAACATCTGCTTTAAAGGCATGTGAAGCTTCTCTCAATACAGTATTTAATGCTTCAGGTGTTCAAAATCCAAAGTTTTTAAAGATCTAGATATGTAATGATGGAGCACAAATGAAAGCAAACTGCTGATGCCTGGAATGAAAGGCTTTATGCTTCCCCTGTGTCCTGCAGTGCACCATGTGAATCATTCACTTTCCAAGCATTAACCTAAGATGGTTTTGGTAAAACATATCCTTTTACTATGTTTTTATTTATTTTAAACTGAAATGGCAAAAACACACTTTGTTTTCCCTGCAACACTGCCATAACTAATGCTAATGCTAGAATTAAAATGGGTGGAGGGACTCTGTGCCTGGACTGGGCTCTGTGAGTCCTTCTGGCTGAACCTATTTTATTTCCAAGGTATATCTATAATTCTTCCCACAACCCCAAAACCTATCACAGTAGGTGGCTGTGATACATACGGGGGGGGGTATAAGGGACCAAATTCTGCTTTCTCGTCAGCTCCATAAGACCTCTTACAGCAGGATGTTTCTGTCTCTGTTCATAAGTGGCAGCCTTGAAATTCTGAAATTCTAAGCTTGTTTTTTCCATGGGACATCTAAATAACCTTGTAGCCCCAATGGTGAGGAGGGCTTATCTGGTTTAGCACTGGAGAGAAAATCCTTTGCTTTTCAAGGATTGCCCCCTCATGTTCAATGTTCAACACTGTTCTGGATGCAGAAGGGTTAAGCAGCATGCCTGGGAAGATGGTAAGTGTTGGTTTCAATGCTGTTTCCAATTAGGTTTGATAAAGAATTGTATACAAGAGCAACAGTCAAGGGCAATGGGGAGCTGCTTTAGAAGAAAGAACAGATGGTGAAGACAGATTTATGCTCCAGGTGATTGGTATAATAAGCTAAAGGAAATAATGCAGGAGAAAGAAAAGGGTTTTAAACAATGTTCCATGCATATTTTTGCTGTGCTTTTTATGCACGGGCTGCATTATTCTGTGGAACATCTGACATGCTGCAGTTCTGAATGTACCTGCACCCATCCTGGGAGAGAAGCTGTGGCTGACCTGAGTTACTTAAGCATTAACACATGTTATATACCGAAATAAGGAATGAATTTCTTACCCTTTTAGTGCTTTTCTATTTGTATAGAACCTAGAAACCAACATGAAAATTCAAAGAAATTTTTTTAAAGATATTTTGCATCTTCTATTATTAATTTCTTGCCTTCTAAGGTTCCTCAAAAAGCATGGAACCAATTATACCAAAAGTATTTTAAACTTATTTCCCAAAGCTGGTAAGAATTACTTACCTGGTTGAGATCTTACTTTTCCCTGCCCTTGGATTTGAAGATTCCCACCTTTTGTTCTGGTGTGCTGAAAGGTATTCCTGCCATCTACCTCTGCTATGCTAAAAGCCATCCAATAAAGCAGGACTGGATAGATACAAGAGGACAGTGGGGATGATCTAATTAGCAATGAGCTAAAGGCTGTGGGTTAGACATTGTCCACACAGTTACATCTTTTTATTATGTACTTACAGTTGTGTCCTCATGACATGTCCTCCATACTAAGTGTTCAGCATCATCTGAGCAATCTTGTGCTTCTTTATCTTATTGCAGGATTAGGGCTCTGGTGCTGCTGCACTTGGGGATATATCATAAAAGGTGGTCAGACCTGACTGCAGCCTCCAACCTCTACAGTGACACTGAAACTCCCATGGTTCCTCTCTCACCATCCCATTAGTCACCTCTTTTGTGAAAGCCTACACACCATTTTCAATGGGGTAAAGAAATAATATGCATTTGGTGACTGTAAATATACTGCTTGAGAAGATGCATTTGACAGCACACTAGTCTCTGGCATCAGCTCTGCAAACTAAAGTCCTGCTAGGGAATTCCACATCAGTTTTGGCAGTATTGTGGGCAATTAATCTACCACTGGAGAAGGGACAAATGATAAGACCACTTGCTTTGAAGGGATTTTTTTTTTAATGCTTTAGAGTCCTCTTTTTCTGAGTTCGTGTGACAAACAGATGGGTGGGAAGTTGCTATGCCACATTGCTGAGGTGACCAGCAACAGCTGCAAAAATTCAGAATAACGATATGTCATTTGCTGAAGATCTGCACAGAGCTCACCTCAGAATTGGAGAGCAACGTGAAATCTTCCCAAGCAATTCAGAAGCATGCATCTCAGTGTATGGAGGGTCACTCAATCTGATGGCAAACAGTGTCAAAACTTGTAGTGCAGACATCCCCTGAGGCAGTAGATATGTAACTTAATTTTAAGACAGTACTGCCATCACATGACTTATCAGTCCTCAATCCAGTTTTAGTAACCTGTGCTACTTTTAACAGAGTAAAGAACAAGACATTAAAACTTCTGAAACATGAATAGTACTGTGATTCCTCCTTGTTTAGGATGGCAGCAGGCAGTCTTCCAGGACAGCACACTAAAGAAAAATAAGGAATTTATTAACTACTTCCCATCAGCAGGCAGATGTTTAGCCAGTCCCTGTAAAGCAGGGCTTCAGCATGCGTAACAGTTACTTTGGAAGACAAATGCCATAACCATGAATGTCCCCCTTTCCCCCTCCTTTCTCTGAGTTTTTATTTCTGAGCATGATGTCATATGGTATGGAATATCCCTTTGGCCAGTTTGAGTCAGCTGTCCCCTCCCAACTTCTTGCAAACCTCCAGCCTATTCACTGGTGGAGGGGTGGGGGGGGAAGAGAAAACCTCGAGTCTGTGCAAGCACTTGCTCAGCAACAGCCACAACATTGGTGTGTTATCAACATAGTTTTAGTTACAAATCCAAAACACAGCATCATATGGGATACTATGAAGAAACTCCATCCCAGTGAGATACAGTACAGGGGTTTTATTTGGGGTTTTGTCTGTCTGGTTTGTGGGGGTTTTGTTCCCCCCCCCCCCCTCTTGTTTTTTCACTTTGGGAATACAAGTAGTTGGGATACCATGGAGTAATGCTGTTGGGCAGAAAGGCTCACAGAAGCTACTGGGTTTCCTAATGTCAAATGGACAGGGAATTCTCTGCTTCTTTATATGTGGGAGACAGTAGTGAATATGATGGATGGCTACCCCTTGATAGGATAATTCTCTAACATTTGGCTATGTGAAGCTGCCGTACTACACTAAATAAAGATATAAACTGTGCCAGAGAGTGAACTAAGGTGTGGATTCTAGGTAAGGCATGAAAATAACCACCATTAATTACTCAGTTTAACAGTTTCCTCTTCACCCTTAGGATGTCACATACCCATTTCCCAGTGGTGCAAGAGACTAAAAGAAATACATTGCTGTCCATGTGCTTTTTGATCTTTGATGTAGTAAATTATGTACATAACCCCCAGAAGGCTGAGTTCTGAGTGTCTCTTGTGGGTTATCATTATAGTGCAGGTCAGTTTGTCTGCAACTCCTAATAGCTCCTTGGCAAGAATTTTGAGGAAGGGAGAACAGGGACTGGATTTTGAACACTCATAGGCAAACTCAGGTTAAACAAATATCACTAGTTCAACATGACTTGAAGACAGAGGTCTTCAAGAGTTGATAACAAGATACTTGAAAATTTGTTAAGACACATGGAAGGCTGATGAGAGTTTAACAATCTATCGATGTTTTCTAGGTCTTACTAATGGTTTCTAGGTTTTAAGGAGGATGTCATACTCTGTTTTGGAATAATTTAAAGAAAACTTCATCCCATAACATGCTCATTACACTTTATGCACCTACACATCTGAATTTATATCCCTTATGAAATGTATGAGGTTACAACAGTGAAATCAGAGAGCATTAGTTGAACTGTATTATTTGGGCCATTTGGAGTTCAGTGCAATCAGACCTTACTGTTGTAAGCAGGTTTCTTAAACAGAGTTTTATTAGTAATGTAATGCAAGCTCTATACTTGGAGAGAACATCTTACAGCTGAAATGTTGCAATTAAAACATGCAGAGAAAATACTATTTGGAGAGATTCTATGCCATGCCTTTCATGTAGTATAAGACATTAATCCCCAACCCTGCTTCATAAAATTAGTTTGTGCTCTACTCAAAGAGGACCTTGTCATTTTAAGTTTGAGTAGATGCAGTAAAAAGATAGTGCCAAGATGTACAATGTGGTAGTAAATTATTACTGTGAAGCTGGTCAGTTTGAGAATGTAGGAGAGCAGCAGTGAGTTGCATAGAAGGAATGACAGGAAAACAGGTAAGGAGAGATGAGAGCGCTTTATGAAGCTATTGCTTAGTTTCAGGCAGAGAACTTCTCAGTGTGCACAGGGAGAACATGATTCTATATAAATCCTACAATCTAGCTGCTATTTTTACCACTTTTACCATGTGGAATCTGCTGTGGTAGTTTTTAGAGTATAATCTGGAAAAATAAATGAGAGGTATTCACTTAGTAGAAGACCACTTACTTATAATAAAGTCTATTAAATCAAAAGATAAATAGCTACCAGCTGACACATCCAGGGAAGTGGGTAGCCATGTCCACTTTGGGCTCTATGGTACAGCCTCTTGCATAGCAGGGAAGTCTTGGCCCTTAGACAATTTTTCCTTTTCACAGTCAGCAGAAGCTGTCTTCATCTTTTCTTCCTTTGCCTAAATTGGTCATATCTGCCCAAACCTCAACCTGCAGTGTGTCTTGCAGCAAAATCTTCTTAATGTGGGTGGATTGTGTGAACGTTTTTAAGGCTAGATTCTCATCCTTATTCAAATCATTTCTTTTGATTTTGCAATAAATTATATCCTGGTTATGACCCCATCCTTTTAGCAGTTCTCTCAAATCTATTCTGGTGGTTCTGTTTCATTTCAGAAGCTTAGTGAATCTGACCATTCTTAGACTGTGTGGAAACTTATCTGCAGTTAAGGTTACCAAGTCCAGTTGCAGAGTAATCTGAAGCCTACTATTTGCTTTTAGAGCAGGTACCCCTCATAGTCTAGTCTTGGCTGTAGACCAACATGTAAAGAGGCAGGTAGCATCCGATTATTATGATTCCCAAAGAGCAGAGACTACATTGGTACATAGATTAATCCACTCTACAGGGATGTAAAGAACTATTGGGTGACAGCTGCAGGATGCACAAACATCAGTACCTACCAATTTCACATGCTATAAGTTTCCTCCACTTTCAGACACAAAGTAGACCTGTTAATCAATATTAGAACAATGTGATATCTGAGAGCAATCTGGGTTGCACACACCTGACTATTTACATCTTCATGTAAATTTAAAATAACTAAAATATATTTACATTGGTTTTCCTGAGTGATTTCACATATGCCTGCGGGATGTAGTGGCAGAGCAGCTGAAGCATTATGCAGTACACATGAAGAATCAGTTTGAGCTTTCTGCTGATCTCAAGATAGCTCAGCTTCAAAAGCCAGCTGCATCATTACAACACTGCTGAGTGTGATGTCATACTGATGGGCTATCTAGGTTCAGGATGGTTCTTTAATATTTTGGTTGGGTTTTGTTGTGTTTTTTTTAAACTATATATTGTAGATGTCTCCCTTTCTATTCCTGGATTCTGTCTTTCTTGAGTTCTTCATCTTCCTTAATAAACTAATGATGCCTTATCAATACCTAAATCACTTTGCAATAGTGCCCTTATGTTATGCTTTCTTAGCTTTTTGTAGCTAATATTTTTAGAACACTATATTATTCAGGCATTTGTCGGATAACAGACACATGCTTAGCTCTAACTTTCTCTTAACATTTCTGATCTCTTTTGCAACTTTTTCCTTTTTTTCTCTGAATTCCCTGCAATTTGCTAACAATCTTGTGACAACAATGCACTAGAATAGTTTCACTCTCCACTATTTTGGCTTGTATTACTTTGAGAAGAAGGGTTATCAAGAGTAAGCTATGCAAGAACATGCTTAAAATCCAATGGTTGGGGCGGAGGGGGGGGTGTTGGTGGTTTCCACTTTTTCCATACTGACCACATGGGACTCTGACCAGCCAGACTGAAGGCTATTTGAAGCAGCTAGAAAGTGCTTGTATCTTAGTCATACTGACTGGCCACCCACAAATTCTCAACAAAATTCTTTAAACTTCATCCACTGTTTTTATTGTCTTGGGTCCAACAAATGGAATGATCTGGATATTAGTCACAGATGTATGTGCTACTTCATAGTGAGTGTGGGCACTGCCCACACGTTGCTTGTATATGAGATTTTTGGACTTCTGTAGTCCAAATGGGGAGGGGGAGAAGGGGGATAGATATATAAAGATATAAGTTCACTTGTGAGTGAGCTCATCATCCAGTATTTTTTGATGATGAGCTTTGGAAAGATTTACTGAAGCATTTATATTTAGGTATATTTAACTTTTTGTGGGCATACAGACAAATATTTGCTATAGGTCTATTTCACCTTTCACATACTATAGTATATTAAACCACAAAACCACACTGGCATAGTTAAAGGGTGGATATTTAATATAATGTTCTTCTTGGAATAGATGTGTTTGGGGAGGGATAGGGGGGTGGTTCTGTGTGTGGTTTTTTGTTTTGTATATTTGGGGTTTTTTTTCCCTGCAACTGTGCATGCCCAGTAGTAACTACTTTTCATCATTAAAATCTTATCACTGGTCGTAAGCCACAACTCAGATGTTCAATTACAATGGACAAAATTACAAAATGACATCCTAATATTATGACGGCTTTAAATGTGGCAATGCATCAACACAATTTCTCATTCAACATAGGAGCTTAATGCAAAAAAAATTAAAATACACCATTCTGTGATTATTTGCACAAATATTGGATGTGAATATTATTCATATTAAATTCTTATGAACAATCTGAAGAAATAGATAGAACCTACATTACTGGTACTCACCCAGTACTAATTAGTACCAATCTTAGTAACCTGTATTTGGAGTTGCTCCAGAGGTTGCTTCATTTAGGAAACAAGGATGGAATAAAGTATTTAGATTAGATTAGATGTAAGGAAGAAGCTCTTTACTGTGAGGGTGGTGAGGCACTGGAACAGGTTGCCCAGAGAAGTTGTGGATGCCCCATCCCTGGAAGTGTTCAAGGCCAGGTTGGATGGGGCTTTGAGCAACCTGGTCTAGTGGAAGGTGTCCCTGGCCATGGCAGAGGGGTTGGAACTAGGTGATCTCTTTAAGGTCCCTTCCAACCCAAACCATCCTATGATTCTATGATTTCTTTGTTACATTGCTGTTGCTTTGAAATTTGTGTCTTTGGATTCCACTTCTTGAGTCAAGTGTCACTGATTAACAGGGAAATTCAAGAGAGAAGACAAGCTTTTATTTAGTAAAAGAGACCTCTTTTAGCCAGCAGTCTTTCCTGGAAAAACTCTTGCTTTCACCTCAGGAACAAACACTGCTAGCAACAGTTCACTTGGTTTTGCTTTTGCATCATTTACAACTTTCATTCTTGTGACAGCTTGTATTGTGGCTGCTGCTTTCTTCTGCCACCCTTACTCTCATCAAATAATTTCCTCATCAGACTCTCGTGCCCCCTTAAAATGCAGCAGTATCTATTGACACTGTCCAAATGTTCACTTAGGATCAGAGTCACAGACTCCTGCTGTCACAGATCTTCGTCAGCAAAACTTACTTTCTTTGCCAGGAAACTCATACAATACTAAACTCTAACTCAAGAGAGAGAGATACAGAAACTTATTCCATGTACTGTGCCCATTTGCTATATATATATTTTTTGTGTGTGTAATAAAAACAATAGGTCATGGAGGTAAGTTTGTAAAGACGCATAAATCTGGAGTTAAGTTGACTGTGCGTGCCCTTTTATATTTCCACTAATAACTAATTTGTAAATATTAAATAATCCCTGAGTGGCACAGGAATATATTGTCCACAGACAGTTTCAGTTAAATAAGGAAATGCATGAAACTTTTGTAGTATATCTTCAATGTCATTAAAATTTATAATAGGAAAATGTTTCCTTTGCAATTACTTTATTAGGATGGAATCATTGCTAATAGCATAGGAGGCTACAAGGTTACTGTTCTTACCTCTCTAAAAGCTCCACTAATACAATAAACTACAATGCTAGACATGACACTGAATATTGTTCTGTCACTGAACCCTGTAGATTTTGTTTATCTCCCAAACTGCTAACAGTATCTTACCCTCTAAACTAATTTACATTCCTAACCTTAAATTTTGAACAATACTGCATGCTTTGTGCAAATGTTATGAAAGTACATTCTAAGATATGACATGTGCAAGCTGTATGTTAAAGTGCATAATATGTACTACACTTCCATTGTTGCTTTGTATTCTTTTGACTAAACACCTTTTGAAAATTCTGTAGTTTCATTCATATTGAATGTTACTTAGTCACATCATTGCTGCATATATGTGCTGAACTGGCAAATGATTACCAGAAAAATTCATAAACCTCTGTCTATGTATGTTTGATATCATTGAATGACTCTAAATTAGAGCATCTTTTGCCATGCACAAGAGATCTTGTGAGAAGGATATTTATGAATTAAAAGTGTAAAGAAATTATTTTTTTTTTTCTTCCCCCAATACAATAATAGCAGGTAGGAGGTGCTAAGGGGGTATGCGTTAGTGTGTGGTGGTGATGCTCCTGATGAGAAGCCTCATGATTCTCTGCATAGCTCTTACATACTTTCTCACACCTGAAGAGTAATTTCTTCAGTAAAACTGGGCTGGCTGTACTACACCAAACTATGCTTGAATCATAGCTGAAAGCCTAGGCCCAAGTTTATACTTCATATGATTAATAATAATAGTTAAAAAAAAAAAAAAAAAAAAAAAAAAAAAAGCCCTGGGAATCTGAAATAATTATTGGGTTTAATCCAACATAGCTCAACTTACTCTATGGGCATCTGTTAAGTTTGTTGGGTGATTACAGCACCCAGCCTTTAGGATGTGTGAATGTTGCACACTGTGTACCAATATGCATTTTGGAGCTTGGAATAAATCAGTAATTCCAAAGCATGGCTGCACTGGATTCGTAAAAAGTTATGGTGAGGTGAAGTAGGTCTGATATCTATTGCTGCTAATTATGGTCTGACATGTTTAGACTTTTCTTCTCTCTCTTTCCCCCATCTAAGTTTGCAGAATAAAGGAAATGGTAGAAAATAATGACTAGAAGAACTATAATCTCAGACTCACCTGATAGGTGATTGACCCCTTGCCCTATACTGTACAATATGCTTCATTAATCCTTGGAGAGTCTGCAAAAAGCAAAGCTTCTGTATCTGCCACTTCATTGCTAATTAATCCTGAAGATTTGAGAAGCTTCCTTACCGTTCCCATACTGTTCCCTTGTTCTGCTTAATCTTTACACTGACTCATCTTCTCCCTTTTAGTCAGGCTGCAAAAGTCAAGTTGCTGATAGAGAATGAAGATCTCCATCTATTCTGAACTCACATGGCCCGTGTATGCAAGCTGGACAGCAAGAAGAGATAACACAGCATCCTTTAACAATCTGCTGTGAACATTCTGATAGGTAGAAGAGCTTAAGGGGTTCTTTGAACTGGATAAAGGAAGCAAGCTGTGAAGTATTTAATTAATAAACTAATTCTTTGAAGAAGCAGAGACAAAATCATCTGAATTGTGAATAGTGGTACCTGGAACCTACAAAAAAAAAAAGAGAGATCAAGGTGGGAAAGAATCCTTTCAGGGTGGAAGCTCTCCAAAAAAAATGCCATTTTTCAAAGGAAAGTATGGGGAGTTCATTTAGTTCATTATATCTGTCAGGATGAATCTCCAAATCTTCCAGAAGCTTCCCATTATAAATAGGCTTTATATATGCTGAATTCCTCTTTGAATTCTGCTGGAATGGGAAAATTCTACTGCAGTGTGAGTAAAATCTCATGAGCCGAGAAACTGAGCTTGTAACAAATCAGTTGTTCTCAAGATTTTTCATCCTGCAGACCAGCTCATTTTTTCTAGTTGTCTCAGACCACATATGATGTATGATTGCTTCCATCTGTTTATGAGGTTAAATTTCTGAACTGTAAGTAAGTGTGGAAGGAGAAATTCAGTTATGCATGTTGCTAACTGAATAGGTCTACTTAACAGAGAAAAAAGGTTTTGTAACTTTTACTTTCTTGAGTTGTAGTCACTGTAACTCACTTACTGCATTAATTTATTACTGTGACATAAATCAATTACAGTATAAAACTGCATTCCTCTTTCTAGATTTTAATAATATATGCCGTGTCCTCAGAAATGACAATGGAATTACACCCGTCAGAGGGGAGTCATCCAGGCGTCACAGTCCTTGATGACAGCTGCTAAACTGACTCTTATGAGGGTTTCTCTCTTACTCAGGAGCATAGCTTAAAGTCCTGAGATGCACAGATCTTAGGATTTGTGTTACTTGGAATGCTTATCTCTCCAAAACTAAGCGTTACAGATTTGTCAGTTTTCTCTGAATTACTCAACCTAAAAATATAAAAAAACCCCCACATTTATTCCAACAATTTAAGGACTTGAGCTTTTGATTATAAAATTGGAGTCAGTGACAAAGGGAAATGTAAAACATTAAATACAGGTTGCATTTAACAAGGCTGTTACTGAGACACTGCAATATTTCAAATGGTACAGTTTTAGTTTAGTTGGAGTGGACCTTATTTTGGAACACTATCCTTTTTTTCAGAAGGAACTCTTTCCTCCATATGCCATTCTTAAGTACTTTTTCTAGTTGCTCACCATTAGGAACCCTGCTTCAGTAACAGAGCTCTGTGTCAGACTTAGCTATAATGATTTGCAGATCTTCCCTTCAGTCCTTTGGAATTAAGATTTTCTTCCCTTGTTCCTTGAAGTTCAGCTAGGAAGCATGGGAATATAGGGACTATTCCCAAGAAGGTAGTGCTGACTAAAGTGAACAGTTCTTTATTATCACCATTTCACGTTGATAAAATGTGTATGTCATTTGCAAGACCAATTACTTTATAAATCCCATCAAGAATTGTATCAATTGTATACAAACATATATTTAGCATTTCTAGCTCATCACACTGACTGCAGTTAATCCCATCATACAGACAATATATTCAACGTTTTGTTTTCCTGTTTTTCCTTTTTCCTCTTCCTTTCTTCAATTTTGATGGTTTTGTGGTGTAATATACAGCTAGCACAATGATGAAGAATTTGTCTTCATAAGTTTTCTTGAACCATTAATCACAAGGGTCACTATGTGTCAAGACCATCTCTCCAAAACATGAAGTTTTGTGAGAAGGCTAGTAATAACTGTATGTTCCTTCTAACTGCAAGATGGGAAAAGGATTTAGAAAATCCCTTTGATCTTTGCAAATTGTACCTAATGGACTCTGTGGGTTCCCTAGATACGCAGAAAAGCATAGTTCAGTGTTTCCATTCACGCTCTGCTTTGAACCTCCCTTAGATTAGCACTAACTTTGCATTATCCCTGTTAAGTGCTTTATTTTTGCTTCTAGGTATCTTCTAGGTAATTATGGCAGGTGGTGCTGAATCACTACTTACTATCTTGAATGGTAAGGAAGGGAAAGAAATAGCATCTCTCCTTAACACACAAAGGAAACTGAGTCACTGAGAATTTACTGTACATCTTCTTTAAAACCATGCTGATAAGTATAGAAAGGGTGAGTTCACTGAGAACAGGGTGCCTATCTGTCTAGCCAAGACAAATAATTCAGCCATTGATCTTGGTTAGACAGACAAGAGTTCATGTCCAGTATACAAATACTGGCCTTTCCTAATACAAAATTTAATTTATTAAAGACAATAGCAACAACAGAAAAAACATTGTGGAATTCAGTGGATATGAAAGCATTTGACATACCTTACCTTGATATATATTTTTATGCGTATGTGACTAAAAATGTGAATAGAGGAAACAACTTGCATAAAAGCTTCATGCAAAAGCATAAAATACATGCCTTTGCCATATTTATAACTTTGAGCAAATAGAAGTTTTGTTTGAAAAATTTGTATAATGTCCAGAAAATATTCCAGATATCTGCCTCTCTCTCAGAAAAGCTGTTTTTAATGTCTCCTTTCTCTAGCTTATAAACTAATCTTAAAAATCTAGTATAGGGCGAAGGGCATGGAAGTTGGGCTCCTATCAAACATTGATAATCTTGCATTTATCTTCTTTAACTACTCAGATGACAAAAAAACTACTATCTAAAATTCTCCTTTTGGTTAACTTTAACTTCTTGGTAAAGCATATCTCATTTCTCTTACGTTTCCTTTAAACCTCAGTTTGTCATGGGAAGCAGAGCAAAAACAGTTCCTTTCGTTTACTTTGAATATCTCATCAGCTGAATCTTCAGGTCTGATTCAGACCAGTTTTAGGTGAGCACAACTCCTGCTGGAGTCCTCAGATTTTAACATATACTCTTTTCCTTCCTTTCCATTTTATCAATTTCTAGCTTCTTTTTAAAAACATATAACTTGTATCTTTTTCCCTTATGTGTTACTATTTTTTGACCTTCCCCAAAATATTTGCTGTGTATAGTCCATCACCATTTCTCAGCTATCTTTTCATTAGCTTCTCTTCTCAAGTAATTTGTTAAAATATCCTTTTTCTACTTTTTCCCCACTTTCATGCAATAATGCATTTTCCTTTTCTAGAGTCTCCCTGCTCCTTTGTCCTTTAGAGAAATCTAATTAGTAGATAAGGTAATGATAAGCTATATAAAATAAAATAGGATTTTACAAGCAATGCCTAGTTACACTCTGTGTCCATGTTCATTTCATTCTGAATCTGGATTGTTTTATCAGTATAAACTTCTGTTCAAAACACCAAATTCTGCAGTTATCTAATTAGCTCAGCAGGGAGGTTCCTTGAAACTTAAAAAATCCATGTTTATATAGAAACACTAATTGGAGTTGCTTTTATAAATGATGGAGTATGGGAGCAGAGTTTGTTTCTCTTTATCCTAAGTTTTTATTGCCTTCAAGTTTTTGAATAGTCTCACTCTTATACTGAGAAACAACTTGGATACAATGCTACTATTTACTCCAGTACGTTTTATTTATTTTGTCCCTTGTACTTTGAGATCAGTCCTCTCTGAGGAACAATCATTGTTTCTCAAATATTACATAAACTCAAAGCCTACTGTCGTGCTTATCTTGGTTTTGCTCAAGTTAAACATATGGTCTTGAAAAAAAAGCTGTGAAAACAGTCTTTATCATTGTCAGTTTTGCCATTTCTAGAAGGTCTAGCAGCTGGGAAGCTCTGAACAGTCATGGTAGTCAGACTAAGAAAAGTAGGAAATCTGAGAGAGAGGAAAAAAAAAAAGTCTTACTAAGCTAAATTTGGAGAAATGTACTCTATTTTAAAATACCATGCAAGAATCAAATACTGCCAATGAAAATATCAAGAATGGAAAGAGGAAGAAAGCATCAGCAAGGGATGAATAGAATATTTATTCTGCAGAAAGGGAAGTGGAAACCCTTCAAGATGAAAGTTGTATGTGATTCTATTTTCTACTCAAAATCAGTAATGCTTTTTTAGTGAAAAAATATCATAATGGTAATTATAATTAATTAAATTAATTGCATCTTTAAAGACAGATTAGCAAATCACCCCAATGTCTAATCAAGATCAATAAGAGCTAAGCTCCCTCCTCCCCCCGACAAAACCAACAAAACTTCCCTTGAGACATGTTTCAGAATGTCCCTTACTGAGGTTTCTTCTTTTTTCCAGGCTTCTAATACATCTACACTAGCAGGTTAGTGCAAATCAGGAGCATATTTTCAGGCAAATTTCTCAGTCATCCCTTTTTAATATGTTTTGTGTTGCATTACAGAGCAGGCTCAAGGATCATCCCCCCTTGAGGATGAAACTAAAGTGCGTCACATAGAGCACACCTAATACATCCCGCCCAGGGCACCCAACTAGCACTAGTTCAAAGAAACAAAACCTCTGAAATGCATATAATGTAGATCTCACTTCCTCAGCTATTTTCCTCTACGGGTTTACTTTTATTGGTCAACACTACTTACCAATGTAGACATAAACACCGTGGTCCACAAACAGACTACACAGACCACAAGATCATGTAGACACTGATACAGCAAGCAGTGAGTGAAAAGCTCTGTGAATAGCTGATAGTCTTGGCTTACTGGCATTTTTGAAAAAATGGAAGAAGACTTGACTGGACATAAAACTTTATATGAATGGAATCAAAACATGTCTCTAGTTTTTCACAGTATTAGCTGTTAAAGACAAGTAATAAGGAAGGATGTTTTAAAAATAAAGCTATTTGGAGTAAAGGAACATAAAATTTCCATTTTAGAAGAGTGTGGATGAAATTTTGTCTTTCAGTTGTTTTTTCCTAGTTTGTTTCTTGGGTTTTTTTCCTAACACTCTCCATGCATTTTGGTTGTTTAATCTTCTCTGTTTTTCAAAAACAAATTGTTTAGGCCCAACTCTTTCTTCAAAGAGTTCCTTTGGAGTTCCTTCCTTTCTTTTTAAGGTTGGTTTCTCAAATAGATGAGATGTATGCAACTCTGAGTATATCTGTCTTGTCTTTAACTTTTGAACCTATTGGCTAGTTGCTGCCAGTTCAGGAATACTAGGCTCAAAGAGCTTTGAAGGAGAGTGAAAGCTACTGAGAGTGAGTATTCTGTGAGAGTTCAAATCCTTTTGGCCATTGAGAATCTAAGTGTAAGAGACAGTACGATAAGAAATCAGACTTGATTATCCCTGCTTTTCATGAAGCAACTTGACATTTGTGTGAAATAGTGAACTAGTTAAATGCTATGCAGAAATAATAGATTTAACTCTTAATCATCAACATCTTTTTCTTCGACAGTTACATATCAGATATTTAATTTCATTTCATGGAGACATTATTTGCATTTTATTTTCCTTATGGGTTCTGGGGCAGATTAATATGGAAACCACCAAATCCTCAGGTTTTAATTTACATGTTGAGGGGGTTTGTGTTTTCTGTTTTGTTTTATGGGGTGTTTGTTTGTTTGTTTGTTTGTTTAAACCAAAAGCTTTTCTAAGAAATATATATCTCAGCATAAGCTGTGGTTGAGCTGGTATGTAATGCATGGCTGTGATCTCCCAGCCCACTTAATGTTCATGTTGCAGATATGTCTTTGCTCATATTTATAAAAAAGTGAGCATATGCCCTGATCCACTAACAAAATCTGCATTAAGTGATTGCACTGTCCCCATAGAGTCCTATCCCACTCCTGGGTGGAAGCCACATTCAAAAAAACCTGCTACAGCTATTGATGGCCTCCTTGTTTTCATCACAGTATTCTTCTAATTGCCATCTGGCAACTAGAAGGACTAGAATAAAAATATTTTCACATTTGCGTCATTGCTTTCTGTACTTTTGGCTTAATACGTGCACACTTGTGTTTTGAAATTGCTCTTAGCTGTCTTTATAACAGCTAGCTATCTCAAACTGTGTTGTAGGGAGGTAGTGGGGTCTAGAGAACAAATGGGGATTGATGCCTGTTTTTCTGAGGTTTCAGTATTAGCAGCCAATTGCAATGAATGGGAGGTATTTCTGTAGTTAGTTGCAATTTTAATACTTGCTGGAATTAGGAGAAGGAGGGGGCAATCCAGATATTTTTCTCCTGGCATCATTTAGCTCTGTGTTCTGTGGATCAGATGCTGCCCTTCATACAGGAGAAGAGACTGGAGGAAGTCTTCCCCTGGAAATTACCATGAATTCCTTGGAGGGGATGAACTATTTTATTCCCCCTGCTGAAAGAGGCAGGAGGGGTTACCTTCACCACGCATCTGTGGTGAGTCCCACCTCATCTGGGACACAGCAACAAGCAGACTTCTCAACACCAGCCTAGATGCTGGAGTGGCTAAACACATTCCTGCCACTGAAACCTCATCCGGAGCTCATGACACAGTGTGTGCACTTGCCTGGTCATCTCTTCTTCAAGTTCCAGCAGATGCATTCCTTGCTGTATTGAAGTTTTCAGAAAGACTAATTAGAAAAAAAGCTTGTTCATAAAAAGAAGTTAAGTCTTCTCAGTTTTTAATAGGTTACTAAGCTGACAAAATAGACACTCAACTAAAATGTTAACAAACATTGTGAGTTTCAGCCTTTTCTTTTATATCTCCAAGGGGGAAATAAAAACAGGCAAAGGGTTGTCAGAAATGTTAGATTTTCTTGAATTTGTAATTGGATATTCTATACAAGGAGAAGGCAGTCATAAGAAAACATGACATAAGGATGGTGGTACTGTACAGCAAGACTAGGTCAGACCAAAAGTTGATCTGGCTCAATGTTCTGTCTCTCACAGTGGCCAGGAGCAGATTCCTACTAGTGGCAAGTCATGAAAGAATATAAGAACAGGACCACCTCACAAGGAGGATTTACCTGGTAGTTCTTTTCTTTAGCCCTCTGGTTTCCTCAAAAGTCTTCAATTTAGCTCAGAAACTCAAGCCAGAGTTTGTGTCTTTGTTTAATAGCCCTTGATACATCTAATTACAAATGGAGGAAAGGTTGTCCTCAGTGTGCTGCCTTAGGTAATGTGAATCATGAATTGGGACCTTCCTTAATCCATCAGAATTCTGAATAAAATTACAGTAAATTTAAAGAACAACAACATGCAATTTCATATATACTTTTGTATGAACATTTATATTATGCTTAAATGCCTATCTTTGCACCCTGGAGGCTTTTTATGTCTGCAGTACTAGTAAAGTGTTATACTAAAGTGGTTCTCTTCCACAAAATATCATTTATGTTTATGGTTACTATTCCCTATGTATTTTTAAAATCTGCACCCATAGAATTCCTAATAAAAAATCAAAAACATGCATCTACACCACACTTAGTTTTTCAGTAATTCTTTCTTTGCAGACACATCCCAGATTCCATCTCCTATCTGAAATCTAGCCAATGTCTTGTAGCACGTCAATCTTTCTCCATCTTTTGTAATTGGTATGATCTCAACACTAAGTATGGTACTAACAGGAATTTTAAACACAGCTGGGAACCTCTAGTCTATAAATAAAAACGATTCTTGGAACCAAACCTGTGCTGATTTATATGGTTGTTGATTTGGTTTTCTTTTTTTGGAAAACATAAGTAGTAATTTCTGGAATACTGCAAAAATATTCATTAAAAAAAATACACAAGTTATCAATAGGGAATTAAATGGCATTTCTGAGACTATTGTATGTGTCATCTGGAATTTCTATATTTATGTTTTTACCAGAGTTTCATGTTAAAGCAAATTCTAAAACCAAATTCTTCTTCTGCCTCTCTTTATGTAAGTAAAAGCTGTACATTAAAAACTTCAAAAATCAGTGTTAGAAGGGAAGGGATGGTCTGTAATCAGAGAGTCATAGTTGAGAGTAGCTTAAAGATTAGAAAACATGCTTTGTAGAGTATAAAATACTATTGATTGATGTCTGAAACGTCTAAATTATTTTTGTTTGCTGTTGTTAGCAGACTAAGCTCACTGACTAGATTCCTTTATATTCTCATCTAGACTGAATTTTCCAAAAGCAAGTCAAGTTGCAGGAGGACTTAAAGCTGTTTTCTCAGAGCTCTCTAGGAAGCTGTGGGCCACAGGGGCCAGGACAGGGTGAGATGATGAGCCTTCGCTTAGGCACATAGATGGGGGGTTGTGCCCCCATACAGTGTGGGGATGCAGACAGTCAGCAAACAATTCCTTCTGGTTTCCATAACTAAAACCCAGTCTGAGGCAATGCTCAACACTGCATACATCTGCAGTAACACAATGACAACTTTGGTCTTCACTCCAGAATTAACTTACATGTCTTTCAACTCCGTGGGTTGGCATGCACTGAGACTGTACTGATATACATGGCCAAATTTCATCCACATCCCACATACCCCATCATTTGAAGTTTAAAGGCAGATTCTGGTCCATGACTTAGTGTCAATATGCTCTTGGTACTAAAAGGATATTTAATTTATTTATGAATTATTTATAGCCGTTCTATTTCTCAATTGATAATTTAGTAATTATTTCTTTAATTGGTAGAGATTTTTGAGTTGCTTTTTTAAATTGAGATAGCTAATAACCTTATGTCTAAATGCATTATTCTGTGAAGTGATTTGCATACTGGATGTGCATCTGCTTTAGTTGCTGTCATATTACTAATTTTTAATTTTTCTGAGAAACTTCCATTTTAGCTAAAATATCTAAAAAGCATTTTATATAAACATTTTTTCGTCCAGGACTAAGGACCAGCACAATTCTATGTATGTCTTTGAAAGCGTTTGAGATTGGGTGGATGTGGGACCTTTTCATTCTTACCAGTTTTCAGAACCTATATGGCTACTGACAAAACCACTAGAAACAGACCACAATTTCTTCTGTTGTGTAAAATCCTGATAACATGTATAGTCATTCACAGACTGCAGTTTTCTTGTATCAAACTCATATTAAATTTCAGTAACATTGATATAACAGCGATTTTCATATTATGGTGTTTTGTTGAGGAGCTGCTGCCTTTGATTAATGAATAATATGTTTCATAAAACCAAGGAAGTTAAGAAAGCATCTTTTGTAATACCTTTCTGTTAGGGAAGTGTGGCATCTTAGCTTTTTTCAAAGCTTTTTTTGTTGGCATAAAGAATTAGACTGTCCACATGATACCAAAAAAATAAAGTACTGATATGAGCTTGTAGTTCACAGAAATAAGAATGACTACCTCTTTGTCAAAGAAAACCCCTTTTGTTTGTAGGGAGACAACTTTCTTTATAAATTTTAAGCTTAATACTGTAGGTACATAATTGTTCTGAAGATTCTTCTACTTTGTACTGTTCTCTTCAATGGAAAGAAAAATGCTAGCTTAGACTTTCTTACTTTATCTAATTAGGATTTGTCAGTTGCCACCCATAAAGGTAGTGTTCAGTACATGCTTCAGTATCCAAATATATCTAAATACATTTAGCTGCTACGAATAAATGATTATCCTATAAGAAATGTAATTTATAGTTATTTGTGTACCAATATTACCTGTACTCTGAAGTTATAAGCCTAGTCTCATTTTCTACTTAAATAGAATGTTTCTGGTGCTTAAATTTTTTTGTTAAAATACCCCTTCTGTTCCTTTTGTTGAAAGATCCCTGCTACATAAAAATACAAATTATAGAAGGATTTTTCTCTGCCCAAAAATATATTTAATTTTCTTCCCCCTGCTCTTTCTCTAAAAAACACAGAAATCTTCATCTTTGAGGCAGTAACTCTGAAATTTGATTCCATAAGTACAGCATTAAAAGGTATAAATATATTAAAACTATAAATGTATTTGGCCCAAATTAGGTGTATTTCTGGAATGTAAATTTATCCTTTTGGAAGCCTGGATCTCTCACTGGATGTACCTATGCAGTTCCCTCTGTATTCAAAACTTACAATTTTGAGGTGAATGAATCCTGAGTTTTGTATAGATTGAATTTTCAGTCATCATATATGATGATTTATATTGTCATGTAAATGACCACTTATCAAATAATGTATTTCTTATAATGATTATGCAAACTGTTTTAAGGCAGCACAGCACAGCAAAGGTTAATGACACTAAATAAAATGACACCAGGAAGGAATCTGTCTGAAGTAATCCAATAATTCCCTATTGTTTGGGAAGGCTGAATTTATTTTGAGTAATCGGTGGTTTCTACAAGAAAACAGTGGTAATTATATTTATGTCTCCCAAGTATTTTCTCAGGAAACAGACTAACAGCCTTGCTTGGTTTGTTTTAAGAACAAACACAGTACCACTATAAGTATTTTCTTGTTGACTCTGTAGATGAAACAGATTAGTAATGGAATGAAATGTGATACTGAAAGAGCACATTTTTAGGGTATTTTGCAAAAGAGAAAATAAAGGCAGAGTTTGCACAAACTTTATGGATTCTGTAGAAATGTTGAACAGTGTGTACATATCCAAATGCAAAACAAACAGGGCCTTGTTGTTTTATGCATTATAGGATGAAAACTGACAATAGTACCACATATTCAGCTAGGTGTGCATCTTAAAATCATGAGCTTCAGCAGATTGACACCTAACCTGGAAAGTAGATTAACATTGCTGAAGCCACAGATAAGTTAGTACAACACATTTTTGTTTCTTTAATGGGATATTTGGCACAACTTTAACGAGTGAAAAGTACTCCCTAGACATTCAAATAAAACGTACATTTCCCTGGACATATATGGGGTTGTATAATGTTCTCCCTAACAGCAGCATTGTAGTAATAAATACTTTAAGATTTTGCAAGATGCAGTCCATTGGCCATTCTCCACATAACCTAACCTAACTGGACATCCCTTGAGTTAAGATATAGACAGAAGTGATCTTAACTTAATTTGCATGGTTCTCCTCGGCTCTCTGTCCTTCAGTCTGTCAAGTGATTTGGAATGGCTGCAGCATATAAAGTCAATAGATGGTTGCAGATGGATCATTATAAGCAGGAGACTTGACATACAGAATTTAAACCAATTTCTTATCACTTTTTGGTTTTAATTTTCTATTTTTAAGCTCTGATACAAAATTAATAATGGACTGTAATGACAAGTTTGTCATAGTCTCTTGCTAATAATGATCACCAAGATGTTTGTTTCATTGTTAAAAGTGTAGTTAGTTATCATTTATGTTCTATAGAGGTTTACGAATAAATTTTTTCATAGATAAGCATGCAGTAACTGAATAATCTAGAAATGCCTTTGTTGTACATTACAATTATAATCTTGTTTCTCAGTGTTTGGTATTTCATTCAGAGTCACATGTGAAGCTGAAAACAGCTAGAAAAAAATTCAGGTTTTTCAGCAATTATTCATTGACAATGATGAGGTTAAGGGATACAGTCATGTATAAAGACGACAGTCTGTAAATTCCTAATTCTTTCTGGAAATAGCTGTGTGGTTTTAGTAGACTGATAAAGCGTATAGAAAACTTTGCATAAAATATGTTTAACATCATCAGAAGACAATACTGCAAACAGTGGCAGCATAAGAATTTTATGCCTTTGTACTAAGAAAAACAAAAACAGCAACAACAATAACATACACAGTGTTTTTACTTTTGTGTTCATCATCTACTCTTTTGCAAATAGTCTACAGGTTGATGAAGAGTTCAGTTTTCTTATCCATTCCCTTCAGACATAGCCATGATAATAATTTTACTAATGTAGATTTTTGTCTTCTCTAACTGAATAGCACTGTTGAAATATACCTGTCTGAACTGGATTTGACCTAATGGTTCATAAGACTTTCTGCTGAGCTTTTTCTGTACTTGTTAAATTCTTTTGGTGCTCTGGTAATTTTTTTAGATTAATTCCTAGGAAGAAGCCATAGTTTCTTACTGCAAGCACTCCCAGACGCTGGGAAAAGGACTCTGTGTTTCTCCATTCACCCACTGCAAACTTACATGTTATTACAATGGGAGAGAATGATAAGCTCCTGGATGTTATTGAATGCTCTTATGTGTCTAACCACAGAAAAAGGGTTTAGGAAGTGGATCAACAGCTTTTATGTTTTTAGATTCCATTTTAATAGGTAGACCAAAAAAAAAATTGTTAACGGTAAATACAAATACAGAGACACAACAACAACAACAAAAACAAATCGGTAGAGGATGAGAGGAAATGGCCTCAAGCTGTGCAAAGGGAGGTTTAGATTGGATATTAGGAAAAATTTCTTCACTGAAAGTGTTGTCAAGCACTGGAACAGGCTGCCCAGGGAAGTGGTTGAGTCACCATCCCTGGAGATATTTAAAAGACATGTAGATGTGATGCTTAGGGACATGGCTTAGTGGTGGACTTGGACTTGGCAGTGTTAGGTTAACGGTTCGATGCAATGATTTTAAAGGTCTTTTCCAACCTAAATGTTTCTATGATTCTAGGTCTAAAAGGTCTCATGTAGGTTATGCTGAACACAGCCATTGAGAGACTGTGTCATTCCACAGGTCTGAAAGCAATTAGGAAGGATGAATCCAAATAGCGTGCAAAAGTCTGGAACAAATAGACCACATCCTCAACTGCTGTAAATTGAAGCATCTCCCCTGAGTTTAGTGCAGCTATTTTGATCCTATCACAAGAACAATAACAGCAACAAAACGTGACTTTTCAAGTAAATGTACTTCAATGTCCTTCCAAGAACATTCATACAAATGAGATTTAAGGAAAGAATTGTCTTCACTGAGCACTGAAGACTGTTGAAGAACCTATCATATTGTCTACTCATACTCAATATTTAATGGCACTATCCTTAATATTTACCATATGTAAGCATGTATTCTGCTTTATCAGTGCCTGTCAGCTCTATGGAAAGAAAATGTACCACCTGCACCCATGTGATCACTTTTAACTCATCTTGTAACCACAATACCTTTGTACGGTACTTGAAAACAGGGGGCAGTTATTTACATCTTCATGCTTTACTTTTGCTTGAAATTTGTGATCTTTAAAACAAAAATTGTCTTCACAGGGGCTTGATTTAAAAATTAATAATTGCTTGAAAGACATCCCCAGAACAGAAGATACAGAGCCTTCACAACAGGAAACATAAGATACAGTTCAGCAACACACAGCTTTCTGAGTTTTTGCCAAGTTATGACAGATATGCTGATCGATTACTAAAAGGTAGAGCAAGGCCAAAATCTGGATAGCATATTCCAGTGAGACTGGAACCACTTATTCTTCAATTAGCTCTTGAAACTGCGGTTTAACTTCAGTTTACATCATTGTGTAACAGTATCAACCAAATAGCTTTGCAATGTCTTGCTGAACTTTGGCGTTACTTATCTAGAAACCTGAAGTTGTAGATTGTGACAGTTTTTATTTCTGTGGGGACTGCAGTAATTGTACTCTTACAGGATTTGTCATCAGTTTGCCAACACAAGAAAAGGTGTATTCATCAACCAGCATGTCCACCAACAGGTACACTTGAGAGCTAATTTGAGCAAAGTTTCATTGCCCTTAGGATGTTTAATTGCATCTACCCTTGGTGTTTCTAAAATGCTTCCCCCTACTAAAATGGAGTAGCCTGAAAGGATTTCATGTGAAAATTAATGAAGAAAAGTTTTTAAAATACTAACACGTAAATTCCTACCAATATTTGAAGCTTGAAAAGGAGTGAGATTTGTTTGGAGCAATGGCTAACAATTCATGTCAAGGAAAATGTAAACAACTCTGACAAACACACTTTAAATAGCCTAATATATTATAAACAAAATCCTTCTTTTGATCATTCAAACCTGAATTTGAATGGTCAAAAAGTCCTAAACAGGAAACAGAACAAACAGTACTAAAAATAGGTAATCCGTGTAAGGTTTATCATCTACCCATTTTGGATGACATTTCATTCTTTTAATCAATATTAATCCTCATTTGGCATATTATTTTGGTGCTTGTGCCTGCCTCAGGAGCAGCTTCAGATTTCAGAGTTTATCTTCTGTGGAAAAATTAGGATCTTTGAATAAAAAACAAAATGGCCTTAACTTTCTTCTTTCCCTTTGATGGCTTAATGATAATCTTTGTTAACATGTCACTCAGAACAGGAAGGTATATAAGCATGTGCAAGACTAAAGGCGTTTAAACAAAGATCTAAATGTTTCTGTCTAAATTATTGAGAAATTTAGGTTCTTTGACAATTAGAATTCAATATTCCAAACTGCAGGAATGTAATTAGCAAATTCCAAATGAACAGTTTATTTAGAATTATTTTGGGTTTTTTTAAATGATACATTAGTGATACATAGTGATACATACAGATATTGTTGCTTCTCCTAGTGAGTTTGAGTCCTGAAAAGTGTCTATCTAAAGGTTGATGAGGACATTTCTCAAGTAGTTCCAATTATATCCTGTTCATAAAGTCTTGGCAGTGAAGAGTTTTGCATATAGATGAAGCCTTAACATTTTCAAATGTATGTCATTTTGCTGAAATACCCATTTATGAATTTATTGGAACTGGGAAATTGTAAAGAGCCTTTTTTAGACTTCTTCATGCAACGCATTTATACTGTAGTCCAGTGCACTGGGACCTAGCAAGGATATAGGAGACATGCTCGTGACCCTGAACAGAACAAGTACATGAAATCTGTGTTTCATACCTGGCCACTGCCCCCAGCCTCTCTCTTACGCCAGTCTGTGTATGCCTGACGAGTGCTTCTCTTTCCTTTTCTATCCCTTGCTCCCTCTTGTGTTTTATCCATAATGATTTCATCAAATCCAAAACTTCATGAAATGTCTTGGCATGAACAAAATAATATATTTGATACAGTATGAAATGCGAAAGTATGAAATACTTTACAAAATTGGGTAATTCTACTGTGAAGCAAAAGCAAATATTGAAAATTTGAAAATGGTTTAAAAAAAAAAAGAGAGCTGCCTGTCTCTGTTTTGCTGTACTTTCAGCAGTTTCCAGGTGTATTTAAACAAAATAGGATGGGTTTTTTTTTTTTCTTATACTTCAGTCATTAGGGGAAATATCTCAGGTTTAACTTACACTATTTAGGAAAAAAAAGGAAGATGTCAGCAAAAGCTTTCATGTTTTTCTACAAGGCATATGGCAACTTGTACTGCTCAAGACAAATGAGAGTAAGACTTCAAGCATTCTTTTCTTTTTTTTTTTTTTCCTTAGGAGGATTGCTTTTTAAGCATGAAAACAGATTAGGTCAGTCCACAAACCCTGGTGATTCTGTTTCACTGAAGAAGTTTGAATTTTGCATGCAATAAACCATACCTATATTGTGTGTTAATGGTTTTCTATAAACCAGCTTCATAATTTGGATTAATTCTCATCAATTTGTTTAAGGAGTTGACTCAGCAAGAACTGAGTTATGGAAGAGCCCTACCACCATGTGTAGTTCTGGGTCCAGAAAGAAGTCACATCTTCAGACAAATAAAGAGCGGCTGAAAATATTCATTTCTGCATTATACTAATATCTGTGTACAGCTACAACTGAAATTGCTCGAATACTTTGAATTTTTCCTAGTTTTTTTAATTGTTTTGGTAGTTCATTTTACATAGGATCATGTAAGTAGCATATTTTTAGTTTCTCTCTCCATAATATGTCATGGACTGTGCTCAGCTTATATTAGTATGACAGAAAATATTTTATATCTGTGGATAAATAACATTATATAGATAATTTTTACTACATTATTGTCATTTTATAATTATTTTAGAAATAAAATATAGTTATTATAATAATAGAATATTATAATTCTTCATCTAACATTACCTAAACAGAAAGTAGAGTTTTCTGAATACCTGATTTATATGGCCTAGCTTTGAGCCATATGGTTTTCTGAGCTGCCAGACCATCTTTGTGTTTAAGCTCAGAAATAACAAGGAGCTTAATTCTAACATTTTAGCATAGTCAGTCTGACTGCAACTGAAGTGCATTCTCTCACTGCATACAAAGTACAGTAGTGCTATTAACTTGTCTCATTAGTGAATTACCTTGTTTCTTGTTACTCCTCCATTCCCCTATTTATTTTTTTCAGTTCTATTGATTGTCCAAGACCCAACAGAATTCTTAAGATTTTCAGACTTAGACGTTCTGATTCCATGTGTTCTTTTTCACCATAAAATGTTGCTATAAGCTTTTTTTATTGTTATCATTATAAAGTTTTATTAAAGCAGCTTAGAACAAGTATCCAAACTCTGGTTATTCTCCTCCTTTCTGTAGATGTGATAGCAGGAAAAGATATATGAGAGACAGTCTGTCCCCAGTTTTTTTAGACAGGAAATGGACAGACATTGTCTATGATGTCCTCCTTTTCTCTTTTTTAGCTATTCATCAAGCATTAGAATTTTTGAAAGCAAGTTGTCTCTGTGAAACTGTTTCACAGAACAGACCATATCCTAATAATTTTGTAACTTTTAAATATATCCTCACTTACGTATTTTTTTAATCTTATTCCTGTGACCAGCTTCTGCAAAAAAAAACTATTTTATTGAAATCAGAGCTTCCAGGTGGAACATTAAGTGAAGTTTAGCTGAAGAAAAATAATTAGAAGAAAAAACGTCTTAATTAAAATTCTGTCTTGAAATATCTGGGGTTTTTTTTGGAACCATGTGTTTCAATTTTTCTTCACTTTTTCGGTATTATAAAAACCAACATTCTTAGTAAATTTTAACTGTAAGGAAACTAAAGGTTTTTTGCTTTATTTTGATTCCCATAAAAAATAAATTTCAAAATTGTGCAATTTATGCAATTGCATAATTGCAAATAAAATGTGTGACTTCGCAGCATGTAATGTATTCACTGAATTCCAAACTGGAAATCTTTCAGGAAAATAGTATAAATCACACTTTACAGTAGAGTAAAAGTTATGCATTCAGATCTCGGGCTAGCCAAATATAGTTAAAAATAATTCCGGAAAGTTATTTACCTCTGGGGCTGCACTTCTGCCTGTTCAGAGTTTACCACCACATATGCCATTTCCTTTTATGGGCTTCAAAGATCTCCCTCTTTGAAGATGCAGAGGTTAGTCTGGTAAGTCATTTCACTTAAGGTTGTCTACCTCCACTATCCATGTACATGAAAGCTACTGGGAAAAATTTCAAACCCACTTCCATTTGGGCCTGCATAATTTTGCAACTAACTTTTAAAGTTAATACTGTAATTTTAAGGCTGAAAAATGCCTATATAAAATTACACGTACGACAATGAAGACCACATTCGGCAAATTTAGCAGACTTTAGCACAAAGTTCCACATGCTGAGGAACTAAAGCTTGACAAATTAGCTCCAGATATGACCATATTAGTGGGAGCTGGAGACAGCCCTACAGGGCTGGCTTTTCTTTGACTGAAGAAATGCCCTCGAGAAGACTCATTTGAGCTAATGAAGGCATTACATAAACAGTTAAAAGGCAGTTGTTGGAGGTTGGTAGAAAGCTCGTGTATCAGCAGTTAATAATTATGAAGGTTTCCTATCTCCTTTCAGAATAAATATCCTGTCCCAGTTGTGGCAGGCCTGCTGAACGGAGACTTTCTGGTCACTAAATGTCCAGACGCTATTTTGTGTAGCATAGCGCAAGCGGTGTCTTACCTCTGCATCTCTATAGCTCCCTCTAAAGGCCAGCCAAAGGCCAAAGATTCCAATCAATAACCTGATCAGTAATGGTAAAATCATTTACTCAGAGCAATAATTAATAAAGAAGGTTTACACCGGCTGAAGGGGTCATCAGAATGTAAATTATGTATGACCGACCCACCTGGGAAGACGATTAAACTTGGCACCAACACTTCTTTCTTTCTTTAAAGAAAAGGAAAAAAAAGAGTTGCCTTCACCCTGTAGTTTGGAAATCACACATGGTCATTACCATTACGATTCACATTGAATTAAACAAAAAAAACCCTAAGTAAGTTATTTCACCTAAATATGAGACCAGTGACCAAAGATGTTTTTTGCATGTGTTTATTAGTAGAATTTGTTGTATGGGTAAGCTAATATTTATTATTAATAGATACACTAATTAAAGCCATACAAGTCATTTCCATTAGCTTACCCTCAAACTTCTACAGAGCTGTCCGTCTGGTTTTAATCAAAACCAAATGGTAATCCAAGTTCTCAGGCTGGAACAGCTAAGAGGAAGTCATTCAGAGGAGGCAGAAGAAAGCAGAAAAGATAAACAGATGATATTCGCTACATTTGTATAGAGCAAAGGATGTAGATGCTGTGGGTTACTCTGGAGACGTGATTCAGGCACCCTGTCAAACTGGAACGAAGTAGTTACAAGTGTTTTATGTCAGCAAAATACTAATATGATCAAGATGGAGTCTGTCCTTTTGCTTTTGCAGAGCTGGATTTGTGTGACTCTGGAGGATTCTCAGAAGAGGTAAAGCAACATATACCACTGCCTGCAATATGACTGCGTTTAAACTGTAGCATTCATTTTCTCAGATCCAGCTTATTCTCTCGAGTAGGAATACAACTTTAGCATACGCGTGTAAATGGTATCTCTCTAACTGTGTATATATGCTCGTCAGAATAGCACTAGACCCTTTGTCAACGCGATGTGTTAATTGAGTTTAGACCATGTTGTTCTCTGCCTGTTTCTCACTACCTGGTGCCAAAGACCAGGCGTTTCAGAGCCTTTCTTCTGTTGTTCTGGACAACTGTTATTTTTGCATGAACATTAGAGATGCATAAAATAATTTTTCAAAGGAAAAAAAAAAAACAGAGGGAGGAGTTTGAAAACACTTTTACGTTATGTAACTGTGGCACAGATCTTCCCGTTTGACAGAAATAGCCCAGCAGCATATTAAGCTGAATATCTTGAAATGCTCGGTCTTGTCGTCTTTTTTCTTTCCCCCCATCTCTGTGCGCTCTCTCCCTTTCCCTCTCCCTGGCGCAGGCAGGCAGGCAGGCTCGCTGTCTCTCTCTCCCTCTCTCTCAAAGGCAGGAAATACTTTTCAGGCAATCTGGGCCTGGTTGTTGAGGCCCCTTTCACAAAACATCAGTCTGAATTTAGTAGACAGAAGTCACTGGGAAAAGCTTGACAGGCTTATGCTTAGTTAAGGCTCCCTCCAGCTGCAGAGGGTGTTTTTGTTAGAATCACACATTGAGCAAAACTGCTTAGAATAGAGCAATGATCTCAGTAGCGAAATCTGAACTTTTATGCTAGCAGGAGCTAACTGGGACTGGGCTCTTTTGTTTGTTTGTTTGCTCCTTCATTTTGTTTTTTTGTTGGTTTTTTTTTTTTTTCTTTTATTGACCAAAGATTTGAGGGAGGTCATGTCTGAAATCCAGATCCTCTTCATCTAGGTAAGGCTGTCTTGGAATCTTTCTGTACTTTAAACTATCAAAAAATAAATAAAAAAATAAATAAGGAAAGAAAAGAAAAATCAGAAAAGAAACAAGCAGTATCCAGCACTGGAGCTTTCTGCGTTCAGGATCTCAGCACTGAAACTGGAGGTAAAAAAAATGATAATCATTAAAAATGTACATTTAGTTGTAGACTGTGCCAATTCTGTTTATCAAAATGCACCAGTTCTATAAAAAATTCTTCATGTGCATTTTTCTTCATTTTTAAAAAACATTCTTGATATGCTTAATTTTATTTGCATTCATATATAAATAGAGCTGCATGGTCTTTCTTGCATATTTTTTAATGGACATTAAATAGGAAAGCTAGACGTGTGAATGATTTCTTTTTTCACCTTATTTGCCAACAAGGAGGGCATTCGGGGCTATGTTTTTTTCTCTCCCCCCACCTTCCCTTCCCTCCAGCAATAATGATGATGAGGAGTGCTTTAGGTAGATATATCAGTTATACCTCTGCTGGGCTTGGTCTCCAGCCTTTTCTCAGTCCTAGAAGAAATTTGTGGTATAACTGACAATACAGTCTTAAATGTGTACACTCTAAATTTGAAATTCCAAGATTTATTTCTTAGCATTATCTAAATTAGGTTATTTTTAGTAACTTATGATTAGATACGCAGTTTGGGGTGTGCTGTGCTAGCATTTAGAAGAGAGAAAGCAAGTTTCAGTAAATGTCAGCTGACTATAATTTTCAGTGAAGATATATGAATTTACTCAGTCTTTTCTTAACCTAGTAAACATTTAACTATTAAAAATAACAAGAATCTGCTGCTAAGGAGTTTAGGGGGAAATTCGGGGTATTATCTTTAACTGATGTGTGAATGGAGCTGCTGCTATTTTACGTAAAGGTGTGATTTAATTATTAAATTGTTATGGACATCAGAAGCATTTTTCGTGGCAATCTATATAGTATCCTTTGTCTTCCTGAAAATCTGAAAGGACAGTTGTTGCTCATAAGTCATACTAGAGCTCCTTTCTTTCTTATGTGCATCGTTAAGGGACCATATAGTTATTGGCCAGATTGGTAACTAAACAGGAGTCATCTGTTCACATATTTCAAGAAGTTTTTAACTGTGTTTTTACTGAATATTTTTTCAAAATGATTGGTGAGTAATGAAATGACTTTGTGGCATGAAAGGACGTGAAGGACTAGTAACTACTCCAGAATGGAGTCAAATATCTCCTCTGCAATAGATTGAGAACTGTACACTTTACTGCCATTCGGGTGGAAAAAAGTTGTTCCTGGTGGTCAGAAGAGGCTCTGGGTTGTGAAGGACATGGGTCTGAAGGGGACAGGGAACTGCTGGTAGGCAGCAAGTTGTTCCTGGTATATCCTGGGGTGAATTTTAAAGTTGCAATCACTCATTTGTTTATGGACAAGCCTTCTCCAGTTTGGCGCCCTGAGCTGGGAGAGCTGTGGTAGCTGGGTGGTGGGACTGAGAAGTTGAGAGGAATCTGGATGGCTTAGTCTGTGTTACTCCTGTAAAATTTGTGCTGCAACTTTGATGTCTCAAGGGATTTAGCGTTAGTGGCTTTTGCTGCACTGTATCCCCATACTTGCTCCTGCAAGTATGCGTGTACGTACTTAGTGAGTATTCTAGTTAAACAGAAGAGAAAATACCGAGTAATAAAAATAATCATTCCATATCGGGGGTGCCGCCTTCTGCAGCACTGTCTTCTGGGTTTTAAAGGATATAATGACCTCATCTGACCTCACTTGCAGATGAAAATACTTGACACCTGAGACAGTTGAACTATAGAGTAGGTAACAGAATAGAACCCAGAATGTATTTTCTCATTTAACTGTGAAGTTTCTTATAGGCTATAAGAAAATGTAACACAGATAGCTGCCCACCTTTTTGATTTAGAAGGTTCATTTAAAAGTCCTGAAGACAAATCACTGTTCAACTCCTGCTTCTACTTAGGCTAACTTCTCTGTTATGCTAACCTGTTTTTGTTTTTTAAGATACTGTTGTTCAAGAAAAAGAATTCACAGAAAGCTTACTGTCTAAAAAAAAACCCTGAAAATTATTTTACAGATATATAGCAATAATGAACATGGAAAATGAACATCTAAAGTTTTTGACCTTGCTCTGTTCCTTCAGAAATGTTAATGTTCTTAATTTGAAACAAGAAAATAGCCCAAGTAGTTATATCAGATGACTCTTTTGAACAGTTAAGCACATGAATTTATGTCTGAAGCCTTGAGAAAAATTAATGCAAATGGTTGCATTCATGTAATAGAAATTATTCAAATAGATTTCCTTCACCATAAATATATGTTCCTGCAAACTTATTTTCTTTTGAACCTTGTACCTGTTGACCTACCATGTTAAATTCCATAATCAGAGCCCTTGAACAAAATAAGTTTGTACATTTGGACCTAACTCATGAAGATCTCTGTAACACAAATCAAAATGTATTCCCTCCTAAAAGAAAATTAAAAGCAAAGATAACAGTTTGGGTAGGCAGTTTTTGAATAGTCGAGGTTTATAGTAATTCTTCTAAATTGCTGAACTTAAAATTAATTTTTAAGTTATTCTTTAGGTGGTGGAACAATAGAAGGATGCCCATTTTGGCTTTTTCATAAGTCTCAAAAGTTAATTAATTTTTATTTTTTTTAATTGTCAGAAGCATTAAGCTAAATTTTGTATTATATTTTTCTGTGGTTCTTCACATGAATTTTGTTGCTGAAATGTATCTTCTTTCATATAAAGCTTCCCTGAGGAGGGCAGTAGCAGAAGGAGGAAGAGAACTTAGGAACAGTTTTCTTTTTTCTTAGAAAGGAGATATATTTTAGAGTATTCTCCTTTTTTCTTTCAGTCATCTGGTTCCATTTTCTGTTGTTTGTTTGTCTGGAGAAAAAATTAAAAGATGTTTTTTATGTTGGTCTTCTGTTCCTTTTACAAAAGAAAAAAGAAAAAGACAAAAATTGAGTAATATAGCGGTAAAAGCAATTGAAATAGTATATCCAGAAGGGCTAGATCTTGATTTCCCTCCTAATAGGAAAGAGCCTCTGGAGGTCTCTGGTCCAACCTCTCACTAAAAGTGGGGTCAACTAGAGCAGGTTGCTCAGGGGCTTGTCCACCTGGGTTTAAAATATCTCCAAAGATAGTGATCACTGTGAATACTTGGTAAGGACTTTAAGCCTGGCTGCATCCACAGTGTATTTTTTATATATGTGTGTGTGTGTTTATATATATGTGTATGTACATGTATACATACGTATGTGTGTGTATATATATATATATAAAAATTATATCCCAAACCAAATTTATATAGAATTTTCACATGCAAATCCTGTGTATAGTAGGATTGTGAATATTATTTTTATGGAAATAATTACTGATTTTGAATTTGAATATGTCTTGGGGCTGCTCACTGCGGCCCATATTTCACCATTGATATTTGTTGATGCTTTTAGAAACTACTTATTTTAAGAACAGTCTGTTGGTAGAGAATTTCAAATCCACTATTAAAATAATAACTTCTTTCTCTTGAATGAGAAAAATTGCTCATGTTGAAACTAGAAATGCCTGGAGTTTTATCTGGCACATCTCCGGCACATTGTACATCAGCCACTGAACACAAATGCAGAGGTTTGCCTTAGGTTGTGTGTATCTACATTAAAACTAATTTAACTCATACAGTGTACTCTTTACTTCTAGCCTTCACTTCCCTTTAGGCTCTTCTTTTTCTTACTCTGATTCATGATATTTCCTGTTAGCTATTTTATTATATTTTGTGTCAAAATCCGGTAGGTTTAGATTAAATGCCCTTGAACTTTAAGAAAGTTTGTAAACGACTTCAGTTACCTCTGAATCTGTAGTGGTTGTCCTGCCCTCTAGCTCACTCTTCATCAACTCTAGGCTTTCCAGGGTAGGCAGGTCTTATCAGTGAGAGTTTCATATAGTCTGTTGCATTAGATCTCAACCATGACAAATACTCTTTAATGGTTGTCGTGGTTTAACCCCAGCCAGCAACTAAGCACCACGCAGCCGCTCACTCACTGCCCCCCCACCCAGTGGGATGGGGGAGAAAATCGGGAAAAGAAGCAAATCCACGGGTTGAGATAAGAACAGAAAAGAAGAAACTAATAATGATAATGATAACACTAATAAAATGACAACAGCAATAATGAAAGGATTGGAATGTACAAATGATGCGCAGTGCAATTGCTCACCACCCGCCGACCGGCACCCAGCTAGTCCCCCAGCGGCGATTCCCCGCCCCCACTCCCAGTTCCTATACTAGATGGGACGTCCCATGGTATGGAATATCCTGTTGGCCAGTTTGGGTCAGCTGCCCTGGCTGTGTCCTGTGCCAACTTCTTGTGCCCCTCCAGCTTTCTCGCTGGCTGGGCATGAGAAGCTGAAAAATCCTTGACATTAGTCTAAACACTACTAGCAGCAACTGAAAACATCAGTGTTATCAACATTCTTCACATACTGAACTCAAAACATAGCACCGTACCAGCTACTAGGAAGACAGTTAACTCTATTCCAGCTGAAACTAGGACAATGGTAGAATAAATAAATGTTCCAACTTGAACATCACCACACTTGTGGGAAGTTTGCCTCATGATTCAAAATTTCACTTTGTATAAGAGGGAGTCAGTGGTGAGATTCAAAAAGAAAATTTCATTAGACTGAGAAGTAAGGAAAATCTAGAGTAGTATGGAGGATTGTTGCAAGGTGTTGTTCTGGTAAGGGAGATAAGAGAAAATGGAAGAGGCAAGATGAACCAGTGAGAAATTTGCCTAGCCAAAGCAGTTGGGGTTAAATTATTGCAGCTGTATAACTGCAACTTATTAAAGAGCATCCAACAACCTTAATATTGTATTATTAGCTTCTTTGCTAAGACCATCACAAAATATGAACCTGTTTTCTTCTCCTTGTGAATTTTCTCCTGCAAGACACAGACATGTAATAGGCAAGGAAGACTTGCTTTGGATTCACTGATTCAGCCTGGAGCCTGAGCAGCCCTGAGAGGCTCAACACACTGGAAGTTGTACTGTCAGATTCATTACGCACTTTTTTGTACACAGCTGAATGGCAGATAACCGTTTTCATTTTGCTTGAATTGTTTATCTTCAGATAATACTGTTTTATCAGAGAGAGGTGGCAGCTCTCAATAATAATGCACTAAGATAAGAAGTTTTTTCTGAAAGTACAGTCTCAGAGAGTTGTACTCTCCACAGCAGAAACTGGTCTTGGAGGATTCCATGTGCAGAGACAAATCTACATTTTAGTTCTATTAAACACCTGTGTGTAGGAGATGTCAATGCCTTCCAGGCAACTTCCAAACCTTGAGTCACTGTCAGCTTAATTGGATATATAGCCAAAGATTTTACAAAAGCTTTTGCACGTCAAGTGAGAATTGGTAGCTGGAAATAGACCTGAATTATTTCAAATCGAAGGAAGATATCTGCATGAGCTCAAGTAATCTGTTTTATTTTTCCTGCACTCATGTACTCAGAAACAGTAATTTCCAGGGTTGGGTATGTCTTCCCAGGCAGGCTACAGGTGCTGAAGAGGAGAGTATCATCATAAAATCGGGAGACCAGCTGATGACTTTGGCATTGAGGTATCTCTGGAAAATACTGTAGAGAAGGTCTATTGACTATAACAGTCATATTCACTTTATGACTATTATAGAGGCAGAAAGAAAGGAGCTAAAGAGGCAAGATACAAACACACTCTACCAAGTTCTTTGACAGGTAAGTTTCCTGAATTCTAAAATAAGAATATTATAATAAAAAATGGTCAATTGCAAGGTTTTGTTCTGATGCAGACTTTTTTCCCCTCAATTTCACCAGCCTGGGAAATAAATTAAATTTTTTATATTCCTTTCTTTGAAGGCAGTGTACTTAATTAGGTCCTCCGGTGCATTTACAAAACACTCAGTGTGCATTAGATGTTAATTCTCTCTCTAGTTTCAAAGAAATACCTGGTACAGCAGCCATTCTAATTAATTTTTGCTTTTCACATCTTCAGTTACATTCCAGAAATACTTGCTCAGTTTGCTCACAGTACTTTTTTACAGGTGCATCAAAATGGGATTCCAAATGATACTGAAAATGGTTCATTCCCACCAAAAAGCACAGCCATCTCAGTAGTCATTCTCTCTAGACTCTTGATGATAAAGTATTTTTCTTTATCGATGGGACAAAATAATTTCCCACTTATGTACAAAATATATGCATAATAATGTCAACAATACTTTTTAGTCCTGTCTACATCAGGAGTGAAAACATGACCCCTACTATTCAGTAAGCAGACTGGTTGCCAAAAGTCATTGTCCATAGTGCCTCAGATTTCATGGCTATAACGAGCACCAGCAACTTTTCATTAAACGGAAACACTATATTAGAACCTTAAATCTGAAAGGCATCAGGAATACAATCTGGTTAATTTATATTGTTTTCAAAAGGACCTTCTGTAACTAGAAAATTAGTTTTTCACTAGAGTTGGCTAGAAAATGGAATTTCTTCTATCCTGAAAAAAAATTAGGTTTTGGAAAAAATTATCCTAATTCCGGACCAAAAATAATAACCACAGTTTTCTGGGTTGCCATGTCCTATGAGATGGCTTTTTCTCATTTCATGTCTTCTTTTCAAGATGCTTCCAGTTAAGGGAGGTGGGGAAAGGAGGTGTAAGGAATCTGCCAACTATGTTATTTTTTCTGTTCTCTGGGGCTGGAGAGCAGAAACAATTTTGGGGGAGGATTGGAAGGGCAATGAAATTTCCACATAGAAGACCTCCATTTTGGAAAAGGAAAAAAAAAATCCATTAGGGAACGAAAAACCTATGCAAAAAGAAGACTCCAAACCTTTACACCTCAGATTACTTCATTCCAAAGAAATAAGCAATTTATATTATGTTGAAATCAAGATGGTATAATATCTTTCAGACTACTAAATTTTGAAGACCAGCAGACTCACAGATCAGAATTGCTAAATATCTTGGCTCTGATTTTCTTCTAAAAAAATCTATGCTAGAAATGCTTTTTGGCTTAAAACCTCTTCTCTTTCTAGTGGGCAGTTATAAATTCAATGGCTGTTGTCACTCTGGAATGATGCTGTGGTGAAGGTGATGGATTATCATAACAGCTAATAAGAATGTAATGCTGATCATTAATATATTAAAATGCCTTTAACAAAATTACAGTAAAGTAGTATAATTATACAATAAATACTTGAAAAAATAGTATTTCTCTGTTTTATTGACTATTCATCAATGCAAAATAGTACAAAAATATAAAGTTGGGTATTTAAAATTGTCTTTTAATTGGTATTGATTTGATAATTAAATTGGGTGTAAATAATATAAATCTTAACAAAGCCTGGATAACTGTGGATCAGTTTGGATCCTGTCATTTCCCCTTTCTCATCCTTGAGGAAAAGGCTCAGCTGATCTGAGGCTCAGCACTGGAAATGAACCAAATACAAATGCAACCTAGATAAAACCCACTGTAATCACATGTTGGCTAAAAGTAAAAGCCCTTCTTTGTATGATGATGAGCACTGGTAATGCAGCTACTTGTTGAGGAGGAATAGAAAATAAAGCAACTCCATGCTGGTTTATGTTTTCTAACAATAAATTAAGGCATATTGACAAAGTTTAGGCTCATATCTTAGGAACCAATAATATTTTCACTAAACAAACAAGAGTTTGGATGTCTGAATGAACAACTTGCCAACTTAACTTCATTGTTTGGGGCATCCAATGTGTTGAGATCTTATAATACTGCTGGACAGTTTCACAATTTTTGTAACATGTTAAATGTCTTTTAAAGAAAGGATGTTAACAACCTTAACAGTATTACACGCTTTCACTGACAGTAAACTATAATGAGCATAGCTGACATATGTCAAAATCTATAAAGGAGAAAAGAAAATAGCTTGCTAAAGGGATAATGAGAGATCCCCACAGGACAGAGGAAATCCTTATGAAGTCACAAGAATGACTTTAGGTACTTGGCTTGATTAACTTCTTGTGTGGTTTTTCTTCTATCACAAACTTTTTGCAGTGTATCATTTATATTTACTATACATTATGGCTTCTATTTCTTTACATGCATAAGAAAAAAAAATCTTATTTCTGCTTTAATATTTCTGCTTTCTATTTCTACTTTGGTCCTCTGAAAGTTGCTGTAGTATGAGGCATAATGAATAAATGTTCTCCATGATACTGTTGATTTTTATATGGCTCTAAATCCTCTCTTTTTCAGGCAGGAAATCTTAGCCTATTTCATGGCTCCTCAGACAGAAGCTATATCATACTTCTTATTCTCTCCATTGTTTTTTGCTATACCTTTTTCTGCTCCATTTCTCTTTCTGAGATGAAATTACCATAACTGCATACAGTTTTCAGTTCATGGCATAATGAGAACTTACAAAACATTATTATGCCGCTGTATGCTCAATCTCTCTTTTGCCTACTGTGCTACATACTTTCTAATTTTCACTGAGCTTGAAATTCAGTTCCATATTACCAGTCAAGTGATTCTTAGTTTGGGGGGGGGGGGGGGGGGGGGGGTCGGGGCAGGGCGGGTCCTGATTGGTAGCAGATATCATAGAGGCTTTTATTACACATTTATAATAAGAAATTTTTTTATAACTGCATGCCATTATGTTTATTAACAGGGAATTTCATATGCAGTTTTATCTCCTAGCTCTCTGCTGCACTTGGGTCCCTCTGTAACATTAGCAAACTAAAAAGCACAGGTTCTAATAGCGGCCTTTGCAAATCTATTAATAATCTCCCTTTTCATAAAAACAAAAAATTCATATATTCTCACTTTTGTTTTTCTGGTTGGTTTTTTTGTTTGTTTTGTTTTTTCATTCTTCATTACATTTTCAGCCAATTTACTGCATATGGAGATCAGACTTGCAAGTACATAGCTCAAGACGAAGTGGTCTTTATTTGATTTGATTTTAAAACCAGCTTTTGGTGCATCCCACCATTGCTCGCAGCACCCCAAGGCTGACTGTGCAGAGCAATTCTGCCTGTTCCTTCAGCCTTCTCATTGTGTGGAGATACCATCCGTGAGGCCTAGTAAAGAGATGGGGATTTGTGGGGCAAAAATCCCTCTGCTTCCTCTTCCTTTTCATGATCAGAGAGAAAAAGATTGGGAAAAGAGTCTCTCTCTTACCCTAGAAAGGCTATACTTCCCACACCTACTCCAAGCCCTGGTCAGGATCCCTTCTGGCTCTGTGCATCTCCTTTCTCCAGTAAAACCTGTCTCTGACTCCAAAGGCATTTGCTTGGAAGAACATCCATCTTGCAGCTCCCCAGATTTCCCCCCTCTGCCTTGCAGGCATCATAATTGTCCCCTTTTGCTCCTGTGTACAGCTTTGGGTACCTTTCAGAGTTACAAGTTCAGTAATTTCTCATTCGAGTATTGCTATTCAATTCTACTAGTTGGTTCCTGATCACTTTATTTTCTTGTCCTGAAACCTCTTCTAATTGACATTCCATTATGAGTCAGTTCCTCAGACTTATCTGAGGTTGTTATCTGTTGCCTTTTTTTTTATGTTTGTTTGAGCTACAGCTGGCCAGCAATTGGTGGTGCATTGAAACAGTCTATTTTTAAAATCACAGAATCAGAATGGTTTGGGTTGAAGAGACCTTAAAGATCACCTACTTCTAACTCCCCTGCCATGGACAGGAACACCTTTCACTATATTATAGGGTATGTGCTGGTAGAAATGTTTGTATGTTGCACTTAGTTCAGACCTCTGTAATAAATACTGATACCAAAGCCACACTGCCCAACGTAGCGCATCTTTCTGGTGTGTGTTGAAGGCACAATGCAATATTATTCCAATACTAGTGTTTGAGTGTGTTTCATAAGGTTTTTTTAATGTTACCTATTATTTTAAAGTATTTTACCAGAAAATGAGGACGAAGAATAATTCCAGAAAGCACTTTTTATTATGGTTCATATGGTAGCATGTCACACTCTCATGTTGAATAGAAATATTTCAATTAAAAAAATGTAATTTTCTGTAAAATAAAAAGGTGATATTTTGTCCATAGCTGTTATTCATTCACCTTCTTTTAGAAAACTCTTGGGATTGGCACTTGTTGTATTAGTGTCACCAAAAACTTAGCCTATGGCTTTTAGTAATCCTAAATAACATAATGTATCATTCAGTTCTTATCCACCTAAGACTGTATTATAAATACATTCAGAAACTCTCCCTATGTGTCTGGCTTTGTATGACCCGAGTATTAAGTCTCTGAATACTTTCCATTTGGATAGTTATAGCTGAGTAGAACTGTTAGCAAAATTTTTATCTCACAGGTGACAGCAACTTCTATTAAGAGACAAGCCATGATCCTAAATGTTATGTATCCAACATTGCTGCTAGTATTACTTTCTCAGAATAAAAATCCATTAACAAAGTGTAAGGGAAGAGAGGGGTTAGGATTTTTATTTTTTGTCATTCACTTCACTTTTAATACTTTTTGTCTTGAAAGGCCTGCAGAATGAGGCAGAAGAGAAAAATTTTAGGTGAGCAGTGTCTAGTAAACTATACCGTCTCTATAGTTACACAGATTACATTGATTTGAGCCCTTTAAAAACAATTTTTAAAGCAGAAACACATATACAATGTACCTGAGTCAGTTTTAATATACCTGTTTGTCTTAGTGTAGGCAGGACTTCCTTAGCTTTTCTTGAAAAATTAGATTATCAAGTATGCATTGCATACTGTCACAGAAGCCCCAACTCTTCTGTTGGAGCCAATGGGACTTAGGCTATGGATTTCAGTCAAGTATTAATTACTTACCACCTTTCACTGCTACACAAGGACTCTACTTCTGTCCACTAATTTATGGCAGAAAACAAATAGTAAGAGATCTGTACAAAAATCAGCAACAGCTATATTACTGGCCTGTGTTCACATCTGTAACATATAAGTGCATCACATGCATACACATGCAAACCTTACCATTAAAAATTTTATGAAAGATTTCAACTGTTTTATTATTTCATTCTGAAGACATACTTGTCTTAAAAGTACTATGCCTTTTCTGATTTTTAGAATGAAGTTGTAAATATTTTCAAAAGAGTTATTAGTTAAACAGGTTTTAATATTTGATCCTATATGATTATCTTATATATATAAAAGAAATAAGGGAAAATGCATCTGGTATTCACTAGATTAATACCCTGCAACAAATAATTCTTATATTTCTATTCTAGGACATCAGGGTTTAGCATGGTCTATATCTATGCATTACAAAGGCTGTTTATATAGAAACTGCAGACAAGGTGAATCTCCATTTCAGTAGAATCCAAAGGGCTGTATATGTCCGGGAAATAAGAGAAGGAAGGATGGTAAATTCTAAAACAGGAGATAATTTAAAATAACTAGCTGAGTGAAGACCTAGAGGCTTATGTTTTATCTCAAATTATTTGTAAACAACATTCTGTCTCAGAGCTTGGTATGGAGTGAAAGAGCTGAATGTAAGCCAGACCAGGAAGATGTGAGATGAGTTTATAGGAAACAGACCCTATTCACTCAGACTTCCTTAAACAAAGTTTGCCGACTGGGGTCACAGACCAACAAAGATAAAATAATGATAACAAAATAAATACTTCTGCTTGATCTCAGTTGCTTACATACGCCTGCTATGTAAAAAATGTAATGACACAGTCTTTCATCTCTGTGTAAGTTCGTAAGCTAACGCTTTGCCTTATTTTTTCACAGAAAAGTTTTGCATCTCATGTAAAGCATTAGCAAAAACTGAATTCCACTGGCAGGATCGTAGGGGCTGTACTGCCTGGGCTGCCCTCTCTGAAACTCTTCTGGCACTTACTCTTAGTAAATTCTCCCATTTTCTTTGTGACTTTCTCCCAGGGCTTTTTTATTTATTGCAATGTGGAGGTCTTGCACGGTGCAATGAATTGTCAGTATGGTGGCTCTGGTGGGGGCAGCAGGGATGTCACACCTGGGTCAGTGACTGTCCTCACAGTCAGCTTGGCCAGCTGGGGATGCAACTGAGGTGTCCTCCTGTATGGCGCTGTCTTATTTATGCCTGCTTTTGCCATAGCCCTTCCATCCTAATGGTGTGGGGTTCACTGCCCCATCTCGTGTGGTGGCTGCTACTGCTGAATGGCTCTGCGTTTCTTGCCTTACCCCTTTCTTCAACTCTGAGAAAACCAGACTGGACTCCACTCCTACGTCCTAGAAGGCTGAGGGGGGAGGAGATGGAGGAGCAGAGAGCCCTGGTTGTGTGCCTCTGCCTCCCCGCTCCTGTAACTGGCAGGTTTTCTTGTCCCATCCTGCACCCCAGAAAGGGACCTGGGTCTCTGACAGGCCTGGGTAGTCACAGATACAGATATTGGAGTAAGTCCCCTTCCTCCCCTTTCCGTTCTCCCTCTAGCTCCAACTCCTGCTCCAGCTTGCGCAGCTTTTGTGGGTGTAGTTGTAGGTATCAGGGCTGTTTTGTTTAAAGATACTTCTTGTAGGCCATCACGTTTCCTGAGGGAAGCGAGAGAAGGTAAAAGGCATCTTGAAAAATGCGTTGCACAGCCAAACCTGAACGGAATTTCCTGAGATAAAGAAAGGACGCTTCTCTGAATTTTGAAAGCCTGCTGGAAACAGTTTAATTTGAGCTTCTCAGAAAAAAATCACAGGAATCCTCCTTGAAGGAAAATGTTAGACAATCAAATCATAGGAGAGCCTACCAGTTCATCTTATACATCACATCTCTCTGCACTTTATCAATTGCAAATTAACTGTTCCATGAGACTTGATACAAAACTTCCACAAATAAACAAGCATAAAAGCTTGCCCTATTTTTCATTTCCATTCTATTTTACAGTTTCTCTCCTTACCCCTTTCTTCCACTCTGGGAAAGGAGGCAGGGAGTAAGCTATTACAAAATCCATCTAAAATGGCATCTTGTTTTGTAAACACTGTGAAGCATCACAGAGGGTGCTTGAAGAGGATTCTGCTGCAGCGTGATCACCCACTGCTGACTTCCATTTCCTTTGGTCAAGAATTGCCTACTGGGTCAATATTGCCTATATGCCTTAACTCACACCCAGGATCAAGAAATTTTGTCCAGGAGAAGTCTTTATCATTTGTATTTTGTTTCAAACCTTTATTTGTCAGAAAGTTAATATTACTAAGCAGTACTAAATTTAGTGCTATTGAAAAGTAAAAGCAAAATATGAATCTGAATTATGGGAGTAGCTGAGTGGACTGTATCATACTGACAGATGCTTTGATCAGAAAAAAAGGTCTTTTCACTCTACAAAACATTTCAACAGACTGCTAAGAGTTCATCTGCCTGTCTTAAAAATCTGGAAAAATCAGATATAAAGGTTTCTAGTTGTGGGGTGGTAATGATGGAAGGGGAGAAAGGGGGATACTTCTTCCCTTGGTGAAGAGTACAAGTGGACTTGAGTGGGGCATTTCTTGGAGGACAAAAGATGCTGCACGTCAAGAAAAAAGTGAGCAGCCACAGCAGAAAAGCAGTGATCCGGGCATGAACGCTTTCTGCAAAGTGGTAGTGCACTTTATTTTCTGGCAGAGAAAGGAGTACAGTTACGAATCTCAGAGGTTTGGAGTGGTGAATCCTTCAAAGCACAGCTTATGCACCTCCATGTGAGTGCAAAGGAAATAATTTATCCTGAATACAGAGGTAGAAGAGAGAAAAAAAGTTCCTTGTCAGCCCATAACTGTCAAGCAATTATAGCAGGAAAAGAATTTCTAAGCTGAATTGTGGCAGATAATGCAGACTTTGAGGAGTGGAGGGGGAGTGGAAGAAAAGGAAGCTTCTACCAAACTGTGGGCTCCTCCTCGTGCCAGGGGAATGAGGGGATTTCAGGGATTGGTAGCTGAAGCTGCCTGCAGAGGGGGCGTATGTAAGGTAAATTTTTCATACTCAGTGCTAACATAAGCTCATATTTTAGAGAACAATGAAAGTGCCCTTGTCGTATATTTATTTGTCTTGCATTTCAAGCAAAGTATTTGATATTCTCCTGTTTAATCATTTTTTCTGCAGTCTGTGAGGCAGCCAAAACTAGTGATAGCACAAGTAAAACAGAAGGGTTCCTAAAGTAAAATTTATTTGTTTTTCATCCCCCATGAAATATAACTCTCCACATCCAAAAAATGAAAAACAGTAAGGGATCTGTTCTCCCCTTTCTGCACACGTGTAACTCCATTCAGCAGCAGCAAGATTAACACACACCCGTTAACTCATTGAATGCCTGCCTTCTGCACATTAAGAGCAGCCTAAATCTTAGGTAGATGGATGCATGTATGTCATTAGGAAGTTGCATTTTTAAGCTTTTTACACTTAATGTTACCGGTGTCTTTCCTTGATTTTTTTCAGAAATTCTCCTATATGGCTGTAGCAACTGTGTTTAATTTTCTGTAAAGTAGATGGAGCTACTGTTGTGGTAGGGGAAGAAAGAGGGAAGTTGCACCCAGGTGCAACTCCAAGCAGTGCTAATGGAGGGCGGTAGAAATCATTGAGCCCGTTTTGGTAAACCTGCCCCTTTTCAGAGGTCAAAACAAAACACAGTGGTGTTGTAAAACTAATTTAAATGCTTCTGAAGAGCTTTAGGTTCCGTCAGGGAAAGGTGCAGCAGAAGTTAAAAGTATTATCATTATTGATTTGCACCCTGTGGTGATTTTGGACCACGCACACTTAGAAATAGTAGAATATAAATATGAAATGAAGTCAGAATAAGAATGCAAATGCACTGCAAATTTATACAATAATTTGACTTTACATTTTAATATTTAGGCCTTCTCTCATATTTGACCAGGAAAGGAAAATGAATCTTAAAGTTGTATTAACTTCTTACTACAAAATTTTGCCTCTGAAAGCAGATAATTGTTTTTGGCCTGGCTCTGTGTGTTATTTTCCGTTTTCCTCAGCCTCCCACGCGCTAATGACTTGTGCATGGAATTCTCTTACCCTATGAATATATTTTCTTTTTAAGCACAGTCTCCACAGAGGTGGAAAATGTGAATGTGAAATGAAGCTTGCCATCCTCAAAGAAGGTTAAAGATCGAGGAGCGTGTACAACTCTATCCTGAAAGTCAGTTTGTCAAGATATAATTTACAGAGGTTCAGTTGCACAGGCATAATAATTCTGCATTTCTTTCAAGATGAATACTTTTATACCTTGAGGCATGTGATTTGTCAAGGCAGCTTTGTGGCCTGGTGGGCAATCAGAATTTGCCTTAGTGGACTGAAATGACCCAGAACAAACTCAGTACTTAATCTTCTTTATTGCTGAAATCAATAAGCAGATCCATGCTAAGTGCTGACAGCTCTTATGTAGGGAGTGACAAGTAGAAGCGTCTGCTCCTTGAACTTCTAATGTTTTACGGGCCAGAAGTTTTCTTTTGTTATTTGATGAAGAACATGTTAATTTTTTTTTTTAATGCACAACTTAATATGAGGTATTTTTGTTGTGCTAATTTGTACGTGCACTGTCACAAGATTAAGGTATCTCAAATGCCATCATCCAGAAGGCCCAATACAGCAGTCAGTGAAAAGCACCCACCTAGATAATTGAGTGGGGACAGTGGGCTCTGGCAGAGTCCAACAGTCCAGGTGAGCGGCAGAGTTACGGCTGACCACTCTGGCTCACAAGCTATCCTTCTGGAGAGTCCCATCCTAAGTAAGGGTTTCATCCTTTCCTTACATTAGTAGATCCCAAGTATATTCACCAAGGGGGCGGGGGGGGGGGGATGACAGGATTTATAGTGCATTTGAGGTAAGGACTATGCCAAAATCTTAAATTAGTTTTCCTAGTGTTGTATTTTTTATTACTACACAACAGCTGATTTTCCCTGCAGTTTCATGTAACACTTGTAATTACAACTTGTGCTGAAGAGAGTGAAACAATAGCAATAAAAATGGGAGCGCCCAAATGGGCCAAAGCTACTCATAAGATAAGTGGTTTATAACTTTGGTAAATTCAGAATAACCCTCAAGTTCTGCTCTACCTCTTCGGGAAACAGCCAGAATTCTGCACTCCATGGGTATCTCTGGATGGGGAAGAAATACAAAATAACTTTGTGTGCAAAACAACCATAAGACATAATGCCATTTATACCCATGGAAATTAATATCTTATGACAGACATAGTGAAAAGAGACTTATTGTCAAATTTTGGCTTTGGAGCTACTTGCCTGTCCATGCGCCCGTTTATACCATTTTTGTTTACTTGACATTGGAGAGTAATCAGAAAAAAAGTTACAGTGAATTATGAGTGCTGTCAAGTTTTGTATGAAAAGCATTAAAACTTTAACCAAAACAGTCTTCTAAATTCCCGTCCTTCTGGTCCCGCAGTCTTATCTTGCTTTTACACTTTTGTTTAAACTCTTCCTTCCCTTTCTGTTTTTTTATTTGGAGTTGATCCAATAACCCAGTCTTTTTTTATTTCTTGCAGATGTTAAAATGATGAAACCCTCTCTCCCTCTGGAGCAGCGCACAGCAGCCATGACATCTCCTCTGGTCCTCCGTGGAAGGTACGTTGCAGCCTGCTGCTGAACTGTTATGACATGTCTCTAGCAATCAGAAAGAAAAGCTGGGAAGAGCATGTGACCCAGTGGATGGGATTGGCTTTGGAGTCTGTGGAGTATAATACAGCATGTCGTCACGGACTTGTAGCTGATAACTTGCAGACAAGTATGGAAAAAGATGAGGTTTTGAGCGTGGACCGGAAAGAAAAATGTGCTTCGTTTCCAGAGTGCTGTTATAGTGGAGAGCTGATTGGCTTCCCTGCAAAGCAGCTGGGAAATGTTTCAAAGGACGTGGATGAAAACGACAACCATGAGGATGAGGAGCATTTTCTGGAGGCCAGCACAGAAACTCTAGTCCATGTGTCTGATGACAATGATGACTATTCAGCACTCAACCTGGATAGTGTTAATTACCACATCACTGCTGTAGGGGGGGAACCAAAAGGTGACGAAAAGAGTTTAAATGGAGCAGGCTCCTTAACACAGATGGTACCAATAACAGAGGGTAACAAGGCAGCTGAAGCATCTGGAGTAATTGGAAATACAAGTAAGGAACCTGGCTGTGACACAGTTCCTAAAGAGGAGATGGAAGAAGACAATGTTTGTGGCAGCATTGGCCAAAACCTGGAGCTTTGTAATTATGAAGGCTTAAATGAAGTAGTAGATGTAGAGAAAGAAAATCATTCTAATTCTCCAAATGTGAAAGAAATTATTATGCCTGGGAAGCAGCTGCTTCATACTGCTGTAATTGCACAACAGCGCCGGAAATCTGATGCTTTTAAAGACGGGCTTGGAAAGTCTGAGTGTAATGTGGTAGAGAGTGGGATTTCTTCTGAATCATGCACCAGCAGTGATAGACAGCTATGCTCAGCAGTGGAATCCAGCGACTGCCTTATGCAATCTTCTCCCTGTTCTCACATCCCGGCAGTGGAAAATGGTCTGGATGAAAGTGGTTTCACAGAACCTCAAGTGGCCCCTGAAAACAAATGCCTTTCAAATGTCAGTTCAACAGAAGACATTCCGTGTTTACATGTAGGGAATCATTTGACCACACAAGAATATTCAGACAGTCAAGTGAAACTGCGCAAAAGAAAGGTAGGATGCTCATAAACTACAGAGATTTTTTCTAATGTTTTCCCCCAATTTCTTATGAAAGTGGTTCCGTGACTGATTGATTGGAGGATAAAATGTGTTTTTCAGCTTTGTTTCATTAGTTTGTCAGATTTTTTCTTCAAATGGTTTCGAAAAAAATGTGTGTAGATAGCAACTGAGTTTCAGGAGCTCTTTTTAAGGTCTGAAAATGGCTGAGCAGTGAATTTGGAAGTTATCTCATATTTACTTTATATATATATTATTTTATATATGTTGTTCAAGGCTAAATGAATAAGTATCTTCTATGGGTTTCGTTTTATTTTTGTTTTTCTGTTGCTATCAGGTATCATTATCTGTTTCTCTTAGGAAACAGATTGTGTCCAGGGGTTTGGAAGCCTTACTGAAAAAAGAGAAAAGGCAAAAAGTGCAACAAAACTTTAAAAGGGAAAAAACGAGTGGAAACATTTTTCAGTAGTTCTTCGGTTTTCAGCTCAGCCCCATGAGCATATGTTCTTGCAAAAAGAAGTATTGCTGAGTTTGGGACAATTTTTTGTAATTTCAAAGCAACTAGAGAAATTTCACTGTCTACACAGAGTAAGGAAGAGTATCATCACAAAATTTTAATGGACAGATTCCATGGCAATAAAACTCCCAGTGGCTTTAATGGAAGGAGATGTGCTGACTGTGGCACTGCCAACACAGCACCCTGAGCTGCTGGCCACTTCTTCCTTGTATAGACCCTTTGGTAATATTAACACTCAATGGATATGGTTAGAAGCTGTAAGTAACATTTGCGAAAGGTTTCAGAAGCCCTCAAAGCCAGTCTTCCTTTGGTAGTTCATGCAATCACAGTTAATGTGGTAACTGTTCAACTGATCTTGCAGTAAGTATGGCTCTGAGTTACAATTAAGAAGTAGAAACCTGACTAGCAGTACTAGAAATGCTAAACTTACCCATCTGTAGAAAACAGTTCAAGTTTAAAAAAAAAAAAAAATTAAAAAAAAGCTGAATTAACATCATATTTGAGAACTAATTAGCTACTGTAACCATATTCTCAGCTCCTCTATTTTAGCATCTCATTTCCTTTTTTCTAAGCATAGTTGCTAATTTTGATGTATATTTTTTCATATTGTTAGCAAGATGTACCATGTTATATTTTTTAATAGCTTCGATCCCGCTAGTTTCCATGTATCTCGTTGTATCTTGTTTTGAGGTCACATACTCGTCTTTTAAATGCACGCCCACGAGGCTTATATTTGAGAATATATTTGTGATTTGTGTTTGTGCCATTAAATATTTAGAAAGCCATAATATAAAAATTCCAGTGAGGCTAATGGTGAGAAAAACTAAGAAAGGATGTGAACATAGAAAGGAGCAAAACAAGGAGTTGCTTCAAAGAAGGTTGAGAGTTGCATGTCTGCAGCAACTGTGAAGGTTTGAGAATTGTAAAAGGGGATGGAGTCTGTAAATCTGAAGGAGTGGCCTTGTACCACTTTGCTTAAAGAAGTCTTTACCAAAAACTGTAAAATATTTGGCAAAAGCAAAAAGATATGATCTGTTGTTGCTTGTGGTATTATTTATCTCTAAGTTCGCAGGCTACTTCTACAAACAGTGTTCCTGCGTGCAGGATTTTATCACATATCTAATCATGCACTATTTTACAAAAGCCCGTCTGTGTTGGTAATAATCTGTAATGAAAAATGTGCCTATGTTTACAAACTTGCCCTGAAAGCCACTTTTGTGATTTTAACAAAATATTAGAAAAACAACAGACTTGAAACTGAATCCATCCATAAAAGCCAAGTATTTGCTTTGCAGTGACAGGAAGACTTAAGGGATTGGGAATGGTATATAAAACTTTTTCTCTCAAGGTCAGCAGTTCAAACAGTGCAGTTAAGGCCTAAAACACACCACTGTCTGATTAATGCTCAGTGTCAATTATAGTTGCACATAAATATGTGCTCATAAAGGTCAGAATATGGGAAAAGGCACACAGAGATGAATTGCTAAAGGCATTTGGGCACCCAAACCTTGAGGTGGCACCTTGGGGGATCACAGAAAAGTGGTGAACTTCAGATACTTCCATGACATCTAAGATCTTAGTACCTTTGAGTAGACATCATTCTGCTCTTGCTGGTACTAAATTCTTCTGAAAACCTGTTCCTCATTAACATATTTTAAACTGCTTTTAATTGTGGCAATAGAGCATGACCTCCCCTCTTATCTTTAGATCTACTGTCTTCAAACCGAAGCTGAGGTGAGACTGTGGATCTGTGATTCTTGCTCTGCAGATGAATGCAGGTTTGAGGGCTTAAGGGCTTAAAGTTTAGCATCTTGGACCAGCACTAGCTCCATTTCGGCAAATTGCTTTAGTCATGATGGATGTACTGACACTGAAGATGCTTTTTGCAAACAGGTCCAGCTGTTACAGCATTCTTTGTTCTCTCGAGTCACTCGGGTTCAGATGGTTGATACACAGCAGCCTCTTTTCCATTGCTTTCCCAGGAAGACTTCCTAAGGCTCGGAAATAGGAAGCGCCTAAATTTAATTGTGAGAAGCTAATGATGTTAGGTCTAATTGAAAGAACCCCCAGTAATCAAGCTTTCCTGGTTTTGTGTTGACTGAAAATCAATTCAGTTTATCCACAACATGAAATTGATGGTTATTAATGTTTCAGAGTAGCAGAAGCATACATAGATTAACTATATGTGGCTACGCCAACTAGACCCTCCTGTATGGTTTCCTGGGTTAAATAAATTCTGGATTTTAAAATAGTCACTTCACTTGAGAACTGTACATTCTGAATTTCCAAAGATTGGAATAATCTTTGGAACTAATGACCAAGCTGTAATGCTTGGGACATCCCAACAGCTCGCATGTATGTTCACATGTGTAATGCAATAGAGCTTTTGGAGAACAGTATCATACAAAACCAGAAGAGTATCGATTATTAAGAGAATACCAACAAAAGGAGAATATTTAATTATTATACACTGATTTTAAAATGGGGAAAAACAGCCATTATCTTGTAAAGGATCTTGCCAATTTTTGCATGTGCCCTGTTTTATGCTTTCTCCAAGCTGCTCGTCTCATCAAGCTTAGGGATAGCCAGAAAAATCCTTGCTGAGGGATATTACATAGGTGCACAAATGCACTGGAACTCTAACACATTAATTTAAATTCTTTTTCAACATGAAAAAACTACTTCATTCGACATCAGCATAAAAAGGTGGGTTGAGGCATATAGTTTCACAATAACTTCTCACCACTCACTTCCCAAACACAATCACAGCTGTGGTGTCACAATGTATATTAATCAGTATTTTGTAAATGCAATTTTTAAAACAAGGCTAAGACAGCTCTTTTACATGATGAATCAGTAAAGGAGTAGAAAATGATCATTGTGGAGTTTAACTCCCAATAGTTTGAGTAAAAATCCAGGAAATTTAAAACAAAAATGAAAGGGCAATGAACTCCACTTACAAAAGAAATTTTCATTGTTCTCACTCCAACCTTAGATTTTATGGCTAGAGATTGTTCCCTATAAACGGGAAGAAAACAGCTAGAGAACCAACTGCGATTGTTCATTTCTCTCTCCTGTAGGATAATGTTATATCACCTATTATTTTTAATAAAATGCAAAGTGACTCATGACTGTGGGGAAAAAAAGAAACAGCAAAAACACCATATACAACAGCAAGTAGCATTGGGCTCAATTCATGGGGGTTTGTAATATCCCTGCATTTAAGGAAAGGAGGAGATGGAGTATTGAAAAGCATTCTGCGTGCAAAAAGATAGAATTACTATTAATATGTTTTTTAATAAAGCTCAGGAAGTTGTAGTTAATATTTAAAAACAAAATTCAATCTTCAAACTAGCTTAGCAAGATGGTACCAGAAGATTGAGGGGAAAGAAAATCTGTGAAAAGATAAACAGATTTTTCACTGAATATACACAAACATATAAGAAGTATATTCTGATTTGATCCAGGAATGCAGGAAACATTCCTCACATATATTTGGGCTGCTTTGATACCATGTAGTTTAATATCTGAATGTCAGAAGAAAAAGAATTGAATTAACATACACAAATGAACAATTACATGTCAAAATTGTTAGTTACCTGTTCAGTTGTTTTCTTAGTTTGGATAAGGTATATAAATTTGCATGCCTTTATACTTGCAGTTAAACACAGTTTACTGAAAACCTATCATTCATTGGAGTAATGAAATAGTTTTCCATCTTTTATGTTTTATATTCCAGATTGTAACGATATAAGAAAACAAAAATTTGCTAGTCTGCAAGCAGCCTTTTTCTCAGGCATCTTAAAGCAATGTTCCTTTGCAATGCTTAATATTGTTGTTGTTTTCATTAACCTGTGGAAGAAACAGGTTCTAGAACTGCTCAGTCACTGGAGAGAGGCTATTGTCACAGTAATTTTCTGAGAAGTCCATAGAAAGAGTTTTGAGTAAATCTTCCAAAAATTAATTCTCTTGGAATCAGAAATCAAGTTCAAAATAGTTCAGATGAACTTTGGATCAGCATTTGAAGTTCCAGTTGCTTATCTAAATGAAGTATTAATTCTGAAACTTTTGGGGTTCTTTTCTAACGTGAAACTTCTGGTTTGTTATGGAGAATTTTGATTAAAATTATTAATAAATTCTGTAAGATTAGAGATTATAAAGTACTGGCAAATTCACTGCACACAGTGCAATGAAATAAGATATCGATACATAATGATTGGTTTCAGGAAACGCAATTGATGTATTGTGCCCGGTGACTTGAAGTTTGTTAGGTCACCTGTATTCCTTCCAAGAAAAGGTATAGCTTAGAATACTGCTTCGGGAAGGGCTAATTGGGGTATCAAGCTAATTGGAGTATATGTGATGAATTTGCATCAGTTTGCCTTCACAGGTAATGTCAGACTGCATTTCAGTCTCATTAAAACATTTTGCTTATGTGTCACTGAAAAAGGAATGAAGTAAACATTTCGGTGTACAAATTCCTCTTCTCTCTTTTATGAGACTTTTTCTTTTAATATTTACTACTTGCAATTCATCATGGTGGCCTGCTTAGAAGCTTTCCAGTTTCAAACAGTTGATGTTATCTCAAAGTCATTCCTACAAGACTAAAGAGTATAACAGTCAGGGCTATTTCCTAATGCTCTCTATTATTGCTGCTATTTTAATCCAGATTTCTAGATTAAATGCTGTGTGGTTTGCAAAGGATACTTAAGAACACAGCTAATGTCAGCATGACAGCAGCAGCCAGTGTCAATGAGATGCAAATTGATTTAAGAAAAAGATTAGCAGAACGATGGCAGTAAATGTAAAAAGAAACCTAGGCAGAAGGTTGTCACCTGGGGTGACACAGGTCTTTGTAGGCAGGGCCTTTCCTCCCCACAAAAGCTGTGAGTTTTTAAAGCATGGTTTTGCATTTTCTGTACTGTTGCAATAAAGTTTGTTTCATTATTTCATCAATTATAATTATACTAATGTAAGAAAACAAAAAAATTGCTTCGTTGAATTCAGGCCTTTCCATCCGTATTTGCTACCTGAATATTATGCTTGCCCATGAGATGTGAAGGCTGACTCACTTCCATTACAATCTGCAATAAATTCTCTTTTACAAGGCTAAAACTATGCTTTTTATGGCAAGTTAGAAAGTTAGGTTCTTCCAGGAGCTTCTGCTCATATCACCCTGTAAATTGACTCCACAGGAAGCGTATGGAGCCTTGCCTGCTGGCTTAGTCCTCCCACTAAGGTACCTGGGAGAAGTAGTGGGAAAGCTTCCAAAAAAATCATAAGAGCTACCTATTTTACTGAAATGGTTTCCTCACAATTTTTTTCCCTGCCATCTCTAATATTCACTTTGCATAACCCTTTTCAACTGAGCACTCAATTGTCAGCATTAGATTCTTATTTAAAAAGTAATGTGAGCTTGTTGTGAACAATAGTATCCAACATTTTAGATCTTTTTCTTAGTTTATTGTTGTTAAAATACCAGTGACCAAGTTTCCAGACCTGTTACAAGTATGTCTTTCTGAAGTTTTAATCTCCCTTTACCTCAATTCTGTCTTTGTTGAATGGGGATAATTTCATGATTAATTCTTTTTTCATAGCAATTTTTAATTTAGCTTTTAAGACTCTTACAGGGTGTTTTGGTTTGGTTTTTTTTATAGAAGCTGGTTTAGTAGGGATCCAGTCTAAACTATTACTGCATAAGTAGTAATATGTAGGCATATGTAGGCTTGTTAGTGATGCACACTTGTTAGGACTGCATTGTAACAACTCAGGTCAGCATGGGAAAGACAAGCATAGAAGATAAAAGTACGAATAAAAACAAGAGGAAGGAATGTACAGGAAATCTTAATTAAAAATGGAATTGTGCATTTTGCTGTATCCTGTTTTTGTCATAGGGAATTGAATTTACCTTTTTCTGAGATTCAGTCTGCAAATGTGTGTCAACCAGAGGAAGACGACAGCTCTAAAAGTTGGTGGTTTTCAAAGTCAATTATCTTTCATTGCACTTTTGCAAAATATGATGTATAAATGCATTCATTTTCCACAGTTTGTTTGCCCATTGAGTATTTTTTAAAGATAATAGTCTTGTGAATATTCTAGTGGAGCAATCAAAAAAACAGGAAAAAATCTGCATTCTCAGATTATAATGATCATCAGAAATTCTGAAAATGTGGACAACAATGAATGTTGTTTGGATGGTTGTAGGAGACCAAGGCTTCACTTCTTAAATCCAGACATTAAAAAAGCATTAATGGATGTCAGTGGAACTACTGTGTTCTTAGAGTATGTTTAAGTGCCTTGCTCAACTTGGGTGTTATAATAATTTGTAACTTTAGAGACTACAGAAGCTAGTTACTGTAGAAGCACTATCACAGCAAAATTACTTTCAAATCATATGGTTCTTTAACTATATTTCCTGTACAATTCAGACCTGCTCTTATGCCAGAACAGCTTTTATTTCATATACAGAAATTAATAATATAATCTTGGCATCTAGGGAATAGTTTTTCTTAGTTTTGTGAAGGACAATGACAAATGCAAATATTGGAAATCTGATAATCTCTTTTTAAAGATGATCATTCAAACAACAGAACTCTATTTTATCATGTATGGAATTTGGATTTGTTTTTGTTCCATTTCTACATTTCTTGTCATTTTCAGGCTTTCTACAGGTTTTTCAAAGTTTTTTCAGACTTTCTAAAGGTTTTAGGAAAGACCACGGATCTGTTTTTCCAAACTCATAATGTGAATACGAACACCATCAAAAATTGATGAGAGGTCTTAAGCCACAACAGCTTTTTGAAAGGTTAGTTGCTACCAACATCTCAGAGCTACAGTCTGTAGTATTAGTACAGTGGGCAACTATTACTGAGATCCACAGTTGCTTCACCACAAAGAATCTGCTGCATTTGCACATTGCTATTAAATGGTCATAATTTTGAAGGCATTGGGAAGAATCTGGCAAGAGCTGCAAGTAAAGCAAAACAAATAGTATAATTTCTTTTAAAAAAAAAAACTGAAACTTTCTTGGCTGTCATGAATATTTGTTTCTCTTTTCTGCATTGAAAACTTGCTTCCTAAATTTACCATTTAATAATGAAGATGTGGTTCAAAAATATAAATGGACTAAAACATTTGGATCTAAGTTTTTTAAATTATGCGTATTATCTATGGCAATTAGTAGAAAGTTGGGGTCATAAAGCACTCCTATTATTGTGGTTACATGACCAAGAATTTTCTCTGTTGCTTTCAAAAATATGTATCATAAATATTATCTCCATCTGGGAAGCTAAAGAATGCTTTCCCACAGACTTCCTTTGTGTTTGGACTGAAGTATGATGTATTTCAAACAATCTGAAAAGTATTTAAAACAAGCTCAGAACAGGATGGGATGATTGCCAGGCCATTACAGTATAACCTTTATGCAAATTTTACTTTGACACATTTTTGTGACAGTGTTCAGCAATAAATTTTAAAGGCTGCCAGCGTTGTCTAGACTGCAACAAGAGACTGTTGCACATCAAGCTATGCATTAGTTGGAGCTGAGCTACCTAAAATGGTCATGAAAGTATTTGTATTTATACATGGTTCATAGTCACGCACTATCGCTTCACCAAAGTGATATTACACGCTTCCAGGAACCAACATAGAGAGCTTTAGTTTCATACAGTTTATACTCAGAAATTTCTAATTTTGTCCAGGTTTGCAATAATTGGCTGGAAGAAAACTTTTAAAACATTTTGTTTGTTTGTTCTTAAAATGAATCTTTAAAAAGTTCTGACTGGTAAGGGCCAACTATTTGTTCTTTGTAGTCTATAAAATCTTGGTTGTAGGTCACATTAAATGGACCAATGATCACTTCCTAAAATGACACCAGATTTGTAATTAACACCACGTTTTTGAGGGAAGCTGTCTTGGAAGCAATGAATGGGCATAGTACACAAAAACCAAATTTAACAGTTTAAGAAATGGGAAGTGGAATTAAAACACTTGAGCAAAACCTTCTGGATTACATGACATCACCATCCACAATACACTTTTGCACTGGTTAAAGAGAAATTTTTAAAAATAACTTTGCTTCCTACAACTGTTCATCTGGCGCCTTCACGAGCATAAAGTTCACTTTGAATTAACAATCAAGTGAAAATGGAGAGATCCGAGAGGCACACAGAGCTACAGCTTCCATCAAAAAACAGTAAATACAGCAGTAACCTGGAAAGTCAGTTATTAGAGCACCCCTGCCTATATTAAAGAGCCTTTGAAGCCATAGCTATGGCAGAGCAGCTTTTTCAGCACAAACCTCTACTGCAGCCATGACCTGTGTGAAAAGCAAAAGCTTTTCTGTTAGTGGTGCTGTGTCTGAGGAAGAGGCATAGAAGAGCAGCCCACCCTGGCCAGCTCTGGGGGCTGAGGCTTTACAGCAGTGAGGTCTTTGCCACTGCTATCAAGGAGTATTTGGCCATAGTAGTATGGTGGTGGGTAAGTCCACACGTATCTGACCAATTCCCACGCAGTAGTTAAAGGCAAATAAGCAATGAGGACCAGCCCATGGGCTGAACTGCAGCAAGGTGGGATCCATCTGCAAAGTGTTTTCCATGGAGGTTTTTTTGTTTGTGGTGTTTTGGTTTGGGTTTTTTTTTCTTGCTTCCCATCATGGTAGTACATGCAATTGATACACCTAAAAATGTGTTGCTCATGCTTATGTCCTTTTATTGTTCTCTCAGTGGCAACATGGGAGGTTTGTAAAGACAAGGGGGTCTATGCCGCAGATAGGGTGTATTGAATATGGCTTTACAAAATGAAACAATACTGTTCCTGCTGCCAAAAACTATTCCAAGCTCCAGAGGATATGGCCTAAAATGGTTATGAACTCAAATTTAGAGGGATATTCCTCCTCCTATGAAAAAAATCCAGGCAGGAATACAGCTTCTCTCTATATGTATGCATGAGTGTCTGTGTGCACTGGGTTAAATGTATGGTAAATGTAAACCAGATCCTTGCTCTTCTTCATAACTGTCACAGCTGATGTCTAATGCTTTTACAACAGCAGAACATAAGGAACTTGGCTTATGCACACTGCGTTAATGAAAAATTGGCTCACCGTAACATGAGGATGTCCTTCAATAATGTGCCACATTACACCAATAACTTTCATATCCTAAGTTTCACATTGTTTTTGCAGTGTCACAGTACATAAGAGATAGAATAGCAAATGCAATATGTAAAATATTTATGTTAAATGGAAGCTTATTTATCCTTTCCTGTAAGATGCCTCCTTCCCAAACATTTTTGCACACACCAGATTCAATTAAACAAAGGTTTCTATTTGGATATCCTGAGTGTCTTATTCATTTGGACAGTTTTGCTTTAACATAAAATATATCATCTAATATACCCATTCAAAAAAAAAAAATCATTAAGGAGCTGATTCTGTTCTTGTACTCTATGTTTTAATCTCTTGGGTGGTATCCACAACCTTCTGAAAAAAAGATGGTTTGCATGCACTAATAATCATTGCTATGTGATTCGTGGCTGTTTGATATGAAGGCATGAAATACATGAAAAAATTCAGCGGTGTTAAAGCTCGTGGCTTGTGCTGCATGTAATTTTAGCTTCAAAATATATTAAAAGCTGACATCTTTACTGCATTGAAAATGAAAAAGCATGGCCACAAGCAAAAATTTGGGAATGTAAACTAAACTACTTTCCTACATCCAGATTCTCTGAAACACTACGCTTTTCTTCTGATAAATGCCAAACTGTATTTATCTCACACAAAGTTAGTAGTGAATGTATGTGTACATCACAACCACTACATCTGCTGAATTTATTCCAGCATGGTAAACTCACCTGTTTACAAATAATTTCTACTGCTTGATAGATGATGACAAGATGATGTGGCAGATGAACACTGTCCTGTTTAGGCTTTACACTTATATAGGAAGTAAAATAGCCAGAGAGTGAACAAGAGAAGAAATGGGACAAAAAAGACAGGGATAGAGAGAGACCATCTTATAGGTGGGATAAGACTGGAAAATAAGTAGCTGAAAAATAATTGATTTTCCATGTAAAGTGATCATTCAGCTCTTAATTGCACAAAGCTTTCTCAACTCACAAAAACAACTTCCAGTTGATCAGTTTGTCTGTTTCCAGGCCTTCCTCAATACTGCTAGTAACAGAGTCAAAGATAATTTGAGAAGTTCTTCCATGCCTGTACCTTGATTAATATTCTGTGGGTAAACATTCTGCAGCACTTGTAATTTAGCACATTTCACAAACATTTTATTAAGCTTTTAGAAGTCATATTGTAATTCTTACTGTAGGTTCTTTTGCAATGTAAGTTTTAAATTAATTGTATTTTTGCAGACTGAAGCCTATGAATAGTTATGACTGTGGGGAAATCAGCTTTAATCAGATTCAGAAGAAATACATATGTTCCTGAATTTTGCTCTCTTGGGAATAGTAACAGAAGCCTTAGATTAGAATGTCAGTTAATTTTTTTTCTAGGTCATCTACATTCTCTGACAGGCAAAAAAAATTCTTCTTCATCCTACCCATACTCTCCTACTCAGCGTGTTAAGATCACTAATTCTTCCCACTCACTCCTGCCTTTTCAGAAATGTTTTGATTTTTTTTTTTCCTTATTTCATGTACTAAGCTAAGTGTGGCAGTACTAAACTTTTTAGCCTTTTGGAGTTTATGCTTATATAAGAGAAAGCTCACTCAGTGACATGAGACTACTGTGTATTTTTCTCTTTGCAAGCATCATCATTTCACAGGGTTTGATTTTGGGCTCAAGGCAGCAACCAAGCAGAGCCATGCAGTCACGTGAACTAGGAAGGGAATATGAAGTTGTTGGAGAAAAGGGTGAGCAACTTCCATAACTCTGACTCCACTTCAGTATGAGGGGGAGAGACATCCCAAACACCCTCAAGAACTAGTTTTGCAGTAGTGATAATAGTTTGCAGTCCCCTTGCTCAGCATTCATGTCTAAAATATCTACTCAAATCCATTTATGAGACTGACAAAACCTAACTATTCTGTGTCTTTTTCAGAGCTTCCTTAGCAGATATAGTCTGCAGTGACTTGGTCCCTGATTCTGGGCTCCCTCTCTGTCCTTTCATTACACTTAGTTCATGGAGGACAAGCTCTTTTGTGTCAACAGCATTGCCTCATGAAGCATAATAATGACAGTTTAAATGTCAGCACTGTTAGTCACTGCTGATTGTCTTAGGGTTTAAATAGAAATTTCTTATTTTCTAGCCACTGTATTCCGAGGGAGTGTTTACCAGCAGCAAAGTATAATTGTGGAGCTTTGATCTTCACTTTGAAATGTCTTTTAAAGTGTAAAGAAAACTTGTCTATGCTGAGAACGACATTAGAGGCTATTTCTGGAGTTAAACCAGGATTCTTAAGGTGAAAGGACACTTCTCCAGCTCTCTCAACAAGTCCCTGGGAAAGTTAAAAATAAGTCTTGCTGAAAAAAAATTTGGCACTTGTTATTTGAGAAAATTTCTTTATTCCAGGAACTGTCTCATGTAGCAGAAATTTATTTACCATCTGTGTAGACTTGAAAAATTTTCCATCTTACCAGATACACAACTGAAATAGCAACAGATTTTCCATCCCTATGCTTTCCACCAACCTCTGTTTTAAGAGAGTGCTGTTGTAAAAACTTACGAAACTTTTGTGTTCTCCAAAGGGGGGGTAGCTCGATTATAGCCCATTTGTCAAACTCTGAAGTTCTGGGTTTGACCTCTAATGATGTCACCTTACCATTGCTAAAGCATGTCACTTGGGGGAGGGAAAGGAGGAGTTCACAGGCCTACTAGCTGAAAATATATGCTTGTTTTAATTACTGTTACAGTACTGACTTTAATCAAAAATAGTCACTTGAGAAATTAATTTGTTTTTCTTTGAGTACAGATGGATTGCAGAGGGAAGAAAAAAAGATTAAAAAAAACCCAACAAACCACCCCACTGAATTTTGAAGTAGCTGGTCCTTTAAAATACAAAGCAATCTGTCTGTAACTCTGAATATCACTTCTGAGTATTTGTATGAATACACAGGGCAGAAACCAACACAAGCAGTTCCTGGGAGACAGCAAAAGAGAAAGCAGTTCAGGAACAAATGTCAGGGTACACAAACTTAACTTTTGTTTGCAGTTCCGGGGGGGGGGGGGGGGGGCTGGGGGAGTGTCTTTCATACATTCTGTGGATACATCTTACTTTTGCTTTTATGCACACCAAGGATGCTCAAGAACCATGGAGGCTGATTCTTATTCGATGCTTAGATGTCTTTTGATCACATCTACCAAAAGAATATTTGTGCTAGTAACAAGCTTGGTGTAAAAGGCAGGTGTCAAAAGCTTTCTCTTTGAAATCTAGCAGTCTGATTTACTCAAAGAATAAAAAAACCTATCTGCCACTCTTACTATAATTGCATTTTTTTTCTGCCTTATCTATTTTTACCTGCATCAGTGTTCATTTTGTTTGGCTGAAGGGGCTTATCCTATACACGCCTATCACAGATGCTTATGCTTTCGTAATTCTGAGTCTTTGAACTAGTAAAATTATATAGGATGTGACATTGTTTTAACTACAAGTATTACTGAACCCTTTAATCTGGCAATTTTGATCTGTATTTTAAACTACATTCTGTCTATTTTGGGACTTTTGTATAACCTTTCTATTTGACTGCATATGGTAAGGTAAGCTATTTTATGTTTAAGCAAAATCATATAATTGTGAAAATGAACAGGTGTAAATTTTAAGGCATTCTATATTCTTTCTTGTTGCTGCTAAATCATCTACAGTCCCAAAATGAGGATATTAGAATTTGTAATCCCAGCGTGCAACTGCATGTTATTCAACAACCAAAATTTTAAAATGTGAGTTGCAGTTCCCAGAGAAGCAGAAGTTTTTAGTTAGTTTTGTGCTACTGGGTTAAGGCACATATGTGCTGTAGTGTTTTAGTTTGGGCCAGGAGCATGCTTTTGAAGTGAGTTTGCTGATTGTGATATGAAGCATAATAAGTGACTTTGTGAGTGATATGAACTAGTGAGATTCATTGTGGATTGCCTGATTTGATAGCTGCATGGCTGATTTGATAGATGCTAATGCAGTCCTTCACAAAGAAAAACTGTATTTTAGGATTGTAAATAACCCAGGGAACATTTTTCACAGGTTGGGAAGACAGAGAATATCTCAGAAGGCAGCAGATTCATATCTGCACGGTGCAAGAGGTATGAATTGAAAGACTAGTTATCAGATGCAGTCACAGTATTGTATGCTCCCATCACTTGCAATGTGAAGATGTCTGACCTGTCCTCTACCCTGACCAAACTCGTTGCAAGATACATAATTATTTTGACTAGATAATATTAACTACCAACAAATCTTCTGAAGACAGATTTTTAAAAGGGATCAGTACATTACAATTTCCTTTTAGGTGAATTTGATAAATGTTCCCTGGTAGAAGAATACGGGATTCTAACAAGGTTAAAATTTAGCCCCTAAACAGACGAGGCAGTCTCTTGAGATTTTTACAGTTTTTGTTTCAGCTGTCTGAAATATATCAGATCCAATGTAAAACTAGTGAAGAATATTTTTCTCCCTGTACTTGTGCTTTCTAGTTCTCTCACTAATTCCCAGTAGTCTTGTGGTAATGCGTTCATTCTGTTGGCCAGCTGTTCAGCTCTCCATGAATGCTCCTCCTGATGTGCATTTCCCAGTGTTTTACAAGTCAGCGTCCTATGCCAACGTAAGACTTTTTTGAAAACAAAACTATATACCACTGGGGATCTAGACAGGGAATGTAATGCAAGCATAATCAAACTCAGTCTGAATAAGTGATGAGTGAGGAAATAACAAATATTACGCAGTATAAGCACTAAACTGCTCTTAATGTGTGTTTGAAATAGAAATAGAGAGAAGCTATGCCTTGTATACTAGGGATTTTTTGTCTCTGACACAATTAGCTTTCTTTTGCTTTTCTTAATTACTGCCTGTAGTAGAAGGGAACTCTGGATCTCTTCTGTAGGCCCTTGATAGTAGGACCCTATAGTAAAGCAAATAATATCCCCCACCATCGCCATTAGTATTAGCTTCAGCCTTTGGTAAGGACAGAATTGTAAGCCTCAAAGGTAAGGTTTGTCTGTACAGGGGGAATAGAAAGCGTATGAGTAGACTAAAACAGAAATAGCTGATTTGTTCCCTCTTGGAACACATTTTTCACCAAAAATAGCTTGTGGGATTATTAAATACCAAGTGTTAAGGGAGCTGAAAATAGGGATGGTTTTACCCCTAGTATTACTCCAGATTTTTCAAGACAAAAGAGAAATTCAGCAGCTAGAAATCATTGCGCTCTCCTGGTCGTCCCAAGGCAGTTGGCGGGGGGCGGGGGGGCTGTTTAATAAAAAATGCAAAGGAAATGTTTGTCTGCAGTTTATTTTAAGATTCTTTCTTTGTTTATGGTGAAGCCTAACATTTGATTCAGTGGTATACAGTGCTTGGATTCAATTTGAAATGTAATTCTGTACAGACAGGGGAAAAACTCTGTTATGCATAGGATTGTATAATAGTTAGTATAGTTTATAGTGGGTATTTTGGATTTCAGCCATCTACCTAATTTGGATGCTCTCTCTTATTTAACACCGACTGAGATTTACACCCAGGCCACAATTCCAGCAGGTGCAGCAAATGTGGATTTTGACTTAACCCAGAAATGTATGAGGAGGCTCTGTGTCAAGAGGAATCTATGGCATCTACTTGATTACATTGTTGGTCATTCCCTGCCTGAGTGGTTCCCATTACTCCATGACAAATAGTGAGATTTGTCTTCTCTACCATGACCAAAGCATAAAATCTTCTACCTTTCTCTGGGAGTCCCCATGTTGTATGCATATGTATTATGTGGCAGTGGTTTTGAACATTTTTGGCAGTGTGTGGAACAGTTGCTTTGTCATTATATCACTTCTCATGTTCTGTAGGGAAATAAGATAAGCATTCATTTGTTCTCGTTCAGTCTGTCCTGTAGAAATTACCTCCATCTGTGTATTATTTGTGTTTTAAAAGACAGTATGAGAATTTCTGGAAATAATCATTGTAGAAGCTTTTTGTTAAAAACAGTATAGAATATTTATTCTATAATCTCCAGTAAACACCCTACCTTTTTGAGTTGTTGTTTAGAGAATCTAACCAAAACTTAGCAGATTGGGAGAGGAATTACTGACCATAACATCAGTGCAAGCATGAATAAATCAAAACACACAGAAGTCATCTTATTTATTCTCAAAGGCAGAGCTGGTGTTAGGAATTGGGAGTTCCTTGAATTCTAATACTTCATTAAATCTTGCGGGTATAACATGCAGACAAAATAAGCATTTTATTATTATGCATATTTTCAATAGCCAGTAGAATCATCTTAAATATGTAACTTATAAAAGGAATATCCCAGTTGAAATAATATAATGCACAGAAACTAAGAGAAAGACAGACAGAAGAAAAAGAGTTTGGCTGTGTTCTGGAAATTTTTGCGAGCTTAAGCCTATTGACTGACCTTCGGTAGCCAGAAATTTTGAGCTATCAATGAAATCTGTTAATAAATAACCATTTAATTATGCTTTTCAATTAAAGGTTTCCTATGGAATAAAACAGGAGTAGATCAGTTCAGATTGGGACATATGAACTTTTAGGAGTGCTCAGATTACTTCTACTTCTGCCGGATGTTTAAAGAGAGTTGTCTTGGCAGTCGCTGGAGCTTTCCACATTTCCTTGGTTTCACTGAGTGTCAGAAAAGATGCTTTCTAACTAGTGATGGAGATATTTCCATTGGGTTGTACCTAATGTCAAATGAACCACCTCACCTAGGACAGGATATGGCCACTTGCATGGGGAGGCAATAGCAGCAAAAAGGCGAGGAGGATACAGACAGAAGAATGACAAATCTGGAACAGTGCCCACTTATCACTTACTGCTGTGCCCTCACTAACCATATCCACATAAGTCATACTCTTTGTCACTTGGTGGATTCATTGGACATGACAATTGCTCTATAATCTTTTTATAAACAGTAAAAGGGCTTCGTGACTCTGAGAAAATATACCGATAGAAGGACAGAGAAAAAATTATAAAGAAGGAACAGGTCTCCAGTGTTAACATTTTACTTAAATGAACTGCTTCATGTGAGCCAGAGCTCCTACAATTAGGCAGTCTTTGTTAAATTACACTGCAGTGGAATTTACTAACCGGAAAGATAACGCTTGTTCCTTGAAAGAAAAACTCAAAAGATTTGATAATTAGCTCTCAGAGGAGTCCATTGGTTATTTTACAGCTGTGGAAAAAACAGTAGAGACCTTATTTATTGACCTAGCTATCTGATAAATCAGGAAGAGATCAGTGTCATGGAATCTTTTTGAACAGACCACCTCCTGACACTGGGAAAGATCCAGATGAGGTCAAAACCCTCAGCTTCCTGTCTTGGAGAGGAAAAGGAGAAAAAAATCTGATAAACACAAAGCCACACAGAGCTGCTTTAGAAATCTCTAGAGATGTAGGGAGCAGTGGGAGAACATTAAAAAAAAAAAAAAAACAAAACAAAAAACAACTTTTTGTTAAATGTAGCAAGACAGTACATGCATTCAATAAATATCAAGAAAACTGATTTACATTTTTTCCAGTTTGATTACGCTGTCAGAACTGGGCCTGAAACATGAGAACCAGTAATGAAACATCCCCTAACAGACACAATCATAGCAAACAGTCATTACCCCACTAATCAGAGCGTTAAATACATTTCCAAATGTTACCACTCCAGGGATGGATCAGAGAAGTAGGGTTAAAAAACAGAGGGGAACTTAGCCCAGTGGCCAGCACTGTTGCTTAGGTCAAGTCCTGCTTTAGCCTTGGGAAAAACGCTTATCCTGCCTATCATTTTCACATCCTTAAAATGGAGTTAATATCATTTTCCCTTGTCACATGTAATGTGAGGTTAACTGTATTACAGATGCACTGAAATGTTGTATTAATAGGATCTATGCAATTGCCTGAGACACATAGGTGGCAGTTCTTTCAGAGCTGCAATATTGCTCCTGCTTGTTACACTCCCTTCCATTCCGTATTAAAACTCAGAGTTTGTTCCCAGTGAGGACATGTCTCTCATTTTTGCAGCATCCATGTTTTAAAATCAGATTTAGATTAAATTAAACAGTCCCACGTGAAATAACTTGTAGATGTGCCCTTGCTCATTTGCATGTGCTTTCTGTCTCTGAGGTCTCCATACAGTAGTTTGAGGGAACTATGTGACACTTTTCTCAATGCCCTTTTCTGTCACTCTTCACTGTAAGCAAGTGTTCCTTTCAGCTTTCTCTTTGTCTCTCTTCTGTTCGGGAGTAACATAAAAGCTCAGCCTTTTCTGAAGGTATATAAGTATCAATATGACTATTGAACTTAATTGCATATTTAGAGATATTTATCTTCCCAAGCATAAACATGTGCTGAGTAGCTGAGCCCTGGACAAGAGAAAAATAAACTCTCAGAATGAAAAGGCTTCTCCTGGGCATGGTTGCCCTGGATGATACACATAGCAGAAGGATGCAAATCAGTTTGGTGAAATCCTAATTTTGTTGCTAGCAAACTCTCAGTTACTTCAAAGGGCCTCAGGTTTTACCTGTGGTCTTCTAGTTACCTGGGCCTGATAATAAGCTCTATTGTCTCATTTTTTAAATGAAGAGGAGCCAAATGGTATTGTGCTCATGTTAATAAACACACTGACTTAGTGAAACAGACGTATTGGCATTTATGTGTCACATTGATATGAGTCACAGGAAGCAGGATTTAACTCAAATAACGATGGAACTGCAGTTTATAAATATTTTATTGGAAATTCTAGAACGATTATGCATTTATCTTTCACACATAGAAGGACATGTTTGATAATAGTAACAATTATTTTAATATTAAGTTTCTATACTGTAAGAAATACTTTTAGATTCCAAATGTCCTATTCTTCAAATTGAGCAATCACTGGTCCAGCACCACTCGCTGTAAGGTGCCTTGAATGCACTTGAAGTCTGATGTGTTCTTGGTGCTGTTCGTCCCTGGGGAGGCCAGCTCGTTGTGACTATAAATTCACTACAGCTTGCCTTGGCGCTGGCTATAGACTGAGTCAGGTTCTTTCCCCAGGCGTGTATTTCTGTGTATTTCTGCTATGCATTTCTGAGACTGTAGTTTCACCCTTTTGGCCTCACATGTGAATCGGTAGCCAGAGTGTTCATGCGGTGTTTCTTTCTTCCCCTGAGCTGATTTTGTCATGGTGTGTCTTGTGTTAAACCAATAAAAGTTGGCATACACCACAGACAAAAATCAAGCCCAATAACCTGATATTATATACACATATATATATAATAGTGTAGGGTTGGTAATTCTTCAATTCTACTGGGATAATGCAGTCATATCTCATGAGATAATGCTTGGTTAAATTGGGGAAAAAAAATACTGGAGTACACTTAAATGCTCTCAAGCTAGTTATCTCAAGTTCTCTAATAGAAACATTTTGATTGTATGAGGACATAGGCTAATCTGTGCCAGCTGCTCTGTAGTTAACTATTCCAAAAGTCTCATTCTCCCTTCTCAAGCAATTTTTTTTCTTTGCAGACATATTTCATGCAAAAGCTATGCCGACCTTTAAAGATGTTTTACGTTTTGTCACAAGATGTGGTGACAGTGTTTATTTCTTTTAATATCAGGAAACTTTACATCTAAAAGTTTTTTTTTAAAAGTGTAGCTAAACATCTTGTTATTTCTATCTTTATGAAGGGTAAATAACCATACAGCTGTATGGTTATTATAGGAATATACGGAAAGTTTTAAGACAGACTAATGTTACTGTTTCATCATACAGAAGAGGAACTATTATTTTTAAAGAAGTTAGTAAAGTTTCAATCAAGAATGTATGCATTCTTTTAATGCCTCACCACATTCACTCGTTAACTGGAGATGATGGCCACTCTTTATCTTATGGACGCACCTAGAAATAATAGGTATAGAAACAGTATTGCCCTACTGTCTTATACAACTTTCAAAGATACAACCAATAGGCATTCTTTTCCCAAAGATTATATACTCCAAAACGTACGGTGCTATTTTTGCTTAGTTTGTTTACTCAACATGCATTTGCAAGGGTAAATAAGCTAGGCTTTAGCAATTTTGTAGTTGCATTTCCAACTAACAGGTCATACTGCTCAAACTGTATTTGCATGAAAGCAAGGCAAGACTTTTAAATATGGGGTATGGGTTATACATACATATGTGTTTGAAAAAAAAGATCTGTTCAAGAAATATCCCATTACCAAAAGTCACTGTGTTGCACTGGGAAAGTCTTCTAAGAGTCACATTTCTCAAGTGTGAATCATAGTAAAGCCAGTCAGATTCTAATCCTGAAAAGCAAAGGATCAGGTCTAAAATGAAGAGTGGCATTTCAGCTTGTTATCAACAAAACCTTATTTTATGACAATGGAAAATAAGGTAAAAAAAAATATATAAATGCTTCCATTTAGGGCAGATTTTTGAAACAAGTGTTTCTATTCCATTCTGTGGTGGTTTTATACCTTTTGCTTGAGGACATGCTATTGTTACTGCAGCATGGCTTCATGATTCATTAAACTTCTTTTCTGTATATGTAAGCAGACATACCATAGGCTGCCTATTGCATGGTTGCAAAGGGGAATGAGTCACCTGGAAAAGAAGCCAGCCCAGCTGAAATAGAAGTGTGCAAACTTCATTTTTATTTTGCTTTAACCAAAAGCTTAATAATTAAAATGGCATGTGCTTGTACATCTTAAGAGACTGAAAAACTTAGAATGATGACATTTCCATACAAACATAAGTGCAAAAGGTTATCCATGATTTGAGATTTATGGATTTATATGAGCATAACATTTTGCTTAAAAGATTTAACATTTAAAATGTACTTTACTGCAATCCAGCTAAGCTGGAATATGCAGATAGGTGGATGGGAAACAATAATGCATACTGTCTGCTTCCTACCCAATGGTAATTCTTCATTATTCATTGGTAATTCAGTCTACCAACATTCACTGAATCTTAACATTTTCCTTTTTTTTTCAGTTCTACAAATAGTTGTTATATATATCTGATCCTGACATTGTCCCCATTGTTAATAGCTAGATTCCACCAATCTGAATTTCATTCACTAAGTCATATTCAGAGACTAGTCTCATTGATTTCAGTAACAGCAATTGTGAAGAAATGGCAAGTAAATTATTTTATTCTGTTAACTTGAAGGGTGGAGCTACTGAAAATGCAGTTCAAACAGAACCTGAGGATTTGTGAAAATCAGGTCAAGTTAATTTCTGGGCTTTCAAATCTAACTTCAGAGTTACAGGAAAAAATTGATCATTCTTATGTTCTGCAATTTCTTACACTTTAATCTTATAAGGTCAATTCGAGTGTCATACTCTTGACTTAAATAATTAAGGGTCCAGGAGGCACAATCCCTAATATTATTGGGAAACCCAAGAATTACAGTAGTTTCACCACTTTCACTTAGCACCAGTCTCTAAATGCATTGAATTTCTATAGCACCATCATTGTTATTTAATTGTAACACCACATAGGCCCACTAGTGTGCTCTAACTGATCCAAAAGTATAACATTATGAATTCTTGGAGCTTATATTTGGATTTCAGAGACCTGGCAGGGGCCTTCCCATGATGCTTATTAACAGCAGAGAAAATATTTTTACATCTGTTAATTGCATCAGTTCTAGCATCTACTATAAACTGTCCCATCTTTTTGTAGTCCTAGATTACAGTATCTTTTGCATTATTTGAAACTTAAGTGATACTGCAGCAGTCTATGAGTCTCTCACTAAATATCCCAGTCACTGGCCTAACTGTACCATACTCCTTCCTATTGCTTTACTCACTGATATTCCACTCAGCCTTTACTCAGGTGAGGCTTAAATCAGACACTAGCTTTCAGACCACGAGAGCGATGACTCATTCAGTAGGTCTATCTTGCACATTGGACCTGGCAAGAATTTTCCTCCTGTGCCCACAATGCCCATGTTTATACCCCTGAAAAGTCCAGTTGACTCATCTGTGCACAGTGCTGACCAGCCTGTCCTGCTCACAGTCTCCATGTTTCCCTGAGTCTGCAATTGCCTTCACAGACTGGCAGCTCTTCTCAGAACATCCCAAATGTTTCTTTCTCCTTGGATCTTGAGCCTGCAAGGCCACCTTTGATCTTAGGCTCAGTGTTATTAGACAACTATTGTCGTTGCCTAAATTATGATCTGAATGTGACTTATTCATCTCATTGTTTTAGTTTGCCTCTACTGTTTCATTATAACTTCTTTAAACCTCCTCTGCATCCTTGAATTAATGTGCAATTGAACAGGAAGACACTGTTTATTAGCCTGAGACATTAATCAGATACTTTCTCCAGGTTGTCCTACTAGCCTTCACCCAATAGTATTGAGCATGGATTACACATTATCCTACTTGCACAACTTGATAAGCTAGCCTCTGAGGACTGTTCAAGCGAAATTCAAGTGTTTCCTATTATCCAGAGACTAAATTACCCCTCTCTGACCTGGAAATCTTGGGACGTTTGGGTTGGGTTAGTTTTGTTTTCTTCTTTCACAGAAATTCTGCCTCAAAGTAGGGTGACGACATTGAAAAAGATGGATTTATCTAGTTTAGGTAATCGTTTCTGATTATTTCACAAACTGTGTTCCATCTGCAGCCACCGATGTGTCATAGCAGACATTGACTTCGTTCTTGCTGTGGCTTAGTGGTTATAACCAGGTGCTTGATACAACTTCATTATTGAAGTTTTTGCAGCTTTAATAGTCATTGTTGTTTCCTTGAGCCTGATTATGCTCTTTTTTGGATCAAGGATGCAAAGCCAGACTTAACGTGCCCCACAGCTGCTCTCTGATTCCCTTGCTTTGTCAATATATGCTCATTGGTCACCGCATCTGATTTTGCTACTGATTTTTTCTCTTAGCTCAAACAATAAACCACAAATGTCGGACTCATATTTTCTATGACACAAAACAGACTAACACACCATATAACTCAATGAGTCAGGGAGAAAAAGTCAAAAAAGACTTGGAAACAAGTTTTTCCTCCAGCACTCTTGAAAACTGTGCTCTCCAAATTTTGAGAGATAATGATGTGCTTCATGAGAAACGTTTCTTTTGCAGAAACTTGCTTTAATATTTCAAGCTGAGGAACTGAAAGGAAACTTTATTGTGCAATTCTCAGTCCTTACATCTGTGATCTCTTCCTTAAAAAGGAGAACACTGTAATGGAATTCACTTGAGGGTAGGAAGGTTGAATAGAGAGCCATGATTTGTGATCATTGCCTCTTAATCCTAGAGCTTCTTGAAGTCTACATTACTCCTAGCCCAATTGGCCCTTCAGCAAGATCATGTGGATCATTAATTATCCATTTAGTCATCCAAGGCCAATAGAATTAACAGAAGTGGTTTATGTCAGGTAGGCCCATTTCAATAGCGGTTGGTTAAGGTTTTTCCACTGGCCTTGAAGCAGGATGAATTAGGCAATTGATAAGCTATCATTTCTGAAAATGCTTGAATAATTTATGTAATTTATTTATTTATTTTGAACCTGAACTGTTGATATGGCTTTCATGCCATTAAGAAATGGCAATCACACCATGCTGAGTTTCACAAACAGATACAATTAAATCCAGATGAATAAATTTAATACCTTCTCAAAATGGTAATGTTCAATATTTTTACAATATCCCTCACTATTAGCTGTTCATATCTGAACTTTTTTTTACAGTTCACTGATCACATGAATCTTCAGGCTACTTGTGAAGGATAACAGCAAACCCAAAATACTGATTTTTTTTTTTTTTTTTTTTTTTTTTTTTTAATTTTTCTTCTGTCCTGAATGCTACATTCTCCAAGGCCCTTTGCATCCTATCTTCCTGGCATGCATGAGTTTTATTCCATCTGCTTTTTTACATGCAGCTTGTTCATTGTTAGTAACATCCTGCTTCAGTGTTTATAGTTGCCTGTTTGTCCAGCTAAAATCCACCAGAAGTGCAGTGCCAAGATCATAGCAAGGTGCTGACTGACAGTACTGTTGTTTTGTTCATGCTGGAGCAACTTCAAGTTTCTTATTCCTTCCTTTCATATCTTTCTGTTTTCTTACTCATAATGAGTTTTCTTTTCCTGTGTTTTTTTCAATTCTCATTCTATGGCCAGAGTTTATTTTTACATTTTCATTCAAAATTAGTCTTTTCAAAAGAAAATCTTACTACAAATTTAGTACATTTCCAAATGTTATATTTATTTTCAATTTTTTTTTTTTTGCAGCATGTTCTGAGATTTTTTTAATATTTCTGGCCATAATTACTGGAATTCTCTAGTTACTGAAATATTGACTTCCAGCAAGGAATACAAATTCAGGTGGGGAAAAAAAATTGAAAATAATTAAAACCATATTAAAATTAAATCATTAAAATATTTTCAAATTGTTTTGCAAGAATGAAATTGTATTCACCCCAATAACTGTTTTGGGAAAGAGTTTGGAATGGAATACAAGTTTGTTGAACATTAGTTAAAATATCTGATTCAATCCTGCCCTTGACATTTTTGTCTTTTTTATTCTATCTCCACTTTGAGATAGCTCTTGAACTCAAACCTCCTATTTGGTAAAGCCACACTTGGAAGTAACATTAACTTTTGTATCCATTTTTCCCTCTTTTATACATATATAAATTATATTTATATGTGTATGTATCTCCTGCATCACTGTGGTCATATTTAGAACATAGACATGTTGGGTATAAGTCAAAACTAGGACTTGTAACCAACCCTACCTCCCATTCAAATTGCCAAGCTCCTAACTGTAGGCTACAGGGTTCTTTGTGGACAGATGCACTGACACAGACTGACTGACTGAGCTCAATTTGAGCAGCATGTCGTTTCTGAGAGACAGGCACTCCTCCCCTTCTGTTCCTGGGAGGCAGCAGCTGTGGAGGGGAGATGTGCAGGCACATAGACATGCTGCAGGCTGAGCTGGGAGGCAGGAGCTCACCTCCCAGCTGGGACCAGAGCAGAGCGCAACGCTTCTCCTTCCTCCCGATCCTGACCATCAGAGCTGAGCGCTAATGCCGTTACCTGCTGCAGCCTAGCTGAAACTCTCAGAAACAAAAAGAAAAAGGAAAATGCTGTGGCCACAGTCCAGTCTCAGCTGGACTCAAGTCTAGCTAGCACATTCATAGTTAGCTTCTCTCTGGTGGTAAGGGCTCAGGTTTCAGCTCGGGCTGTCATTTACTGCTTATTTACTCCTTATTACTGTCTTGACTGACAGTGTAAACATCGCCTGTGTTCTTTATCTAGATGTGTTAAGAATTCAGGTATGATACACAATAATCTGTCACATCAATATTTCTAATGTGTTTTGTTTCCTTTAATATTTTTTCATGACCTTGGTATATTCACATGAGATGTTTTCAGACTTTATAGTAAGAAAGACTTAGGGGGTTTTGAGCAGCTTATTGCTTCAGTGTCTGAGACTTTTACAATTCTTTCATTGTAAAAGAAAATCTGGAAGTAGAAAAATAAGCAGTCAGGAAGAATAAAATCTAAATCTGGTTTTCCATCTAATACCTGTGCATTCAATTTGGAATAATATATTTTTGCTGTTGCTGATAGAGGAAGTGAAAATCCTCAGATAGTCCTGGTATAGGTCACACAATATTCATCATGGCTGAGTTATGAAATTATGTGAAAGAAAATAATATAGTGATATCCCCAGGGAATGCTACTGGTGCTGAATTTTCTCTTACTTGCAATAAATTATGGGTGCTTTGAAAAAGAATATAGAGTACTCTTCAGTTTTGAAGCTATTTCCCAGTAGAGGATTAGTTATCATATAATGTAGTGTAATTCGTTTGCTGGTGGGCATGGCTCCAGGGTATGACTGGCAAGCATACCCTGTATGTGTAAGGCTGTATACAAAAGCACCACTACCTATCCAACAGCAGTACAAACACTAAGTGGAATACAGTAAAGAGGTAAATTACCAAGCAAAATGCATAGCTGCATTCAGTAATATTTCTACCCAATCTGACTTTAACTATTATCTACAAAAATTACTGGTATTTTCCAACCAGCAATGGAAAAATTAAGGACAGCCTTAGTAATTGGTTGGAAGGGACCTCAGGAGGTGTCTACTGAAGCAGGGTGTTGTGGTTTAACCCCAGCCGGCAACTAAGCACCACCCAGCCCCTGCTCACTCCCACCCAGTGGGAAGGGGGAGAGAATCAGAAGACTAAGAGTGAGAAAACTCGTGGTCTGAGATAAAGACAGTTTAACTGGTAAAGCAAAAGCCACGCACACAAGCAAAGCAAAACAAGGAATTTGTTCACTACTTCCCATCAGCAGGCAGGTGTTCAGCCATCTCCAGGAAAGCAGGGCTCCATCATGCACAACGGCTACATGGGAATACAAGTGCCATCACTCTGAATGTCCCCCTCTTCCATCTTCTTCCCTGTCATGGTTTAAGCCCAGCCAGTAACAAAGCACCACACAGCCACTCGCTCACTCCTCCCACCCCCCCGGCCATGGTGGGATGAGGAGAAAATATGAAGGCAGGCTCATGGGTCGAGATAAGGACTGAGACAGATCACTCACCAGTTATGGTCACGGGCAAAAGACAGGCTCGACCTGGGGAAGAAAAAAATCAATTTAATTTACTACCAATCAAATCAAAACAAAGATATTAGGAAGTAAACCCAAACCTTAGAACACCTTCCCCCCACCCCTCCCTCCTTCCTGGCTCAGCTCCACTCCCGGTTCTCTCTCCCTCTTCCCCCCGGCGGAGGAACGGAACAGCGGATGGGGGTTGGGGTCAGCTCCCCACACCTCGTCTCTGCCGCTCCTTCCTCCTCAGGGGGAGGAGGACTCCTCACTTGTCCCCTGCTCCACCGTGGGGTCCCTCCCACGGGAGACAGTCCTTCATGAACTGCTCCAGCGTGGGTCCTTTCCACCGGCCAATCTTCAGTCACAGACTGCTCCAGCGTGGGCTTTCCCATGGAGTCACGGCCATCTTGGGGGGCCTCCACTCCCCCGCTCCCCTCCATGGGCTGGGGGGGGACAGCCTGCCATCTCACCACGGGCTGCAGGGACATCCCCTCCTCCAGCGCACCTCCTCCCCCTCCTTCCTCACTGACCTCGGTGTCTGCAGAGGGGTTCCTCTCACATTCCAATCTCCTCCCCACTGCAGGTTCCCCTTCTTAAATCTGTTCTCCCAGAGGCGTCACAACCGTCGCTGACGGGCTCGGCCTTGGCCAGAGGCGGGTCCGGCTTGGAGCCGGGGAAGCTTCTAGCAGCTTCTCACAGGAGCCACCCCTGCGGTCCCTCCCCCGCTACCAAAAAAAAAAAAAAAAAATGCGCCACACAAACCCATAACATTCCCCCAGGTTTGTACGCTGAGCATGATGTCATATGGTCTGGAACACCCCTTTGGTCAGCTGGGGTCAGTTGTCCCAGCTGTGTCCCCTCCCAACTTCTTGTGCCTCCCCCAGCCTGCTCGCTGGTGGGGTGGTGGGAGAAGCCCAAAAGGCCTTGGCTCTGTGTAAGCGCTGCTCAGCAGGAATGAAAACATCTTGGCATTATCAACACCGTTTCCAGCACAAATCCAAAACATAGCCCCACACTAGCTACTATGAAAAGAATTAACTCTATCCCAGCCAAAACCAGCACACAGGGCCAGATCTAAGGTCAGACCAGGTTGCTCAGGGCTTTATGCAGTTGGGTCTTGAAAACCTCCAAGGATGGAGCCTGTAGAACTTCTCTGGGTGACCTGCCCCACTGCTGGACTGTCATGGGGGAAAAAAAAATTGCCTGATCCTTTCTTGTTTCAACTTATTTGCCTCTCTTCTTACCCCCATGCACCTTTGAGAAAGTGCTGGCTCCATCCTCATCTGTTCTGGGGGCTGAGGCCTTGCAGCATGAGGTGTGGGCTCCTGCCCACCTGCACCCATGGAAGGCAGGGAGCATTAGTGCAGGAGAGGGCTGTGGAGTGATCGCTGCCTGACAGTCCCACAACCTGCAAGAAAAGATTAGCTGTACATGAACTGTTCCTGACAAGCATTCATCTCACCTGCTTGTTGTTACCTTGCTAACTGATAGTTGCTTACTGCCTGCTGGTCGCAGTCAGCTGCCAGCGGTTTTCACCTTGCACATGCTGGGAGGTGAAGTGGCTTCAACTGACGTTTATTTGCTGTCACAACAGAAAAATGTCATAGAATCATAGAATGGTTTGGGTTGGGAGGAACTTTAAAGATCACCTAGTTCCAATCCCTCTGCCATGGGAAGGGACACCTTCCACTAGACCAGGCCACTCAAAGCCCTATCCAACCTGGCCTTGAACACTTCCAGGGATGGGACATCCACAACTTCTCTGGGCAAACTGTTCCAGTGCCTCACCTCCCTCACAGTGAAGAATTTCTTCCTTACATCTAATCTGATCCTACCCTCTTCCAGTTTAAAACCATTACTCCTTGTCCTATTACTACATGCCCTTGTAAAAAGTCCCTCTCGATTTCTCGTAGGCCCCCTTTAGGTACTTGAACATACTGTGCTTTTCCATTCCTAGAGATGCACTTTTTGTATTAGTTCCACCTGATGGTGAGGGTTTTGCAAGTTGCTTTTCAGGAGGAGAGTTCAGGAGAGACTCGAATAGATGTGAGAATGACTGGAGATGGAGGAAACGAATCCCTGTCGTTGAAGTGTGGAGAAGGAATGAGCTTGAACAAGAGACCAGGGGGAACATAATACCATCTCCAAGGACAAGAAAAGTCTGCCATGCAGACTAAAAATTGGCAAAGATAACAAGCAATGAGTTCAAGCTAGAGAAAGATTGTGATTCCACATTAGAATTAGGGGTTTAGTGCTAAAGAAAGTAGCACTGGAATAAAACCTTCTTTGCTTGGGGCAGTTTTGGAGGTTTGTCAAAGAAGCTGGAGAACCATCCATCAAGTATGACAGCCCTGTCATTGAGAGGGAGACAGATTTTGAGACTTCTTCCAGTTGTATTTTTTACAATTCTTTGACTTTCTATTGTTAGCTCATTACTAATGCATATAAACGTGTGATATTTAATATTGTGTAATATTTAAAGCAGTTAGTGTTGATGGTTTCAGATGAAAATAGTCACTAGGCTTGAGAAGCTGAACTTACTGTTGAAAAAGCAGTGAATGCTTAAAAACAAGTATACAAATTGTATTCATTTAAATGTTTATGGAAAATTACTAACAGCTATGCGGTGCAACTTTGGGCCTGCTAAGGATTTAGGATAGAAATGCTAAAGGAAAATGAGTATGTAAAGTGAATGACAGAAAAATCTAAGCAGCAAACTTTTTGGGGGAGAATGAATTCAAGGACTCAAAAAGGTAGTTGCAGAAAAATGAGGCGTTCACTGTAACTTTGTCTTTTGGTTGTGTTACATGGGTTATGTCCTTTGATGTGAATGGATAGTCAACCCTAAAGGCTAATTTACAGGCCAGTGTGTCTGAGCAAGCCCTCAATGCTGTGCACTGTACACAGATCAATCCCATTAAGTAACATTTAATAGCTAGAATAATTCCAGTGCACATAAACATATTTCAAAGGCATACATGAAATAGCTGAATATATTATAAAGAAAAGTGGAATTCCTTGTCTGAACCACAGACTTTTACAAAATTCCAGTCAACCACTTACCACATGGTCAGACACTTAGCTTTGATGAATTTCAGACAACAATATACAGAAGACAGCTGGTATTAAGGGGAGTCTGAGGTAAACAAGGTTTTTTTGGTAGTTTTTACCCAATTTGGGCCATTATCAGCTCTGCAGAAGTCATCTTGTAATTGGTGCAGAGTTTTAGAGATGACATAACTGCAGCATCTTGGCTATTTAATCCAGGAAATATCTTAGTTATAATATATGGTGTGTGCCATATAAAGGGTGATCTAGCTTCCTTTGATCCTGTAATTTCTCAAAACCTCTGATTGCCATTTATTACTGCTTGCTAAGAATTCAGAGTGAAAGAGAGAGCATCCTCTATGAAGACTTTTCAAACCACCTAGAATCTTTCTTCATGTGGCTGAAAAAGAATAACTGTTCCCTTGATCAATATTTCCACTCCCCACATATTTGACCCCAATCCCAGACTGGGGGGCTTAATTTGCCTGTGACTAGGCTTCCAAATAGTTAAGCTAAGAAGTCTGATATTAACGTCTAATTTTGTAACCCTTTTGTTGAAACACTTTTGCTGAGACAAGTTCTGAAAATTCAAGGGTGTTAGATCTTAACCCAAACCTGAACTCTAAGCTTGGTTCAGTCTTATTCACACATACAAATTTTATCCTCATTCAAGATTAAGATTTTTACCACCATCTCCTCAGTCACCAATAACAGTTCTCATAAATATCAATGTGCTGTGGATTGTGATACAAAACTACCCTTAGTTTAAATTTTACTGTGCAGAAGTAATTTAATAAGAAAGTAATTGTCACTGGGACAATCCAATTTTCACATGGGAAAGAATGAGCTCTTTTCCAAGAAAACAAGGTATTTAAACTCCTTTCACTGAATATAAAAAATTAGCAATGGATTTTCTCATGCTATCATGTTCTCCTACAAAATTGTAACATAAAAAAAAATATCTCTGGCATTTCATTAGCTGCATAGATTGGCAATGCTAAAGAAGGATACATGGGTGAATTGAGGGGCAGGGGACAGCAGCTGACTGCTCTTTTTTGACAGTATGCCTCTCTTTCAGACCCTCACCAACTAAGTTGCATAAATCCAGGCTCTTGCAAAAAAAAAAAAAAAAAAAAAAAAAAAAAAAAAAGAAAAGAAAAATCGGTACAGGTTTTTGTCCTGCCTTTGTTAGGCTTTCCTTGGCCAGCACTGACTTTTGCATGGCTGCACAGAGAACTGACCCTGCTCAGCACTACCCCTTTCCCAGGGACCATGTTCAGCTGGATCCCCCACTGGCTCACTACTGGAAACTAGTGCTGGCACAAGGGGAGCTGGGGGGTGACCTGGGAGACTAAGTGAGGGAACAGCAATTTGTAGTAGAACTGTGAATTTGGGGAAAATTAAAGTAACCATGAAACCATGACCTGTGTCAGATCATGATTTAGATATCTCTTTTTTAGAACTAAGTTTTGAGTACAACTAAATACAAAACAAAGTACAAAGTTACTAAACAATTGAGTTCTGATCACACTTGAATCTTGAAATGCTAAACTGTTATTAATATCATATACAGCAAAAGTATATTTTAAATCATTGACTACTGTAAGGTTTAGTAGTGGATTTACTATACAGTAGTGAACATCCATTAGAGTTTGTCTTGGTATTAAAAGGAATCTTTGCAAGAAAGAAATGAGCAGTCTACACAATCCATGGAGAGGTATAGCCTAAAAGCTCAGCTCATTGCTAGAGGCAAAATCAAGTGCATTTATATAGCTAACAATCAGTGGACAGATAGTAAACGTAGAGAAGCTATGCAGAATACTTGGATTTACAGTAAAGCACCAGTCTTGCAGCAGTGTGGTGGGTAAAACTGGGAGGCAAGCAAGTAGATCTCTGAGCTTTGGGACTTTCAAATAATGTTTGACCACAACTTTTTCTGAACATTGTCCTTAATCGTAGGAAGAGACACTGGTCTCCTTATTCAAGGTCTTGTTCTTAGAGAGGCAGGTGCTATAAATACTATCACTGTTACAATGATTTGGGGCGGGGGTTACGTTCATTAAACCCTGCAGTAAAAAGGTTATTCAGTTTTACAAATGTTTTTCTCTATATACTAACAACTAAATCAATTGTGTCATGCAAGTCACACGCAAACATAAGTAGTGTTCTGAGAATCTGTTCCAGTGTTTTTGTTGCAGAGAACATTCTGCCTCTGAAAGAAGTAGTGCTATTTTGAAGTTCACTGTTTCTAAACAAATTCAGTCGTTTTAGAGAAGAGTTTAAATTCTCAGCTTCCCTCTATTTGTCACGAAACATCTGTACAAGAAAAGCATGACACTGCTATAACTTCTGGAAGTTTGCAATGGCCTTCATCATCCATTGCTACATCTGCCACAACAGTAAGCCTAAGAAAATCTTTAAACAATTCTCTCAGGTCACTTGCATGACTTTAAAAATCTCCAGTTAGTGCATTTTTTTCTGATGAAATGAACCAGAAGTAACACCAAAATATTTAAAAGAGATTTCCAAATAGCTTTGCATGGAAGGGTGGTCTATGCAGGGACAGAACACTATCAGTGCAGGAAAGTTTTGTATATTGCCAAACTTCTGTGAAGTTTGCTCTTCTACATTTGCAGAAAATAACTCTGCTTTTGTATTTTTGTTGTTTTCTGTACCACAAAAGTGTCCTATTTGGATTAACACTAATATTTCCCACTCTGCTAGCCATTGCCTTAGCTTTTTAATACCAGTTTCACCCTAGTGGTACTTATTTGTTCCTTTATTTTTCTACAAGCCTTATTATCTGATCTGCAGTGCTGCACTTTAGTGCTGCTGAACAGCACAACAAAGGAAAAAAAAAAAAACACAACCCCAAATTATGTCTTCCATTTTGCCCATCTTGACAATAGGACTGTAACCAGGTCTTGTCATATCACACGTAGAGCACCTCACATCGCATCACATTGCCTCACCTCTTTCAATCTGTGTTCTTAATTTAACTTTTCATTTAATAGGTTAGCATTTTAACCACCTCAGATAGTCATTTCTATTTCTCACCTGGAAGAAGTTGGAGAGTGGTTTATGGGTTTTGATTCTCATGTGATGCTGTGATACTTTCCTCACTGCACAAAAGATGTAGGTCCATTCTACGGCAGAGGAGATTAACTGCTGACTCATTTAAAGTAGGTTTTATGCATCTGGTTTCACACTTTTTGTGCCTTGATCCTGGGTGTCCCTTCAGACATGAGGTTGCTTGGACTCTGTCGTGGTTTAACCCCAGCCAGCAACTAAGCACCACGCAGCTGCTCACTCACTCCCCCCCACCCAGTGGGATGGGGGAGAAAATCGGGAAAAAGAAGCAAAACCCACGGGTTGAGATAAGAATGGTTTAATAGAACAGAAAAGAAGAAACTAATAATGATAATGATAACACTAATAAAATGACAACAGCAATAATGAAAGGATTGGAATGTACAAACGATGCGCAGTGCAATTGCTCACCACCCGCCGACCGGCACCCAGCTAGTCCCCCAGCGGCGATTCCCCGCCCCCACTTCCCAGTTCCTATACTAGATGGGACGTCCCATGGTATGGAATACTCTGTTGGCCAGTTTGGGTCAGGTGCCCTGGCTGTGTCCTGTGCCAACTTCTTGTGCCCCTCCAGCTTTCTCGCTGGCTGGGCATGAGAAGCTGAAAAATCCTTGACATTAGTCTAAACACTACTAGCAACAACTGAAAACATCAGTGTTATCAACATTCTTCACATACTGAACTCAAAACATAGCACCGTACCAGCTACTAGGAAGACAGTTAACTCTATCCCAGCTGAAACTAGGACAGACTCCCTGAGATTCAGTATGGTTGGTATATACCTGTCTATGTCATATAGCTTTCCACACAAGAACTTGAGCTCTTCTCTCCACATTGAATCCCCACCTCATTCTTTCCACCATCAGCTCTGAAGTTCCATATTTTCTTTGTTGCCTTTTTGCAGAGGTGTCCATAATCTGGTCATGCTCCAGGGGACAGAGGAAGAAAATACTCTTTGCTGAATGTACCCTCTCTCAGATTTCCTCAATTCTCTCTCTCTTCTAATGGCCTCCTCCAGACATAAGAGGGATTGGAAACTGTTTGTGTTTGGCAGAAAAGCCTAGTGAATCTCTCATGTAAACTGCTAACTTGAGCAAGGTTACCAAAAACAGAATGATAAATGCAGATTCTTCTGTCTCTAGCTAGATATCTAAATAAATGACCAGTTTTTCAGAAGCTGTAAGAACTGGGCTGATTTCAGTGAGTTGCAGGCTATTAAAAAATGTTCCTACGTTTTGTCATTCAATATATAAAAATTCTCAGGCAACTCTTGGTAATAAGCCAACCCAATCTATTTTTTTAATTAGTCTCTCCAGATAAACTTGTAATATTTACTTCTGCATTTAGAAAATGCCAAATTTAAACCTATCATCAATGTACAGAGCCTCTTTGCTGCACAAATCAGAGTGCATGTGTGCATGTGTGTGTGTTTATGTGACTTGTAAATACATAGAAATATAAATAACCCCACAGGACTCAAAAGAGTAATATAAAACTAAAGTAAAAGGCAGAAGCAGTTAAATATTTATATATTTTACCAAAAAAACACAGATGAATGAAAACTTGAATGTCTTCAAGCAAAGACCTCATGGCAAGATTTACAAGGTTAAGTAACTGGCTAAACCTGCTCCCCTCGTATGAGGATTTGTTATAATTTTTGTATAACAACACATTTCTTCCATAATGCCTCTTAGCTTTGCACAACATTTTGCTTTCAAAGAAAAGCAAATATAGGAAATATTCTGCAACCTGTTAACTGGACTTGAAACATTCAGTGGAGACTCTCCCCTCAACGCACACAAATAATAGGCAAATTGATTAAGGTATTATTAGCAATAGGATTGTGTTGTGGTTTTTTTAATAGACTGGTTTTTCATTTATTGACATCACAGTCATATTAATGAACAGATACCTTATCTAAAAAGATTGAGTTGACAGTGCAACCTGTATTCTTAAAATGCTTCATTTACTAGGGTGGCATGATAACCATTTAAGACAAGAACCTCTATTTCTCACCTGGGAGAAGTTAGTGTGTAGTGGGTTGTGGGTTTTAATTCTCATGTCTGTCTTAGGCCTGATTCAAAGACCATTGCAATCAGGGGAAGAGTCCTATTAATTTCAGAAGGCTGCTCAGTACTACTATTGCAGTACCTTCAGGTATTGTGGGGTAGAATGTCACTAATTGACTTCATAAAGGTAGTAGCCATTACCTGGTTTCTGTGTTTTCATTGGTAAACTGGAGGACAAACTAGGTTTTATAATCATTCCTCTTACCCCATCCTCTTTGCAGCATCTTCAGTGCGGTGTAAAACTGAAAGTATTGGGTTTACTTACCATTTGTAAACAATTCCTTATTTCCAAGTTTGAAATCCATTAGATGATCTCTTCTGAGAAAAGCTTTTTTTTCCATGAGGACAGTCAAGGATGAGAGCAGGCTGCCCAGAGAGGGTGTGCATTCTCTGTCCTTGGGTGTTTCTATAAGCCGACTGAACCAAGCCCTGAACAGCTTGGTTTGATCGCACAGCTGGCCCGACTTGAGGAGAAGTATCGTCTAGAGACCTCTGAAGTCCTATCCAACCAATTAACCTATGATAAGCCTTATTTTGTTCTGTCCATGTACCTATTCTTTGTCTCTTTCAAACCTTAAGACTGACAAAGGGTGAGGAAATTGAGGCAAGGAGATCACAGGTGGCGAGAATAGTTTAAGCAAAGTGTCCTAAATGCCACACTGGTTCTCACTATAATATCATTTGTGTCCTCTTTAAAAAGTGTACTGCAAGAAGTGTTAAAAACTATCACAGAATCACAGAATGGTTGAGGTTGGAAGACACTTCTTGAGATTATCTGCTCCAAGCAGAGTCCGAGCAGATTGTCCAGGACCGTGTCCAGTCAGACTTTTAATATCTCCGTGATGGAGACTCCATCTCTGGGCAACCTATTCCTTTGCTCAGTCACCCTCACAATAAAGTTTTTTTTTCCTTGGGTCTAAATGGAATTTCTTGTACCTTAGTTTGTTCCCATTGCCTCTTGTACTGTCTCTGGGCACCACTAAGAAGTGCCTGGCTCTATCTTCTTACTCATCAGATAGATCCCTCCTGAGCCTTCTCTTCTCCAGGCTTTCTCAGCCTCTCCTCATATGAAAGATGCTCCAAATCCTTAATCATCTTCACTGGACTTGCTCCAATATGTCCATGTCTCTCTTGTAGTGGCAAGGCCAGAACTGAACCCAGATGTGTCTCACCAGGGCTGAATAGAGGGGAAGGATCCCCATCTTGTCCTTTTGGCAATGTTCTTCCTAGTGCAGCCCAGATACTGTCAGTCTTTTTTTGCCATGAGGTTGCATTGCTGGCTTATAATTATCCTCACCTTTGTGTTTCCAGGAGTGTCTCATGTCTTAAGGCAGAACAAATCGCAAGTTATGAAGTATACTAATGGGCCAAATATGTGAAAACTTTTGTGTCTGTCATATATTCAGTTATATTTCCCTAAATCTGGCCTTGTGTCTTATGTCAAAAAGGAATGGAGTGCTTAACTTTTTCATTTTGTTTTTATGTTCTATGCCTGCAATCCCTCCAATATAATGAAGAATAGGACTCTAATACGGTACTGTAGAGTGTAAAATTTAGAGAAAGATAAAATTCTTAGGTATTTTTCGAAGCTTGTGAACTGTACACTGCAATGTAGAAGGATGAAAATTACACATCTGATTTATACACCTGCTAGTAAAAATCAACAGATTAATTCCAAAATAGCATATTTTGCATTATTCTTTGTTTTCAGTTCAGATGAAAACCTTCACAGTATAAAATCAGTGATTTAATAACTTTCTATTTTTCAGAAAGGATACTTTTTAGCAAGGAAAGACACGAATGAGTAATTTAATGCCATCTGCAATGCATAGCATTAATACAAGATTTTAAGCCAGTCCAGCTGGCTGCAGATCAAGAATACCAGACAAAACTCAGCCAACTTTTTCCATAAAAGATCCCTTTCTTTTGTGGGTAATCGAGCTCGCCTTGTCAGTTGTGCAATGGGCTTGCCTCTAAAAACCGAGGTCTCCTTTTCAAAGAAATCATGAGCATCTTGACCCAGGAGTGCCAGGGAGGAGGGAGACTGGTGGTGCCCTGATGGCCCTAACAGGGGGCTGCTCAGAGCAGGACATCCTCTCCCCTCCTTAACCACAGGGGAGTCCACTGGCACTAGTGGGGGTCTGCTCTGGTCTGGAAACCAGCAGATGCTTTGAAAGGGAACACTTACAGCGAAAGTGGGAGTGATTCAATCCCCCTGAGGGTATTAAGAGAGAGCACAAAGTTAGTTTTATGTACTAACTACTCTGCACAAAATTTTTGCTGTGAAAATTAAAATAGGTTTTACTCTTAACAGTACATACTTCTTTTCAGAAGGTATCCTTTGCTTCAGCTCTACTCAGCTGAAAGAGGTATGTGGGAAAAGGGGCTACAGTAGAAAGAAAAGTGTGTGTGTGATGTAAAACAGTGGCTACAGGAGAAGGGGAAAAATACACTTAGAGAAATACAGGGTTGAAGAGAAGTGAAGGGATGTTTGTTTTGTTCAATTGTTTTGCCATGCCCTGATAAGACAAAATAGGGTATTAAAACCAAACTTAACTAGTGTTGTACTCCTTAACTGATTTCTTTTGTTTGAGTAGGTTAAGATTATTATAACATACTGATAAGATGGATAAAAAAGTGTTGCAACCTTAAAAAAAAAGGGGGGGGGGGTCTACTTTTTAGAAATACTCTGATTAATGCTGCCTTTGTACAATGTTTGTTGTTTATCCATCAAACATTCAAAATAAAAAATATAACATTGCACACAAAGAACATTATATTCAGAAATTGCCAGGTGTTCTTCATGCAGAATGCTATAGGGACATTATGTTAATAAACAACCTCAGTTTGTAAATGCAAGCACAAAGCAGCTTGGTAGTAAAAAGACAAACAAACACTTGAAGACGTAAGAGTACACAGGAAAAAAATAATGTTATTCTTTTCAATAACAATATAAGCTCAAAAATTATAAAAGTGTCTAAAAAAGTGGCTGAATCTCATCCGCAACCATGTTCTCAAAAATGTTTTCATTTTATTAACATTGTTTGCTGATGATAGCAACAAAGCTTGTGAACGGTTTTCCTTGCAAAAACGTTTGGATTTCTTTTAATATGACCTTAACTTTGGGGGTTTAATACTTAATTTAAGAGTAATTCAAGCATCCTTCATTCTGGAAACAGTTACAATGCTTTCTGTTCTAAACATATGAATACATTAAACTTTAACTAGCTCCTTTATCACACCAGTGAGGGTACAAATGAAAAGAAATATTGTTTTTTCCAGTTCATGACCTAAAGTATTTCCTTTTTGTGTGGAGACATGTTAAAAATAAAATCTCCAGACAAATAACATCTCAAGTTTGACCTACTGTATATGTTTGTGATACATTCCTGAATTGCCCAATGCAAATGCCTGAAGGCAGAAATTAAGGTTGTAAGGGCAGTCTTTGACCAGGTACCTTCTAATGACTGAGTTTTGACTTCATAATGGTAAAGGTAGGATTTCTGTATAATTCTATAAATGTAATTTATATTTTAGCATTATAATTTGGAAGGTAACTAGCTATCAGTGGGGAAAAACGTGAAAGATTGGATGCAAAGGAAATACTGTGTTTTCAAAAGAAAACAAATGAATTGCTAGTATCTTGCTGGCTTTAGATCATATCACACTTCGGTAATAAAATCTCAGTATATACACACAAGGGAGATACAAAAAAGACAAATCAGCTATAAAGCCCTTGGAAATTTATTAGATAATATCAAGGCTAAAACTATCTAAACATAAATTAATCTTATAATAATATTTATTTAGTGTGTTGTATTGAATTTCCAATTCAAGATTAGCCTTTTTTATTTGTATGTGTTAAATTTTTGGTATAATGCTTAGGTTTTCATGTATACAATTTAATAGTGCCCTGGCCAAACAGAAGGTGATTATTGTGTTATTCAGTAAATTGTAAAAATAGAAACTATAGTTAAAATGTTAAAACTTCTCCTGACAAGTTTGATGTCAACAGCAGTCAGAGCCACAAACCATTGCTAGGACTTCTGAACAGAATAGCTAAATTCCATACAAATAATATTATTGCCTTCTGAAAGCAGTGTTTGCCTGCAAAGCCAGCCCCTTGTGTCAAGCCTGAATATCACTTTGAGCAATATTTTGCCACCTCTTCGTTTCAGCAGATTCTTCTCCAGCTTTCTCAATCTGCTACATGCAGAGTAAGCTTATACTTTTTTGGCAGGCTAAGTCAAACAATTTGCTTGGGGAAAATTCCAGATTTTTTTGTCTTCATATAAAATGCCTGTTACCTCTCTAGTCTGAAAAAAAACCACAAAACAAACACTTACACACCCTCATCACCACCACTCATTTTGTTGTGCTGTGGCAATTAACTTTTGGGTTTTAAGTCAACTGTAAATTTTAGGTTGATTAGCTTTTCCAGTGGTATATTTTCAAGCAAAACTAATAGAAATAAATACACAGTTAGAGGACTGGGTAGGAGGCTAGTTTTGGTAGCAGCACTGGCCTTCTCTGCATGGGTAAACTGGCTACAATCTCACCCACCATGGAAAACGTAGCCCCATGCCACAAAGGAGGTCATGTCTCCTTTGTTAGCAGATCCTCATTTGCTCAGTGGGGCCTTCTGCACCCATGCAGATTAGATGAAATAACTGTTCTGACATCTGCAAACTTCAGACATCAATTTAACATCAGTTAAAAAGAAGATGCATGGAGTTTCAATGAATCATTCGGCACATCATGTTTTCAGTCTGAAAGAAAGTGAAACTTAACCCATTTCACTGATTGCTACTTTGTTTTGAGGTAACACGCTCTCAGGATCATTCTAAACTCAGTTCAGGTTCATCAGGAGGTCCTGCAAATTCATCAGCTTTTTCAGCAACCCAATCCAAAATATCATGTTGTGATAAAAAAATGAAATACACAGTTTTCCTGGATTTGGCCTTTGCTATGAACATTGTTCATAGCTCTGCTATGGAATGACAGATTTGTATTTCTGCTTTTCTAACATTTAGTTAACTAACCTTCATCACCTCTGTCTTCATATAAAGACCATGTAGCCCATGTTTTATATGAGTGTTTTATCTATACAGTTCCTTTAATTCTAGCAGGAGTCATTTCATTCATGTTTTGCAACATCTTTGAAGCAGTCTACAAAAAAAACGGCAACAAATCCTAACTAGAGAAGTTGCTGCATAGCCTGAAAAACAGTTTAATGATTATCAAAAAGGTTGATTTGGGTATTTATATTACCTACTTCTTGGACACAATGAAGTAATTATATCATCTTTGTTTCTCTTTTTGGGGAAGGATTTATAAAAATATTATTTTAAGTGAGTTAATGGAACTTCCTATTTTCTAACTTCCTATTGTGAAAATCCATACAGGAGCCAGTGGAGGTTTTCATATTCCTGAATTTTGAGGCAGGCTAGTTGGCTAACATTTGTGTTAACTCTCTATATAAAGGGGAAAGAGAGGGAGGAACTTCCCGAGAGCATTATTTAGTCCATCTAACTGAAGACCTTGCTTCAAGTTGCTCTTTTGAGGAACTTCTCTGTCTCCATTTGCTACAAATGGAGAATAGGGAAATAAGCTGCATAAATTAGGTGTTTAAGACTGTGATGTGAATATCCCTCATTCTTCTCTCTTTCCAGTCAGAGGATCTACAATGCTGTGTTTACTATAATGTTAACATATCTCATATATATTAAGAATTTCAAACCAAGACAGAAATGTCTGCCAAGAATTGACAAAACGTAGTTACGCTGATGAGTTCCACAAGGAAAAGTAGTTGTGGTTATCCTCAGCTGGAAAATGGGTTCTGTGAACTTTCTTCTCTCCCATTTCAATCATACATTACCCTTCATAATTTGTATTTGCACAATCAAATTAATTAACCTGGGGTGAATATTTGGAGGAGTTTTTAGACTTAGTAGCTCTTTAAGGAGTATGTGTATCAAGAAAATGGTAATGATGCATTTGGACCAAACAATTGTGCTTTTTTTAAAATTTAATTGCTATAATGGATGTATATTAAATATTAATATAAAATGTTTTCCCAGCAGTAAGTCAATGCTCAGGGAATTGATTACACAAAACAGTGTTTTTCCAAAAAAAGAGAATTTTCTGCTTATTATTCAATGTACTTTCATGCCAAATTAAGAAACAGAGCTTTCTTAATTTAAGCTTATTCTTTCCAAGTAATGCCATTTCAGATTTAGCAACTGTATGTTCTGTTCCTTAGGAAATAACAGAAGATCGGGATCGATCACGACTGGATTCAATGGTGCTGTTAATTATGAAACTGGACCAGCTTGACCAGGACATTGAAAATGCTCTCAGTGCAGGCTCTTCCCCATCCAGCACCCCAACATACAAACGGAGACATATACCTGTAAGCCAGTTTGCTTAATCTTTCTTTTTAATCTAAGTAGAATCTGGTTTTACTTCACCTTTTTTTTCTTTCAGTCCTCACATTTATCAGCTCCTTGGTTTCTGAACTAAAGCTCTTTTTGTAAAGAATTTGTCTTGTATTGTTGTTTGTATGTACGTTTTGAAGGAGTGATATTGTCTTCCATTATTTCCTTTTGGCATCATTTCATAAATGAGAGCTTCAGAGCTCCCAGATGAAAGAGAGGGAGATCAACAAGATTTAGAAAATGTCTGCCACTCTAATTATCACTTACTATAAATGCAGAGTCAGCACAGAGTCAGGATCACACCAGCCTCAAAGCATATGTGTATGTGTCATTTGACATTAAATAGAACTGAAAGTAAGTCTGAGCTACAGGTCTTGGTTTTCTGCTAGCAGGAGGGTCCATGAAATATTTGGCAGAAACACACTTAGGAAATCCTCTGTCATTCAAAATAAGATTCTGGGCAGAACTGTGGACTCTATTTATTTAAATTTCTTTAATTATTTTATTAATTTAAATGCAAGAATTCCTTGCTGAGAGTAGTCCAAAGGGAGACTGGACAGCTTGCAAACATGATTGATGCGTTCTTTTTTTCCGAAAAATGTTTACACATGTAACTATGAAGAACATGAAATGGCTGACCCAAGGTGTTCTCATGCAGGCTTCCTACTAATTTCACCCACATGTGCTCCAGCTGGTTTTCAATTTAAGAAACCTGAGAAATACTGCCCCAAGATCTCTAGACTAACATTCAGGTCATTTGTTTTTGTTAGTGGTATTTTCTTTTAAATAATGAGGGGGTTTTCCTATTAAAGCCAGACTTCATTATTGCTCTATAGTCAAGTGAGTGGTCTGTAGGTGAGAAAAGCTGTATTTAAATTTCAGTGGGTTTGGTCAGCTGAAGATTATATAACATATAATTTTTAAAGGACATAACATAATTACCCTTTTAATAGTTAAATATTTTCTCCCTGGATATCAATGTTCTGGCAGTATCTCCTTGAGCACTGATGCCACAGGAAAGGTGAAATACAATGTTAACATCTGTTCTTTATATCTCACCAAACTGTGCCAGCATTTTACCTAATTTCTTACAGCAATAAAGGGAGTTGAGGCAGTCTGTATAAGTAAGTCTGCATGATAATCAGAGGTGGTACCTGTTTCCATGCTGCAAAGCAGCCATCTAGAAAGACAGACAGCTTGCATCAAAGGTGGTATATATGCTATTTATATACACTAATTTTCTAGGAATGTTTGAGCCTTTAAGTATTATGAATCAGAGAATCAAAAGATGTGGTTTTCAGGACATTTATGCATTGTGTTCAGTCTTGTATTGATTTTATAGTAACAAAGCATTTGAACGTAATGCAAAACCATGGGTAATAGGGTGTGGAGCATGGTTCTGCACTGTGGCAGCATGGCTCTGCGAAGCAGACCCTTCTAAGAACAACTGTACCCAAGCTGACTTCTACAAAGCATTTGCACGGCTCTGCTGCATTTCCCAATGCTTCACATTGCAGAGGACTCACTGGCAGGAAATATCTGAGTCAAATGCATGGTCCTACCTACAGTGCAGCTTTGTCTCTAATTTCTAACCGTTTTCAGAGAACAGCACGCTTGCGTAGTTGGTGTAGAGGCACCTAATTGGCAGCTTCAGTTTGGAGACGAGAGACTTAGCAGGAATTAATGAATCAAAGGGTTGCCATTTCTTTCCAGTTCAGGAGCAGAACCAGAGATGTCTCTGCCCCATATTTCACCTACTCTAGAAACTTGGTATTAGGAAACTGAGGCTTTGCCTGTACAGAGCTGACTGGGGTTAATAGTTCAGGCTTTCTTCTGTGTACTGTGTAGCTGTATTCACACAGGCTGCACCTTGGCTAATAATCCTGACAGTATATGGCTGGTTCTACACATAGCCAGCTCTTTGCCAGACATGTGTCACAATTTATCTGCAAGCAGTATAATCCCTGCCCTCGCTCTATGCAGTAAATCAAGCATGCACTATATTTTTACTTCCTCAACAATAAAATATACTATATTTCTTCTTCTTTTTATTCTCAAAAAAGGAATGTAATCAGTGTCATTAAAAGTAAGGGCATTTTAACCAGAAATAGCATTTGGCTGATAAGTGCCTGCTGATTCCAAAAAGCTAGGGAGCTGTACCTCTGAATTGTATAAACTGCTGGATAGTGATGTCATTTCAGCTGTGTAATGGCTTACAGATGTTCACTGAGCTTGCGATGCTGCCAGAGACAGAAGGTGGGAGCACACAGGAAATACTGAACATCAGAGAGAAATGTCAGACTTCTGCAGCCCCAAACTGATTTTTCTTACCTTGCATTCTAACATATAGGGGAATTACGGCTTTGATGTTAGTGGTGATTTATAATTTCAGAACAGCAGCTAATGCAAACCACCACATTGAAAAGGGCAGCAAGTGAATATGTAGGTAATGGAAAAGAATAAGGGGAATTACTCTTACACAGAGAATTAAGCATGTATATTTGAGCCTATTTAATACTACCATTATTTAGAAGAACTAGATTTTTATTTCATATTCACATTTACTAAGGAGACTTGCAACATTTTTTTACAGGATATTGAATCTGGTTCTGAAAGTGGAGTGGATGTTGCTTCAGTAAGTCACTCACAAACAAACTTGTCTCCTAACATCCATGCTCCTGACCCAGCATCTCCCTGTTCAGTAGCCAGCTCTGGAGCTAAACCAAAGGCTGGGGTGAGTACAAAGATTATATTTTCTTAACTTCATTCATGATATCAGATCGGAAGGGAAATAAAGATATTTTATACTATTCATTACATGGATTGTACAAACAGTATGTGTGTGACGCTGAAAAAAGGACTAATAGCACAGGTTGTCTCAAGGTGCCATTTGAGTGGCAAACAATCCTAGAAGTTTCACATTTAGAAACACTATTATCAGCTGATGATTATAATAAGCTTAGTTTTTATGTGAAAAAATAAATTAAAGGAGTTATTCCATATTACTTAGGAAGATAAGGTTTCCTGAAGTGGTATCACTTAGAATATTTCCTAAATCTCATGGAGGGTGCAACCAGTGAAAAAGTTGAATCATGTAGCCTGATTTATGATGCCCAAACCCAGTCACCTAGTCCTCTTGAGAGGCTAAACTGTTGTCTACTGCAAGCAGAGGTATTACCCTACTGAAGGGAGAATGTCATTCTAAGGCCGAATTTGGCAAGTGGTTTCACACGCTGAGGATGGCAGGGAAGCCACTGAGCAGACAGACCCTTTTCTGCAGGTGCCAGTGCACGCTCGGTGGTGAGGCAGGACAGGTCTGAGAGTTTAGATATGGCAAGGAGCCTCCTTCTGTATCCATTCGTAGATGCATATAGCTATCAGGAGCATGGTCCTTCCTTTTGCCATTGTCCATCTACTGAAGAATCCTTCTTCATAAAGCTTCAGCCATCAGCATGCGCAGAAAAGCTTGGATGTCCTAGGAACTCCTGACATACTTTCTGTTCCCTCTTGCACTTGCTATTTCCACTCCCTCAAGAAGCACAGAAATCTAGACTCTTGTAAACTTTGCCTAGGCTGAAAAGTCTTAGCATAACTCCTGCTCCATCTGTTCACAAATTTAATTGCTGCTGGTAACCAGACCAGCAGAAAATCTGGGATAAAATATTAAAATATAAAGTGTGGTTAGCATAAATATATATGTTTACAAAAAGTAAAATAGATGCCAACTGTCATTTACTGCACTGCAATAATGGTAAGTTAACTAATGCCTTCGATTGAGGCAGTAACAAAAGTTCTAATAAACATTTACATTTAAGATTGTTCACTTGTACAAAAATAAATTCACTTGTAATTCATCATCAGTGCATAGCTATAGCAAATAGAGAGCTCTGCACTCTGTCATTGCGTACAATGCAACACAAATTCTCATATAAGTACATATGTTATGCTAGAAGGTGATATCCCATTTTGCAAGATCCTGAGAAGAGCACAGACACTCTCTAAGGTATTAAACAACCCCCTTAAATTTAGGTTTCTCTACTAATATTTGGGGAACTCTTAACACCTGGCTTTGTAGAAGTGTGGGTCACTTCCTTTGGAGTTAGATATTATGTGTTAATTCACCTTTAATAAGTATTTATTTGACTTTTGCTGTGATGGATATATCACTCTGAACATATCTGTGAATATTGCTTTATTATATAATTTTTAATGTATATGATTTTGCAGAGACCTTTTTTTTTTTACTTTGTAGAGTAACTGTGAATATCCAAAAAATCTCTGCTGATGTGTGGGTTGTAGGGGTACAATACAGAGTCCTGTTTTTTTAAATTTTTTTGTAAGTGAAGACAAATTTTCTCCAAACTCAACTCTCTTTCCTAAAGTTTTGCAGGCTGCAACTCACCGCAGTCTATAGTGGGATTTGCAGATGGGCCTTTTTTGTAAGTATGTTCAGACAAAGACCATATTTTCATTTTTATCATAGTAGGTTTGATAAGTACAAAAATGTGGATCATTTTTGGTTGAGTGTAGATCTCCTTCAATTTGGGAAAAACAAAATCCTCTCGGATATTTTTTTTATTCCTTTTGGCGTTGGGCTTTCAGATTGTTTTGACTGGGTACCCTTCTGATCCACAAACCGAGTGCTAACGTGTGCTGTGGTTTTAACTGTTCAAAACTTCAGCTGCCTCCCTACCTGCAGTCAAACTTTATTTGAAAGCATTGGTTTTCTTGGAACACACTAGGAGAAAATAACCCTGCATTCTTACCTTTCTGTATCTCTACCCCTGTTGTTCATCTGGTCTGCATGGCTAAATAGTCTGCTGCTAGGTGCTTGACTGCAATCCCATACTAGTAGAAAAGAAGTTCCCATATTCTTCTTGTTGTGTTTAGCTCTGGGCTCTACTCAGGATGAATTTTTAAAAATGGTATATTGAATGGCATGCCCAGAACAGACATCAGGGATGCCTCTGTACAGAAGATTTCCATGTAGAGATCTCCTGTGAAAATATGCCAAGTGTGGTGTTCGATCCGTAAGGGAGACTGTTCTCATAGTTTCTTTTTTTTTGTCAGACTAGCTGGTGTAGCAGTAAATTTATTCTGTACTGGAAACTCAGCAAGCTACATTTTAATGGTAATGGACTGTTTCAAAGATTTTACTTCCTTTTTGGTGTTTGCAACTGCAGATCTTCAAGGATTGCAGATGCTTAGTCTCCAAGGACAACTTATTTTGTTGTGTTTATTAATAATATGTAAACAGGAGTACAACTGCAATTAGTTACATTATGGAATGATATGTGATATTTTTAAACAAACTGTAGCAAACTGTTGACTGCATCAAAATCAGACTGTACAATTAAAACACAGCATCATGTGCAAACTGAAGGGGTGGCAATAATAAGGCAGGGAGATATGGGTTCAAATCTAGTCCCTGATAAAGAACTTGTAAAAGATATTAACTACACAAGTTCTTATCTTACAGATTGGAAATTTGTGTATGGACAAACTATGTCCATTCATGTTAATTCAGCTTTATATGGATTTAAAACAAAAAATTTCTAACAATGTCACAATGTGCCGGAATACCCATAAGCAGAATTTGGTTTGATAATCCTAGGGGAAATGATTCATTCATTGGTTTATGGAAAAGCAGGACATTTTAAATTTTCATGGGTAGATTTTATGAAATGTTAAACAAGGTTTCCAGTAGCAGAGATATTCAGAATTGTATTTAAAATTCAGTATCAATTATAATTTTCTTTGCAAATTAATAGTAGATATTCTTTTAAAGAAAATTGGAGGGGGCTGTATTTACATACACAAGTTATTTAACATTTCATAAAAATTCACTTATGGGTAGTCAAATCCATTCTTGTCAGTATGAATGCCTGTGTACAGTACACATATATATAATCATACACATGCGTGCACGCACACACAGAGTACTCCTTACTGAATAGAGGCATGACAAGGAAGACCAGGATTCTCCCCAGAGCACTATAGAAAGGTATTTCTATAGAAAGGTTTTTTCAATTATCTTGCAGGGTGCAGCATGAAAGCCATTGATATGCAGATGTAAATGGTATTTTGGGCTTATGAGAAGTTCACAGTTGAATAACATCCAGCCTAAATTTAGGGTGCCACCATTATATTTCACAGTCAGGGTAAAATAGCATAATATGATCAATAGAATGTTTGGTCCACAGTCTAACAACTAATTCAAAATATCCATGTTTGGCAAGGTGCACAAATGGATAATCCTTGTGCAATAAGGATTCACATGATTGAACAAGTACATTTCCCACATAATTTAGGATTGGACAGTAAGAAATGTTTTTGGCATCTTTATGTTACTTATGTTTACAGAATAAAGAATGTTCATGCTTCTATAATTAGCACATCTCTACGTTCTGGGTTTTTATTCACCAGTCAGTCTCCAAAATAGACAATGATTTTTGAATATTAACACTTGAGGATATACACTTGGCAAGCATTAATCACATGAGAGTTGAAATCAGCTTAAAAACCATGAAATCAACAGGCTTTTGCCCCAATGGTCATGAGAAACATTGGAAAATGGGAGTGTCTGGTCTGGATTTGGAGAGCAAGGAATGTAAATATCCTACATGTTATTACCTTCTACAAACTAATGCCACACATCTGGACACTTATAACATTGTTCAACAATAAAGACCAGAAATTATTTATTTCTAAATTTGCCTTGATTTTTATAAAAACAATATGTGGCTACAGAATTTAAAATGGATTTTAATAACAAAAGGTAAGTTACAATAGCCTTCTCCAGTGCCCAGTTAGCTAGCTAGTTAAGGGAAGCTTGAATCAATCATCATTGTCTTTTTTTTTTTTTTTTTTCCCCTAAATATAAAAAAATTGGCTAAAGGACAATAGCAGCTAAGGCCTAAAGGTTGTGGCCAAATTTTTGTCCTTGAACATCTGCTCTGCAAAGCCCATCTATTTTCTGTTCAGGTGAAAAAAACCAGCTGTGATTATTTTCTACTGCTTTTCTTGGCAGTCCTTTTCCTTTTGCTTCAACAGTATCCAACTTAGCCCTAATCACACTGTGCAAAGGTAATCAGAAATCTGTTATCACCAGAATAGCTGGTATCTAGGAGAAGATTGTTTTTCAGGTTAGCTATAAGGACTTATTTAAAATGTATTCATTTCTCAAAGTGATTTTAGGCACCAGTTATGCCTGCAAGTACAAAATGACCTAGTCAGGCTGCGCACTGGAATGGGATTCAGGTGCAGCTACTGACTTCAGTGAAGCCCCGGATGAGCTCAGGAGTCCACTTCCACAAATCTTGTTACTGCATTGGGACAAAAGGCTGTATTATTTAGATGACAGTTTTCAAACTGTTCATTTGTATCTATTAAAATAATTTAGCCTTTTACATATGCTTTTGATTCCTATTATATTTTAAATATTCAGCTATTTAGAGAAAGCCAAATCATTTTGTGAAGAATAATTTATAGTTTGTAGATTAAGAAATAGAGTTCAAGTTTCTTGCTACTTTACCACACTGTTTTTTAACTTATGAAAGAAGCTAAAATTTATGGTAAGTACAAGTAAACCTTGATTTCAGAATTAAATACTCGTAAAGAAGAATTATCAGCAACTGTTTGAAATGTTTGCATTTCCCACTGCATTATGTTTTATAGTAAATTCAGTGGATTATGAGGTGTTCAAACACACACAGAATATGTCAATGAATTTGTGCAGACAAATTTTTCACAGTGGGTCATGCCACCTGAAAGGTAATAGATTTGGTTGCTGAATCATACCTGTATTTTATATTTACTTATTTATTTATTAAAGTCCTCATACCACTTTTCTAAATTTTGCTGATATTATGGTGTTTCTTGAATTCTTATTTTACTCATTCAGGCAAAACTGGAAGTTATTCTGTTAAGCATTAGGGAAAAAGACTCTTATTATGCAACATTAATAAAATATTGTTTCTTTAAAACTTGAGAATTTTTACAAATAGATGAGAAAAGACTTCTCAGGATCTGATGATGTCTTTAAGTTAGTACTGCCTTTCATATCTGTGTTTAAAAAAAAAGTTTTTTAAAGACAGTTTTTAGAAGACAGGGTGAGACAATTAATTATGAAAGTAAATTTTAACACAATCACATTTTCATTTGAATTCTAACAGCCTGTTATTTCACCCTACAAAAAAGGTTTTTTTCAACACATAAATTACCATGAAGCTACATTTGCCAATCATGTAGTATATAACAGCAGAATTATGCTGTGTTTCTTACATGAACCTCTGAACATTTTTCTTTGACTCTGGCTTGCTACCCAAATGAATCTGTACTCTGTTTTGAGTATAACTGCCTATGTTAACCACAAATGTATTTTATTTTTTCTTGAATGAAAGAAGCAAAAAAGTGTAAATGGCAGAGGTGCTTTTTGTTCTATGAAGTCTTTTAAGCACCATAAATCTTACAGGTGAGCACTTTTTTTACAACAAGAGTAAGCTACTCGTAGAACGTGAACCAAAACCATTGAATCCAATTATGACATCTTTGACAGTGCTGCTGTGGTCAGAGACAGTTTCTCTCTCTCTTTTTCCGTCCCTCAGTATTGATTCCTGAGTGACCAAAGTGTATAGAAATTAACAGTGCAGTAAAAGGTTTGCCATTTTATATAGCTGCAGTGTGACCCAGGAAATACATGTATTAGGCTGTCCACTTTTGTGTCCAAGTTCGATCCCAACACAATATTGGGAATCTAAATAAATACCCAGCTTGTGAAGTGCTAAGCGTGGAGACTTCTGAGTCTTTCCAATATGTCAAGTTGTACATTTACATTTCTGTCTTTTCTTTCAACTCATTTATAGCAGCTATGCTTATATACAGGTTTTTTTCTCATGTTTTCCTCCTTTCTGTAGAGTTGCTGACACTGTCTTCAACACTGTATCAGTCCGGTTAGGTACAAAAACCAGTTTTTATAAGCAGAAGCAAAAGTTTATGACTTCTTCAGCAGTAACTTTGCTAATTGTACTGTTTCTAATGTTCAGTACATTTTTTCACTGCATGCTGCCATCTGCTGCCTCGCTCTTGTAAATGAAGGGCACTGGGCAGGGGACATCAGGCACTTACACCACGTCAGGCAGTCATGCCAATTAGAACATTTCTAATTGAACATACATACTTTTGTCTTTAAAAAAAAAAAAAAAAAAAAAAACCAACGGAAAAAGCTTTTCATCCTGTACAGATGTATTCTAAATATTTATAAGATAGACTAAAGGTTGACATTTTTTTGTGGGAATGAAGTTTTAATGGAAATAATAGTGGATGGGGATACTTTCAGAAATGTTAAAAAATTTCCACTTAGTCCTAAAAAGAATTGATTTTACAATAGCAGAGGAAAAGTTCAGCTCTTAATGGATTTAAGATGTTTGGAAAATTTTTAGATTAATCCCTTGAACTGTAAGTTTCACATTAGGAATTCCTCATTTTGTATTCACACATGCAATAATTTATTTGTACATTAAGTGCTGGTACTCATAAAAATTATATCCCATTTTCAGCCAGCTATGTAATTACTGATACAACATAACATCACAACTGCATGTGTACCACCATAGGAGACATATGGGTTCGAGACAATTAAGTCTGTTATACTGGAGTGCTATGGTTCCTCTTGGCATGTTGCTTATTGCTTCAAGTGGACCCAACTGGGAGAAAAAAATACTGAACATTGCACAGTCTCTCTGGAAGATAGTTTCTGTTTTGCAAAATCCAGAGTGGTTTTCATTTTTCTCATTTTATTCAAGCCTCCTGTGTTTGAGAATAGGAAACTACTACTTCTCTGTAAGAAAAATTCACAATAAGCTAATAATCATACCTGAAGTTGACAATACTCGAGTAGTTCAGTAGAAAAGTGTGAGAGCAAGGGTGTATTTATATTTAAAGGTATTGTGCTTAAATGTGTTACAGTCTAATGTATTATGGTTACGTCTGCCTATAATCTAACAGGCTAAGAGGTCAAAATTCTTCAAGATCATCTCAGACCTGTGAACACATCTTGCATCTTTTCCTCATGAGCAAAAAAAGCTGAGGGAATTATCATTTCTGGCCACTTACAGGAATGTCACTGTGGTAGGGAATCTAAAAATTGCAGTCCGGACTCTCTGACATCCTGTTTGCATTTGGGCCTGGGCAAGGCGGTTCCCAAACCCCTCAGAAGGGAGGAGCAACCCATGCTTCGCACTACTATTTCTTCACTGCAGGTCAGACTTACTGATACTTGGAATCATATCTGTTATGTCTTGCACACCAGCATTGCATTTATAAGTACTGCCATATCTACGTTTGAGAAACGGAGACTTAAATCTATGACTGGAGGAATTTTATTGTGTTGCTCTGAGGACCAATATCCTTCTATGTAGCTTAAATTTAAATACTCAAGGCTTAATAGCAAGAAATGATCTATGTTGTTAAATGATCACAAGCAGATGCAGAGAAACAGAGCGTTCCAGGTTCTCTAAGAACAAATCATATGAATGTCAATCATATGAATCATATGAAGTCATACAATTTAAAATTTCAGCTTCAGTTTAGTTTGTTTCTTTAAACCTCATTCTACAATCAGTTAAATGCATTTTCTCACAGGAGTAAATCTGTTTAAATCAACAAGACTGTGCATGTCAGAAGTGTCACATGCATGAGTAGGTGGATATGTTTTTTGCAGAATTAAGGCCTTGTGTGACAGCTAAAAGGTATAATGATCAGAATTAATTACCACAAGGACACAGAATACTCCTCCCAATGCGTGTGCCTGGTATCTTAAAAAAGTACATATAGAAAAATCATAAGTGACTTTTCCCAAGCATCAGGAAGCTACCCTCATGCCTACTATGACTATGTTGAAAGAGTTGACTCATGCTCCATTGCTTAATAAGTAATGGTTTTGAGAAACTCACCACATGGCAGCCTGAGTTTGCATTCAGGCTCATCATATAAATGAGAGTCATACATCCTCCAGTTACAAACAAAAGTGTGATGCCTAGACGAATTGCTAGTGCCCCATCTTACAAAAGTCAAGAGAGTCAGTTCTATGTGTCAGGTATTTAACTGCCACAATGTACCAGTAAGATAATATTGTAACTTAAGTCCTACCAAGTACCGTGGTCTAAAAAATGTGTCAGGCTTCTGCATAAAAATGGTGATAGGCTGAATTTCAGTGAAGAAGGTGTCTGGAATACAGGTATATCATAAGACCTGGAATGTGAAATACAAGAGTTCAGGCTGATACTCTAAATTACTGTGAAACCGGAAGAAAAAAAGATATTTTCTATTTAGCTTATGAATAGAGAAGTTCTGGGGAAAAAAGTAATAAATAATTATTCAGAACAGTTCTTTGGATTTCAGTACTTTTTCAAAACTAATGATTATGATAGCCAAAGAACCCCACTTCACCAAGTTCATGATTTTCCCCCTGATTTACTGCTATGCATCTCAGGATTTTCTAGGGAACAGCTAAGGCTTGTTCTAGGAACAAGCTAGATATTAGCAAAAACTTTTAGGAAAAATTGTGAAGCTTGAGTATTACTTTTAGGTAAATTTACCACTATTTTTAACACAAAATGTACCTTTTGATGCAAAATTAAATAAATATTATGCCTTAAGTATTGCAAAAAGCATTTGTTACCATAGGTCCTTATTCCGAATAACATAGTTCTGTCCTTGCTATTTGAAAACTGGTATTAATGAAGATTCACGTGACAGTTTACTGACTTGGGTTTTGGGGGAATGACTCTATAATATCTAACAAAAAGATTGCTGTGTATAAATAAATCAGTTTTAATTAGTTGTTAGTCTATTTTTCAGTTTATATTTAGAAATGACACATTGTGACTTTGATAACCAGATGCTTTGACCGGAAAAAAAAGTGTAAGTGAATATTTATAAGTCACCTATTGACTAGCATGTTGCTCCCAAAGCATTGTTTATATTGTAAAAGGAAAGAAATATGCAGACATCAATTTGCAAGTGAAAAAAAAGTTGGTTTATCTACTATCCATGGATAAAATAATCTGTTTAGTTATTTGCACCCCTTTCAATCAAATAGAGGCCTCTCGTGTTGACACACTTAGTGCCAGGTGCCTTGTCTTCCTTCCTCCAGGGGTTTGTGGATATGCATATACTGTCTCATTTGCTAGCACCTTCCAGGTGAAAATTATAAATAAATTACTACTTCTAAAAGCTATTTGTAACCACTAGGTTAAAGGGTTAGTTTAAATATTACAGTGATGGAAACAGTGGGTGAACATTGACATTCCCTTAGTTTAAGATAAAGAGCCTAAAGAACTTTCAGAACATAGCAAATAGTAAATTTTAGATGGGCTTGCGTCGACACTAAGTTGAATATTCTTTTATCAGCCATAGGCTGATTTTGCAGATTGGCAGTGTTGAGGACAGGGATTCAGCCTTTATTAGATATAAACCTGTGAAGGAAGCAAGCAAAATCACACTTTATGTAAACTTCAGTGTATTTACACTTAAAAAAAAAAAAAAGTTAAGGCTTATCTAAAAATTTTGTTCTTCATAAGTAAATCTTTCTCCCATATGAAATCAGGAGGAGAAGGCTCAGTTTCTCTAGCCATTCAGAAATGGTAGGTTTGATAGAGTGACAGAATATCAATGTCTTTTTTAACTTAAGTCTGATAAGAAGCTGGTTGAGTCTGAATTTTTGAGTTTGCTGGGGTTTGCTTTCCATGCCAATATGTTCTGAATGTCAGACAATATGTGAAACGTTCCCTTTTTTTTGCCTGATAAGTTTAGTGCAAGTCTCTCTTCTGTGCTCTTCCATATTGACTGAGTTGAATCCTTACCAAGTTTCCCCTTTTTTTCTTGAAGTTACTTAAATATGTTTAACTGTATGTCAGTATGACATTTTAACTTTTTCAGCACCTGCCAAGAAAATCTTACATGACATTTACATGATTGTGTTTTTTCTAAAAAAACTTTGTAAATTTTCTCTGTCAGCATGTAATCCATATAGTGCATCTCTGCATTGAAGAACTTGAATCCCATAATCCAGCTCATAATTGTCGTTGCATGCATGAGCAAAGATGGACAAAAATTTTAAATCACTGTCAGTTAGAAGCCTGTGAGTGGAAAATTGCTGAAAAAGATGTAAATTCATTCGTAATGTCAGTGGCATAAAGAATTTATTTTCCCTGAAGAAAAACAAAATCCTCTAAGAACTAAGCAGTTTTATTAATACAATTTTTTATTATTGTTGTTTAAATTGCTGTAATGCAGAGATGTATACATCTGAATGGAGCTGCATTAGTTTGGGTATGAGCCAACACTTCCAAAATTGATCACTGAAGGAGATGGTGATTGGTATAGGTGAGGTAGGTAGGAAGTAGTCACTACTTCTTAAAAACAAAGGATGAGTTTTTTTGAAGGTTAAATCTGTGGAACTTACTGATATTTTGGAAGGTAAAAGTAAATTGGTCTCTAAAAGTGTTTAGACATTTTGGGGGGCAAAAGTTTATAACTCATCAAATCAGCAGATAGAAGGTTCTGCTCATTATCATTACAGTCTTACTGTCAGCCATATGATGAAATCCTAATGCAGGAGTTGATTTGACTCAAAAGCCACAGTTTGCCAACCTCTTCTGCTGGGCCTGTTGTTTGCAGTACATGCATGCCCTATAGCTGCCATTGGGATTGCCATATTTTTATACACATCCTCTAATCTACTGCAGGTCTTGGGGAGAGGAAAATAGATGGATCCGATACAACCATAGGCATGCTCTGAACCACAGACAGCTGGACATGGAGCCCTTACATGGGCTATTCTCTTACATGGAATCTATTTCTTTTGCATAGAGCTTTATCTCAATATAACTCATCCTACTTACACATGCCTTCTCTGTTTCATGCCTGATAGAGCATTTCAGAGCAACTAATAAATGCCAAACATTACTAGGAAACTCTGTTGAAAAGAAGGAATCTGAAATCTCCTGTTAAAATTCTAGTGAGATATATTGCATCAGTTATTAGAGCTGTATATCTCACCATTTTTAGAATTTTGTCTCCTTGAAAGGAAATAATTGGAAGACATGGTGGGGGATAAATTTCACCACATGCAGAAGACTAGCATAAGGATTTTTAATGATCTAAGTTCTTAAAATAGTGTTGAAGAACATTTTGCTGTGTTGAAATGAGCAGAATATATTCTGCATAAAAGCCTTTAATAAACACCATGGAAATAGAAATATTCATAGATTTGTGACTGTTTCCATCCTGTTCAGTAATAACAAGATATCTCAAAATCTCCAGAACAAAGGCAAGAGGGTTCCAGAAAAGATCAGTAGGTCCCCTTGCTGGACAGTATGGAGTGGAAAGGGAGAGGGCTGCTTGGAGACTGGCTGCAGAAAGCTAGATTGCAGATTTTCTGGGAAGTGGGGCTAAGGGGCTTTAAAGCTGTGAAAAAACTTGAACTTTTTGCCAGTAGACCAATAGGTGACAAAAGGCTGCAACTTTATTCAGTCCAACAATGTTGCACAAGACTTTCAGCTAGGATGAACTGTTGTTGGATGCTGAATTGTTGGCTAACTTGTCATTTGCCAAGGGCAACTTCAGTTTTTGTTTTGGATAGCTCTATGAAGAAATCCTTTGTTTCTCTATCAGACTCTATCAGTGCTTATTACATCTTGCTAGGAATTAGATCACTGGGAGAGCAACAGTCAAACTAAATAGCACAGATTGAAAATCATTTTGTGACTGAGAGCCATAAGACCCTTACCTTATCCCTCAGCAATTCAAGAGAAGGGAAAGCTCAGAGTGGTTTGAAGATGGAGAAAACAGTGTCATTGCAGGAGTTCATTTCTAAGGTAATGCTGGTTTAGAGGTGCAGTTCTGTCCCAGGCAGTACTGTTTTCTTTCTCTTCTTTTGCATGACATTCATACAAGGAGGGGATTCAAATCAGCCAGCTTTCCCATGCTAGTACTGTCACGCAGAGCAGGCGAGATGCACTATGATTGCAAGTATAACAATCACATTTGAGCTGCTTAAAAACTACCAAGAAACCTACTGCTCTGAGCATCCACTGTGCTAATATCCAAAGTGATAATAACTATTAGTGACCATTTAAACTGATATTAAAAATATTGTCCTGACAAGATTGGAATTGTTCTATTTATTATAAAGTAGTGTTGCTGTAAAACTGTTTGTAACTCATCTCCTAATATTCATATCCAAAAGTTTGGTGCTTGATGGGACTTTGGCCCATGTTGAGACGTTATGAAATTTGAATGCCTTTTGGCAGAATTGTATATATAAAAATAGGAAAGAACAGAATGATTTTGAAATGATGCTTTACTTTAGCTTAGCTATGCTCCCGAGTCCTTAAAGTGATCTTTTTTCTGTTTCTTCTTCTTTTTTTCTTTTTTCCTGTTTTTTGTCATCTTTTTTGTTTCTTCTTTCTTTTTTCTCTTTCTCCTATTTTTTTTTTTTTAGTTTTCTCCTTTTTTTCTTCTGTTTTGTTTGACTTTTCAACCTTCCTGTATTTTTATTCTGGATTTGCATCTTGCATTAAAGTCAGGACAGTTATTAACACTAAACTGTACCCACCCTGCTCCAAAGTACACTTTGTCCTCCCCATGGTCCATGGCTGTCTTTCACCAGATCAGTCCCAGCAAGATCACTGGCATGGTTGTGCAGCCACAGCTTTGTCTACTCATATAAGCATTTGAATTACTTCTCTTCTTATATGCAGCCGGATAACATGTCTACCTGTGACTTGAATAAGGTAGAAGAAATACCAACATTTATAGCAAACATAGGTATTAGAAGTTTTCCAGGCCATGGCCTGAAGACCAGTGCCTTTGGGGGACAAGTACATCACTAATAATTTTTTATGCTGTCAGTCTTATTAGTACTGAATTCAGCCCCCATGAATCCATGTTTCCACTTTTGCAGCTGTGGTTATTTTAAGTGTCCTATCAGCTAAGTGATTTTTCTGGGATTTGTGATGTCTGAAATAATGTACATTTAGCTGAAGAGGGAATATGCAAAACCTCAAGAAAGAAAAGCTGTATTAAAGGGGAAAGAAACAATGTAATATGTAGATATGGCTTTTGGTGAGAATTTCCTGTGTTTTATCTAAGAAAAAATTTCAGGCTTGAGTCCAAGACAAATAAGGGAGCGCAGAACAGTGGGACGAAGACACAGAATTTGAGTTAGAAAAGCAGCGACAACAGTTTAATCTCTCTACCAGTAGATGGAGAGCACAGGAAAGTAGAGGCATGCACATGAAGAAGGAAGAAAAGAAGCTTGCATCAGCTTCTTGAAGGGGGTGAGAGATGAAAGAAGAAAAAAGCAAGAAGGGGCAGGAGAGGGGAACAGGTTGCAAAGTAGGAAAAAATTGGGAAAAATGAATTCTAAAGGGTAAAGAGGAAATGACAAGACTTAAATTATCAGCTTGGTCAAATCATCTTGTTGGTAGTGAATAAATATCTAGATTGTCTTCTTTCATGCCTTGTACATGGTAGCCTTTACTCCTGGAACATGGTTTGAAAACGTGGCATGAATAGTTTGCATTACTGGAATGGAAGAAATCCATGTCTGCCTTTTCAAGCACTTTTCCAGACACAGACATGCTGTGAGTGACATCATGGAAAACCATTTCTTCTTGTGCTTTACATACATCTCTCTCATAAGGAATTCTCTTGCTCCTGCACTCTCTTTCTCCCTGTCTCACCCTCTCTGTCTCTCACTTTCTGCTATGTCTCACTTTGTGCTTTCTTTCTCTTCTTTCTTCCTTTTCTCTTCTTTCTTTTTTTTTTTTTTTTTTTTTTTGGTCTTCAAAGCCAGGGTGGGAGCAAGGGATCTGGTTAGCTCTCTGTATAATAGTTGAAAGAGCTTGGTTTGGGGTTTTTTAATGCACAAAATTCCTCTCAGTGAGACATGCCACACATTCTGATCTCTCCCCTTCAGGCAGTTACACACTATTAAATATGGGGTTGGAAATGACACGCGTCTGGAAATACAGAAATGAAACAGCCTTCCACTTTCTGCACTGCACTATACAATGAAGGTGTTGTAAATTGTTAATTGAATGGCATGGACTTCTAGTTTGTTGGGATTTCTATAAATAGAAACTGTACATTCCAGTGTGTTGCCACGTTTTATTTTCTTCAGATTAACTACCATACTTTGAACCTTTCTGTGTTCTAAAATAGAGATTAGCAAAGTTTTTAGTTTGTCTGTTTTTATTCCCTAAATATAGCTTGCGCTTTGAAATTTTTTTCTATTTACCTTCTCTTACTAAACCATCTTTATTGTATTTTGTACTACCCCTATTTTAAAAGAGAAGTAAAATCCAAACAACCTACAATGGTACTTGAGGTATTCCCTGTATTCTACAACCCAATAAACAGTGAAATATGTTTATTTTATATTAAATAACACTGCACACATTACATAGAGATTAATAGTTAATGTATCGCCATGCAGAATACAGAAACGCAAACAGGGTACTGCTCGAGATGGAAAGTGGGGAGATCCTTTGATCTTCCAAAGTCATTTTGAAGTTTTGGTTTCCCACTCTGAGGAGACAACATTGTCTGTATGTGAATGGCACTAGACTGGGAAGTTTATTCTTCCATAGTAGTTTCTTAGGTGAACAAAAGCCCTACACGAGAGGCAGCCAGTGAGGAGTTATAGGCCATTGAGACTGCAGAATGCAATGTGAAAACAAAGTAGGGTTTCATTTCAGGGAAGGGAGAGGAATAGATGATGGAATTAATCTCTCAATAGTCCATGATCCTGCAGAATGCTAGCACTCTCTTTACAAAGCTGTAACTCTCAGTCCAGTATATTTTATATTGCATTAGTATAGCCTTAAGAGTGTTCAACACAGCTTATGAGTATTGATGAGTAAATGTGAGGTAAGATAAATGTGGAATTAAATATACTGTTTCTTTAAAATGTGATGAGTGTCAAAGTACCTGAAATGATTGGCCAAGATACATCTCCTTGAAAGCCTGAAGGAACTTTAAGATAAAAATATTTAAAATTCAGCATTTGCTGTAATCGGCAGGTTTATCTAGAAAAAATGAAATTAAATATAGACCTTTCAGCTGAACAGGAGCAATGAGTTTATTTCCACAATAAACTCACATGGTTGTATGTTGAATGAACAAAAAGTTCAGCAATTCATTGGAGAATTAGTGGGGTGATAGGCATAAGGCAGATAGCAAAAACGTGACAGAGAGTAATACAGCCAATTTTACATCCAGCTTCCAAACCGTTAAAACTGAATTATGTTAGCTCATTGTGGAGCTTTGCTACACAGTCACATGCAATTTTTCTAATTCTTCTGTTGCAGCTTTGCCAATACAAAAGCAATTCAAGAAAGATCCAGTTTTGCTGTTGCCAACGTTGAGTGATGTTTCGACATGCTTAGGGATTTCAGAGTGTTTTGAGAACTCTGTATTCTTAGGAGAGGAAAAAAATCTGTAATGGGTTTCTCACATTGTTTAGAACATCCTGTGGATAATCTCTTGGAAATACAGAAATTGTAAGAGAGGAAAATCAAAGCACATTGTTTCTATATTAAGAAAAGAGAGAGATTTAAGTTTTATTTTAAAAAATTCAGAGAATCTGGGTACCTAGAAGCCATTCTGCACTTCAGGAGGATGTGTAATTTTCCAAAATTGTTTTCTTAATTGAGCCACTAATTAATAATTTCTGAAAATTACTAGGACAGATTTTTTAAAAAACTATTTAGATGTTTAAAGACAGAAGCAGACAGCTGCTGAGCTGAACAAATACAAAGGACCTACCTGCCACCAAAGTCTGTGAATTACATCTTATGTGACCTCCAGGACTAAGATGATTTCCAGGAAGGGAAACTCTATTGCTGTATCTACTTGTGCCACCTCTGTAGCTGAACAGTTTTCACTAAGTTTTATGCTTCTGAGTTACATTTGAAAATGTCTTGGTAATGTCTTGTGTATGTATTCAGTAATCTGAATGTAGACACTGAAAACCTTAACCTGAGTCCTCTTCCAAAGCAGCTTGCTAGAATGAGAAATTCTCTAGGAATTACCCCAGCTAAGGAAGCAGGAAGGCAGAAGAACAAAATTCTTCCTGTGGTTGTTTTATTACTTGGTCCTGATTACTCAGAAGAAGGGTAGGGAGAGAAGGAAGGGAGGATGGATGTTAAAATACACACTATATGTAGGAACTACCTTCTTGCAGGTAAAGATCAGGGGAGAAGCACTAGGAGTATTTAGTTGAATCTGATTAAGTTTACATCTCAAAATATGCTGAAAGATGTCACAGGTCTCATTAAATATTTGAATATAGATAGCTTTTCTCATTTGAAGTGAGTTGCCTCTTTCCAAGAAATGTAGACAAGCTGAATATTTTATTTTATGACTTTTGCACCCTTTTATATTTATGTATCTACCTATGATTACCTGTCACTGAAGATCTTTATTTCATTAAGCATTCCATATATGGCACTGAGGCCACCTCAATGGCAGAAAAAACATGGCCAAGAAAAAAGTAGTCCAGGCAGTTATATGTTCTCCTCCTTGTCCTTGTAGGGAGGAAGAACTTATAATTTCTGCCAAAGGTCTAAGTTCTGCCTTGAAAGCAAAATTCATAGCAAAATTTTCAGAAGTCTAATTGACTTTATATTAGAAGTCCTCTTTTGTAGGAAACTTGGATATTTGGCAGTCAATGAGGTTAAACTTATAAGTACTTTTGAAAGTGGGTACTCCTTCTTTTTCTTTTCATGTTCGAAAGATATTTGCACTTCACTGAAGTAGTTCTTCCCTTCATCCATCTGAAAATGACACACAGTACTAGACTCAAAGCAGAGTTTTCTCAATTACGGGCCGAAGTTTGCGCACACATAGAATGCAGGTAGTTTTTCCAAACAAAGTGCTACCACAGAGAATCTCTGATAATGTTTCCCTGCCCTACATGATGCTTATACAAATATTTTCTTTTTTTCTTTTTTTTTTTTTTTTTGGTGGGTCCTTTGACACACCTATTGGAAAATGTTTAGCTGATAGATGAGTTTATTTGCCAAAGGAATTTTGAAGACCGAGAACATTTGAAGAGGGAGACCTTGAGTCACTGAGACAGAACTGATCTGTCTTGTAACTTTATTCAGAATTTCACAATCCTTGCTAAACTGCAAGATAAGGGCCAAAGGCAACAAACCAGCAGGAGCCAACTCAGAATGTGCCAAAGTTCATAGAACGGTTGCTTCAGGCTGAAGTTTGTTGACCCTTAATCACTCGGGGTCATCAGCGGTTCTGCTGCAGGGCCCTGCAGAACGTGAGTCCGATCAGATCTCCCGCTGCTGCTGTCCAGGCTACCGGTAGGGCAGAGTGAAAGCTGGGATACATGAATTCCAAGGCAGCATTTCATGAGTGTCTGCCTGTCAGCATGCTCTTTTGGACTACCATCCCTGTGTAACGCATGTGTTTTCTAATTCTAAACTTCCTTAATCTCTTGCAAATGGTGTAGTGGAGTTAATCACAGCACAGGCAAAAGATTCCTTCCAGTTAGCATACCTTTTACGCTTTCAGTACTGTGTTTTGTCATTGACTGATATTAGTGTAAGCACGTACTAACACAGTTTAAGTTTTAAATCATTTTTTGTTAAGTCACAGTGATAACATTGTTGAGAAATGCCCTTTTCCTGTCAAGTCTCCTTTGACTATTCATACTACCTTTAATGACCAGGTTGCAATGAGTATGGTAGACTGCTGTAAAGTAATAGTGTGAAAGATTGTAGGGAATTAAATGGCATTTCAGACACTAATCTTGCAACAAATTCAGCGTGTAAGCATGCACTGACAAAAACATACTTCAGTCTTGCAGTCTATGATGTACAGAGTAGTAGCTACTAAGGAATATCAACTAATTTAACAATGATGCCATTCATGATATAATAAAACCTTTAATGCATGTTTATATGGGCTCTATCATACATTTGGGCAGCTCACAAATTTTTACAAAAATAATCTTTATGACAATGATAGAACTTTAGAAAATATCTAATTCCTACAAGCTAGAGGCATTTGAGTATAGTCCATCCAGCACATAACATACATAAAAATGTTTTGAAAATTCTTCCACTGTCTTCAAAAGCTCTAGAATTGTCAGTGTTTCTCGTAATCCTCTTGTATATGAAAGGGGCAAAAGAGAGAGGAGGCATAAGGGCATATTGGTCTCTGGAGCAGTGTGTGCCGCAGGGGCTGAGTGTTTGGGAATCTTCAGAACTGGATGATCCTCTTTGAGAGGAAACAGTTCATGTTTCACTACAAATGAAAAGATGAAACAGTTAATGAAGAAAATACTCTGGTCATTGCTATGACTTTTAGCAATATCAAAAAAGGAAATGAACATACCTTTGGAAAGAATCTGTAAGCACTACTGCATTTTTTAAAGAGAAAATATTCTAGATCAAAAATATTCTAAATTCTGTATATGTTTAGGATTATGAGATCCTAGATGCTTCAGAAAAATACTCATAGGGTAACATTCACAATTGCAGGTAAAGCTGGAATACGGGAGACTGAATTCCTTCAGGCTTTTCCTCATAAGGACCCTTCTCACATACATCAGCAAAGCTATCTCATTGGCTGTCCCAAGTGCTTTCTGTAGTGTACTCTTTTGCTGGGGTATCTGAAAAAGTTCGATATCAGTCAAGATCCCAGTGTTCCCAGGCTACTTAAAACATTATTTATATGACACAAATGATCATTTTCCTTGTACTCCCACATCAGTCTGCATGAGGATCCTTGCTTTATACTGGTTGCATTCCTTCTGGTGTATGGGTAATTCTTCTGCCCTGTTCGTACAGGATCTTGCACAATGAGGTTGTGGTCCAAGTCTGTGGCTTTTGAGTGCTTCAGCAATACAAATAATGTTGTCACCACTTAAAAATAGGTTTGTGAAGTGTAAGCATGTCTGATCTTGATGAGAATGAAAGCAAAAATACAAGCAGGCTACCAATATCACCATTATTTTTTAAATTGCTGCAAGTATGCTGTTTCATTTCAGTAACAGTCCTATTTCAAGAAGTTTTCAGTCTAAAGACCAAGGTAAGACAGTTCACGTTAGGAGACAGACAAAAAAATTGTAGAATTATTAGTGAGTAAAACATTTTTTAAAACATTTTCTCATTATCTTATCTTCAAATAAAAATGGGCTAGGGACAGCATTTGATGCTTATAAGTCTTTGGGAAAATAATAGTTCAAAGGAATCTGAATGATTGACTGTAGTTGGTAAACTGGGATTGAAAATTCATTCTATACCTATAGAGAAAGACATGAATAAGCCAGCAGACAAGGCATCTGTGAGCATGTTTGTCATCCAGGAAAGAAGGCATACGGGAGAAAGAAAAAAATCAGTGGGGTAAAAATCTGTCAGAGTAAAGATCAGAAGCAGGGAATGAAAGAATAGCAATGAAGATACTAATTTGGACTGTGTTAGGTAAAATATGGAGATGATGACTGATAATTGCCATCTGAAATTGGGGGGTGTTGACTATCTCGACAAATGAAGATGAAAAGTTTCAGACAATAAATAAAAAATAATTTGTATTTTGAAATATGGAAATTGTAGGAACACATGCAATACATAAGTATGATAGGAAAGTGTAAATTAAGAATTAAGTAGGATGTTTAAATACAAGACTATTTTTATTGATACAAAATGGACTGAAGAATTTAAAAAAAAAAAAAGCCTGCACATATTTTTTTCTAGTTTGATTTTTTCTTTTTAAAGATTCTCTCTCTCCTAGCTATTAAAGAGTGGCTTTTTATCATTAATCTGTGTGATTAAATTATATTTTTATCTTCTTCAAAAACCACACATCATTGTCATCTACTAGCAGATAATCTTTAAGATTTACTGGAAAAAAACTGGCATGTTATTGCATTCCCTGCTGTCTTGTGGTCTGACAGTATTATTAGCCAATTCTAACCAAAAAACACCATCAGTATCACCTTCCAAAACGAGAAAGGGACTCAGTTCTTCCAACCAGTAAATCACCATCCTGTGTGAATCCATGTGGAATATGCAACTTATTCCATAAAACTCATGGGAAATTCTTTCCTATTTCCTGTTGAGTTCTGTGTGGTTATCTGACGTTCCCACAGAAGCCATATGAGCTATTAAATCTCTCCTTATTGTTTTCACTGAAGTTCTAGTAGCTTAGCTCCTCAAACTAGTAATTACGCTGTTACTATGTATTTGTCTCATGGGCTGTGTATGTGCATGTAGGAAGTTCCCACTGTTGCAAGCATCAGTGCAGGTCAGCTATAAAGTTCAGCAGTGGGAGCTCTGGTGTTTAGCAAGCATTTCTATTTCCACGACTGCATCGAACTGATCTGCTCTGACTGTCAGATTCTGGATACCCTGGAACTGACTCTCACTCAGCTGAGCAAGTGTTTTCCCAAATAGTGCAGTTGTCCTTCCATTAAAAGGCAGTACATGAGGAAAATTATACCAGTTCCGCCTGTGACTCTTCCAAGTCTTGGCCCAATCAGCTGTTAATTAAAACTGTACCAATCCCACTGTGTTAAAGAGCTGTGTTCTTCACCTACAGGATGAATTAATCTAAATGAGAGAGACTAGCAGAGTATTTCATTCTAGTATTCCCACTCTACTGCCTATTTTATTTTGGACTAAAGTAATTTTAAAAGATTTTGGTAATTTCATTTACAGGTAATAGGTAAGTTGTTCACCACAAAGTCTGTATAACACATACAAAACAATTCCATGTAATAAGGTCTTAAATTACTTCAAGAAAATTATTTTCAAGCATTGCCATACTGAGTCAAATAAGAAATAAATTGGTTATCATAAGCTGCATCATGTTAGAAGGCATTTTAAACAGAGGTTGAAGATTCTTTTTAACATAGCTCCTCTAACTAAACACTACAGGATACATCAAAAGTCTTATCCCCTTCTAATCTACTCTTGTTACTGGGGGACGAGTGGATGATAATTGTTTTCTGACTCCTTTCTATAGCTGGCAGCAGGACATGGGCTTTGTCTTATCGTTGGATTTGTGAGTTAGGTGACAGAAGGTTTTCTGAGCATGAGGCAGCTCAACAGTTCACCTCCTCCCCCCATGACATACAACGTGACACAGGCATGACATGACCCTTATTTGAAGGGGTACATTCAGTTGATTTCCAGCTACCAAGTCTCTCAAACTTTATTTCAGTAGCAGTTTGTAAAACTGACTGGATGAGTAAAGCATCTAGTGAAGGTGAGGTGAGTTTGAATTGACCAAAGAAACATCAATTGCCTTAGCATTTGCAGTCAGAAAAGATCAGGGAAAAAGATATTTAGTGATCTAGGACCCAGTTCAGTGCTTGCCAAAGTTGAGGAAGGCTTCCCATTGATTTCTCTTAAGTTTAATTACCAAAATTCCTGTGGTAGAGCTGTAATAGTGTTCAGGGTTTTACATGGGATCATGCTCAGTGATTACTCCTGGAAAAGTTCATTTATCCACAGGTAATTCAAATTAAATAAGTACTCACACATGGAATTGGGGTTAATTTTATCACTTCAGGAGAAGTGAATACTTTTATAGCATATCCTATCTTCCATTCCTGGTAAGCACTTAGGAATCAGCCCAAAGGATAAAGAGTGGTTTGATAACTGTATTTAGGAATGTAGAAAAGATATCTAAGAGTGGACAGCTTTTAAGTCTTGCCAGCAAAAGCGTAAGAAGATTCATTTGCCACAGAACGCAGTTAAAGTTCAACCTTGCAATAACATTCACTTTCATAGCAAGATAGTTAATTGTTACATGGCTTACTAGAAAAGGTCGCAGAAGGGAATCATTTTAAGTCTTTAAAATAAATCAGGTTAATACCTAGGTAACAAGGGGATCCATCCTTCCTGCTTGTCTTTGGAAAGGTGTGACATGGTTGCAGAGGTCTCTCTTGTTCCAATAGTTCCCGTGCACAATCATTTCTTTCCTAGATTATCGGAAGATCGAGATTTTTCCTGAATCAGTGTGCCTGCAACTTTCTTGCTCCTGAATCAGTATGCCTGCAACTTTCTTGCTTTAGTTTTTCAGCAAAATAAGAACTAAAATAGAACCTCACTCTTGATTTCATCACCTCTAGGCATCAGAACAGAATGATTATCCCTGGCTCGTATACTTTTCTCTGAAGGATTCATCACAAATGGAGATAGTATACAGAGCAGAGACGACCAGTGATGTTATGGAGACTCTCTTCTCTCCTGTTTAGCTTATAGTCTCAGTACTAAAGCAATCTTTAAGAGGACTCTCCAGACAAAACTGGCAGAAATACTGATTTTTTTTTCCCGTCATCATAATGTCCTAAATGTAGGGTACGGCGTTCGGAAGATCTTGCGATGTCACGGAAAGGTAGAAGGCTAGTCGTCACCTCCCTGTGACGTATCAGTAATCCCACCTACCGTTGTTAGTATAAAAGGAATTAACTGCACAATAAAAGACGGAGTTGAAGCTCACACCATGTGTGTTATCTGTCTCTTCCTTGGTCCGGGCCGACCAGTAATCTAATCACTGCACCTTGATATGTAGCAATGCTACACCTAAACAATTTTTTTTTCTATCTGGTTTATTTAAATTAATCTACTAAATTAATTTACTGCCAAACACTTATGACCTACAGCCTGAATCTATCCTGAACATTTTAGTCTCCTGAACATTACTTATTTGAACTGGATGATAGATAATTGCCTACAAGACACAGAGATCAGACTAGCTGTTCTGTTCTACTTTGTTACATGGAATTTCTGTGATATTGGATCCAGGTTCATAAAAGCTGAAAATACTCAGGTGGAAATTTTGAGCTGTCTAATTAAAAAAAAAAGAACAAGACCAAAAAAAGAAAACCTTGGAGAAAAGATAACTACATTATTGAAATTCTTGAACTTCTAGAATACTTAAGTATGATAAACAACTTGCGAAAGAAATAGGAATAACAGCGAGTAACAATTTTCAGTACTTTGTAATTAGTGATGGTCTTAACAGAATTTAACTTCTATCAGAACACTGAGATTTTCAACAGCAGCCAGAAATCTGTAGCTGCAGCAACTTTTGTATAGCTTCATATCAGAGAACAGAGTTCTAGAAGATAGAAGCTATCTGTAAGTGCACTTTATAGTAATGAAGTACTAAAGCAATCTCTTGTGACATATTTTCCTTAGCCTCACCTTCCTAATAACTTATTTGTGGAATTTTTAGCATAAGAGAAAAAAAAATCAGGAAACTTGCTGCAGCATATTTGTTTGTATGCCAAGCTTTTTCCTACATATACACAAACAAGTTCTAATTTTCTCTAGAACTAGATAAATGGATGCTTCTAGTGCCAGTATTTCAGGACTGCACTGGGTTAGTGTGAGTCAGTTAGGAATATTCAGGTTTCATAAGACACATACCAATCAGGAGAGCGAGTGCCGAAATATATGGTATTTTGTGTAGAGTTTATTAAGCCGAGAGTTTGGATTATTTAGCCCTGTTCAAATGTAGCTTTGAAAGTATGTGCACTTGTAAATGCTGTCATATTCTCACAAACATAGATTGAGTTTGCTCAGACCACTTGGAAACCAATGAAAATTTGTTATTACTATTTATGGCAACACCATCTCCTTCTGCTGCTATTATTTGTTTTCTTGATGTCTGTGGAAAGTACTTCATGACAATCTGTCATATATCTGCAGCATCTGTAAAGGTATGCTTTAAGCCAACATCTTTTTCCTGCTTGGATTTCAAGTTTGAATTGAATCTTATCTTCTATCCTATACTTCCATCCTATACTTCTGTCTCGAGAGACATAGCAAGGTTTTGCAACTTGCTTCACACACAGAGTATTCCTTCCTTGTCAAGTTCAGCATGCAAACATTGAGTTTGGAAGGTCTCAAGTACATGGGTGGTCAAGGGTACTGCATTCTTCTATTCTTTCCAATGAAAAACAGGCACTGGTAGAAGTATTGGTACAGTGTTGTTGTTTTGCTTGTTGGTTGGGTGTTTTATTTTCACTAAGCCATATTTCTTCTTACTTTGCTGCCAAGACACAAGAAAGAAATTGTTTTTTTAAGAAAGCCATCTACCCTTCCTGTGGCAACTATGTATTTTAAATTTACATACAAAACTAAGGACTAATGTGGGTGGAATTAAAATTTTATATTTATCCTACTCGTGTAATTCTTTTCACAAAATCTTTTTCATGTGAAATACAGCTATTTTGTCAGAAATCTGCTCTGCCAGTCTGCAGACTGTCTGCTTTCAAAAAAACACCTACTCTTTTCATATGGTGAAATGGAATTTGTGGCTTTCTACAGTTCTTTGCACTATCATTAATGGTCAGGAATATTTTTAAATGCTTGTGAAATATTGGTTCTAGGAGAGTTGAGTGTGAACATAAGATGTCAGTCAAAAGTGTTTCTGCAGAACATGTTTCATACTTGTAACAGTCCCTTTTAACTAAAATATGGAATAATTCAAACTCTCCTCAGGGGACTGGTATTGGTATGAAAGCCAAGAGTGTACTTGGACTCTTGTGTGCTGTTTCCCTCTGGAAAGTTTTGAAAGCTTAGAAACTGTGAACTACATTTTTGTAATATGCCACACAAAGTTTGGGAAAGTTGGAACAATTCAGAAAGAAACTGTACTATTAGGGCATGATCCTGGGGAAATACAGAAAATGACCAGCACTTCACAGAATTGGACCCACTTACTACTCCAAGGATCTGCAGTGCATCTGTCTGCAAGCCTGAGTGAGATTTTCATGGGAATAGCGTGGGAACACAGACATTGATGAGACACTTCTTTGCTTAGAGCCTGCAGAAACCAAAAATAAAATTCAGAACAAAATAAATAAATAAAGTGATCCTGAAAGAAGACCAATTTTAGAACTTCTGGAAAAGGAAGGAGCTTAAAAGGGCTGTCTTCATAGCAAATGTAGCAATTAGTAAAAAAATTTTATATAAAGCCTGGCTTTTAATAGTAGATTTTATTATCTTTTATGCATATCCATATATGCACACACAGAACTGCACCTTTTAAAAAGGAAATGGACACAGCATAGACAGGAAGATTATGAGTCAGGCAGCATCAACCTGAGCCTTTGCTTACTGGAGTAATTGGCAAAGTTCCTACTGACTTTAGCAGAATTGTGCTCTGTATCAGTAACAATTTTTTTTTTCCATGAACTAGAAATATATCATCTATAGAAAATAATAATGTTTTGAACTTATGTTAGATAAATGAATGGCAATATTGAATATCTCTGACTTTTAAGGGTCCCATAAAAGGAGTATATTAAAAAAAGGTTTTTCAGACAGAGCATATCCTTCACCAGCTATGCTTAGCCATTGTTTGAATAGAAAATTATTATACCTGTTAATTAAGATTAAAAATGCAGTGTCATTTTTATGATGTAAGGAGCTGTGTCTATTTTAACACCCACTGATTCTAACAATCAAAATCTTAGAAACAAGTGGGCTAAAATACAGAACTTCTTACTGGAATATATTTTGATATCAGAATCCAAGCTACAGAAATACATAGCATGCTAGATGATTTACAGTTAAAAACCTTAGCAATTTTAAGAAAAAAGTGTGTATATGTTCAAAAGTTAAGATTGATCGATTTGTTATGTGTTGATCTTGTAACATACTACACTTTTATACATAATGCATAGAAAACTTTATCACAGAACAATCAGAAATCATTGTAGAATTTTTTTCTAGGTGCTTGAAAGCCTCCAAACATACCATTTAATGGTAAAGCATTATTATTTACATTTTAAAGACAACAAAAATTAGGTGTTTGTAATATTTGTAACTAGCACAAAGATTGTCCAACTAGTATTCTTGTTCTAATACCAGACCATGACTATCCCCAGTGGTCTTATTCTAAGGAAAGTAATAGCTAGCCTGTCATCTTAACCATGCAGTGAGCTCATCCTAACTTTAACCTGCAGCATATATGACTGAACCTTAAGGTGGTGAATGGAACGCAGAATCCCCTGCAGTCAATTGCAAAACACCCCTCCTTCCTCCCAGGCTTTTGAAATATGTCGGCAGCATGAGCAAAACTTCACAGATGTAAGAGTACTTCTATTGGTTTCTGGATTTTTATGACATCAAAGATCCTATCTTGACAGATAGTACCTGGGAATAAAATGGGATTACTGCACAGAGATGGAAGATGTGTAGCATGTGTGTTGTCTGTGCCGGTGTCTGTCCATGTGAGTACATACTATGAAATGTTAGCTCAGGCATTACTGAGTTAAGCAAGGTGTTGCAAGACCCTAAAGAAATGTAATAGGAAATAGTCATATCACAGACCTGGAGTAGCGCTCTTACTGGTAATACTTCCAGCTGAGGAAAGTATATGGCAGATGAAATGTGTATTTCTCTGGTTTATTAACTGTACCAGAGGAACCAATCTTTTGGTTATATGAGCAAAGGAAATTTGATACTCAGTTTGACCAGAGTTTAGATATTAAAGTAGAAATGGTTATAGTTGGGGGTTTTTTTCTCAAACAGAAAAGGGGGATTTAGTTACAAGCATTTTAGCATAAAACAGCTGTGCAGATTAATGTTTTGTTTTCCGGAGAGGTTTTTCAAGGGCTTGGGGTATTTTTTAGAACTTTCATTGTTGTATTTGGATTAAAAAAACTACTTTGCGTCATTTCCTTAGGCCCTTTTAGGAGTCAAACTCCTGTTTCATTTCCCAGTGATAAAGAAACTCATCTTTACTTGTTACATATTTTCATTTCTTTTTTCTGTCTTCTGGAAAAAAAGGGAGTTGTTTTCATATAAGCAATATCTTTCCAACTTTTTTTTTAAATCAATTATCTTGAAAGAAACAGAAGTTCTTGAATGAACTAAAAAGCAAGTTTTCTTACTTTTTCACCCAAAAGATATCTTTTTGTTTTACTGCATCTATCTGTCACCCACAACCTTGACAAGTGCTTAAAGGTTAGCACACTACATATGCAGAGAGCGCTCAGAACTCATTTCATTTCAGCTCTCTTTCTCTTGGATGACCTAGAGAAATACTGACTTAGTGAGGTCACAGTAATGGTGTTTGGTGATTTTTAAGCTCACACTCGCTACACATGTATGTTGGAGCAGGAACAAACAGATTCCAAGAATATGGTCAATTAAGCAAATGAGATCCAGATAGCATATTTTAGTGTTTATTCCCTACCTCCTCCTGCTACCCAAGGCAAAGCCACTGTCTTTTTGCGTGCTTCTACTCCCTGCCATTTGTCTTCTCCTCATAAAAGTAAATAGGGTGGTTTATGTTAATCTGTATTGCTCTATGTTTTAGTAAACCAAGAAGAAACATGATAATTATCACATCTAGCAGACTTGGTGATAACCTACTGAAATGTATTAATTTGGCACTTACTCTCTTATGCTCACTCCTGCTACCTTCCAAAGTTAGATGCACTCTTTTCCACAAAAAAACACCCCACTGACTCTCCGAAACCTGTCACTGTTTCTGTCTGGCATGCTATACCCCTCCTCTCTCCATCATCTCATGATTAGCACCACTATTATGTGACTCTTCAGCTTCCTGAGTAAAGAACTACAATGTTCTGCAAAAAGTAAAGGTTTCATCATCATAGAAGAGATATAGCTTTTGTAGTAATTTATTCTTTTATGCCTGGAATAAAGCCCAAGATCAAGAGCCTCCCTGAGGATCTGCTTTTGATCCTTTCCCACCTGTTCCAACAAATGTAATATCACAGTGACTGAATTCACATGAGACTGTGAGCATAAAGATTTGTGCCAAAACATACATACCATGTTTTAAAAACTAGTTTCTTGGGTTTTGCTTTTTTATCTAGCAAGAGAACTCTAAACACTTGTAGCAGCCTGCTGCAGCTAACAATGGGAAGAGTAGCCAGCCGGGGTTAGCTGCAGAGATTCAAAAGAGCAAACTCACACAGGATCAGAGTGTTAGTAGGTGTCAATAGTTGCTGCCCTCCCAGTAGGTGTCAATAAGTTGATACAATGCTCTACACCTGATAATCTTTTTCAGAACGTAAAGCTGAACACAGTGAGGTCTTCCTTGACCAGCATAAATACCAATCCTTCATATATAATATTCAAGAAACTCAAATATTCTTTTATTGCTGCTAACCTCGGTGAGATCTGAATCCAGGAGACTAACATTAGTGGAATTCAAAAGTGTAGATGGCAATCAACCATTGGATTTGGACTGACCTCACAGAAACATTATTACAATCAGATTGCTCATTTACATATCCAGTCATTTGTATTGCTAACCTTTTCTCAGTTAGCTCATAAACACACAGCTTCTACATTATGACCAACTCTGGCACTTCCAACAATGAGATGACCTTCCTGATTTTCTTGTCTGCACCCTTCAAAATTGGTAAGAGTGGCTTGCTTTTCTTGGGATGAAGGGTAAAAGGCTCCTTTGTTTTCCTTGAGGTAGCTAAGGAAAGACAGGAATGGTATGATTTTGTTGGTTTTAATTTCCCCTTTTATGCTGTGAGTAGGTGCTCAAAGGTATTTGGTAACTTAGAGTCATCATGTAAAAAATTTTACTTTCTATTATCACATAATTGAAATAATTTTTTATTTACATGAAACATGGATTTATTCTAAGGTTGTAAGTATTATATATAAGGAGATGATAAAAGACTGAAATCACCTGGGATTCCTGTCAGCCATGTAGAAGCATTCCCCAGATGTAAGGGTTTTAAGGCAAAATCACGTTTGTAGACATTACATGATGTTGAAACAAATGGGAAACATGAGACTTTAATTATCTTTTACTGCAGCCTTATAGAGCTGGGTGCCCTCTGGTTCTCAAGTAGTTCAGCTTTGCCAATGTTTCAGGGTTTATTGATGCGTTTGTTATTGTAAAAGGTTTTATAAGATAAACATTAGCTAAACAAATGACTTCTGAGCTTGGGAAAAAGCTCTCTATGTGTAAATGAACCCTAATAGAACCTCTGGTGATTGATGAAAAGCATGACCACTCTTGGGGCTGCTCCAGTTCTAGAGGTAGTGTGTCACATCTCAGCTTTGGTGTTAACACTCAAGTTATGTATCTCTTCCCTAAAGAAAACATATGTTTGGTGGAACTGGAGGAAGCACAGGTTTTGTTATTACCAAAATCTATACAAATGTTCCTTAACATTGAACTAAAATTTAACTGACCCCCCTTACAAGTACTGTATGACCACCCTTACAAGTACTGTATGACCACCCTAGTAATTCAAAAGCAGCTCAAGTGAAAATAGAGTTCCTTATCTGGTGAACTCCTAGGAAGTATCAAAAATAAGTTTATTTTATGCATTTGTTTTTATTCCAAGTTAAGCCCTGATATGCAAATAAACTGAGGTCTAACAATTGTTAATTTAAAAAAAAAAAAAAATTATGTTTCACAAAATGCATGATGGTAACTCTCAGGATATTCAGGAACTTGCAGCTGCTGCTCTGAAGACTTCAGCATCCCTAAATAGAAGGGAGTTAATTCTATATTATGGCAAAATTCTACTTAATGGTCTGGACAAGCTGCAGACAGGCTGTTGTCTTATCTATCGTATAAACCAGCTGTATGTGGTCCTGACAGATTTCAGAGCATTGGGAACTTACCCTGATCTATGGAAAGTCTATAATAACACCAAATAGAGCACAAGACAATTATCCTGCATCTTTGTTTTGCGTTTCCAATCCAGCAAGAGTCACACTCTGCCAGCTGAATGACGAAGACGCAGGAAGTTACTAGACCACCCCAAGTGCAGGCTCTTGGCAAGTGCCTCGTGGAAGGAGAACTGCCAGCCATCCAGCACTAACTAGAAGGGGTCTCTGTGCATGACCTCAGTGGCATAAAGAGGCTCAAGCAAACAGAAATATCTAGTCAGAAAACAAAGTAGTTGGGGAGAGGCATACAACTGGCTGGAGGAGAACATATGCAGGCAAGCATACAGCTTTGTACTTCCACTAGAACTAAATTCATAGTGTTGTCGTAAACTTAGCGGAGACCTCTGAATGTGACATTAATTTCTTTTTAAAATTGAGTTAATTGATGCAGCTTTATTGTTGTGGGGATTTTAATTGCCTTCTGCTCTACTTTTAGTAATTGCAATCTTCAGTGAAATGAAAGACCTCAAAGAAGAAAGACCTTGCTAAATTCCCCTTCTAAAGCTGGTCTGTCGTGAAAGTTGATGGTTTTGATTTTTCTCTTTCCTTATCCAGGTGAAAAAAAAAAAAAAATCAAAATTGTAAAAATTGTGGAGAACTGAAAGCTTAGTTTAAAACCTGACAGGTTTAATAAATTAATGTTTTGTAAATAATTCTGAATTATAAACTAATGATTCTTGGTTTTTCTTCTACGTTATTGTTATGATTTCAGATCAATGTTAATACCAAAAGATTACTTTACTTTAAATTTTATAGTATTTCCAAAAGGGTTTTCTAAATGTTTACTCTCTTAATCTGATTCATTAACAGGAAAGGCTTTGGTTTCAAAGAACAAAAATTTCTGGTAGAGATATTTATTCAATATTTTGTTGTAATGGGGATATAACTGAGGAAATTTCTCGTTATGGACTGCAATATTTCCCTAATTTCAAACCATCTGAATGATTGTGGATTTTTTTCTTCTGTAAAATAACCCAGTTAATTTTAACTACTACTTATCCAAATTAAGAAAACTGGAGCGTACCTTCTAAATAAAATAAAATGTCTATTTAAAGACTCCCAATGATACAGAACATGCACTGTTTGATGAGAAATTATGTAATGCTTAAAATTTGGTTTCTGTCTGAGCGTTGTGGACCTCAGTTTTCAGGTACAAGATTGCTCTTATTTACTGGAATAGAGAGTTCTCTGTCATTCGATTCATTAGTCCTTCCTTGGTAATTGTATATTGTGTTGATATTACCTCCTTTCTTTCTTGTCAGAAGTTCAGTAGATAGCTCTTCTTTAGAGGATTTTAGATTTTTGTGTGTTTTGATGGTTTAAGTAGAAAGAAGACAACAGAGATATATTTCGATCTACATAGTGGTTTCTGGTCTTAAAATCAATGACCCTAATTAAAAACTAAATATAACATTCATTTTTATGTTTGCAAGCTTTGGAGGTTGGTCTCTTCTGCTCCTAATGCAATATAAAGCTTCCATTTTTTAGAACAGAAAGATGGATTTGGTCCTGAAGCAAATCATTTCAGTGAAAAACACAATTCTTACTAACCCTGTTTTGCATCAAAAAAGCATCCACAAAGGTGAGAATTTAGGCCATGATTTTAATTGCAGGAATAAGAGGTGATTACCATAAAAGCACTTCCAAAAATAAGGTAGGGGATTTAGAACAGCCTGAGCTCAGCAATTGTGAGTCACCTGGTCACAATTACTATGAAGGCTGGATTTTCCCTTTCCAGTCAAATCCCAGTATGCTAACGTTTACCCTGGAGTTTTCCCTTCACCCTGGACAGTAGAAGATATTATCTCCACAGGCAAAATTGTAGAGAAATGCTTGCAAATCAAGATGTATCAGATCATTAGCAAGGAAATTTCCCAGCATGTCTATTCAAATGCATATCTGAAAAAAGACCGAATAGCTGACAGCCTTCTATGATGGAAGAGCTTTGTAGAATATCTATCATGCTTGGACGGCAGTATTGAAAATGTGATTCACATAATGCCAAATGCACTTTATCTTCTGTAATCCAAAAAAAAAAAGCAGAACCATTATTCTGGGGAAAAAATGTGCATTTAATGGCTTTAAAATAAAGACGCTGTATCTTGTTTGCAAAATTGAAATATAGACTCACTCCAACTGGTTTATGAGATACTACAAAAATAAATAGATGTCATTAGATCCTTATTTCAGAAATTGTATGTTACATGCTCCTCTACAGTAACTTGCCAGTTACTGTAGTTACAAACCTTTGCCGTCTAGTGTGGCCCTTTGCAGACAAGTCAGTCATGATAGAGCTGTTCGTGTTATGTGAGTGCAAGGAAACAAAAAGATAGCTAGTTTAATTTTATTCACAATGGTTTTGTCTGCAGGTTTGGAATCAGTATTAAAAAAAAAATATAGCTTCGCCCTACAGTTAAGGGAGAGCCAACGTTCAGGTCAGACTGGATGTGCTTCAGCTTTTTACAATGGCAGTCTTGCAGCTCAGCGTACCCTCATCGCTGCTCCCAAATGCACTCTGTCTTCTTTGCAACTTTAAAGAAAAATGTCCAGTATAGCATTTTACATGCACTTTACAGTCATATTTGCAGGTATAATATATTTACAGGGAATCAGTTGCAACACAGTAAGGATACATACAAAAATTTTCAATATGACATTTCAAGTAAGATTTGTATAGGTTAAAAATCACATTCTCTAATTTAAAAGTAAATCCTGAGTATATTTCAGCAACGGTCTGATAGGGATTTTCCCTTTTTTTTTTTTTTTTTTTTCTTCCCCTCTTTTATTTCTTGGTGCTGCTAAAAGTGCATATCATTAAAAATATAGAGGAGCCTGACTTTGGGGAGTGTTTGTGAAATCTGTGAAGAGGGTGTAAGGAGGGCGTGTGCCTGCTTTTTTTAAAAACACATGTGACCTGATCATGTGGAAATTGTTAGTCCAGTTCTTCAGTTCTGTGAGGAGAGTGAGAAATAATGTGAAGTTACAGTGAACCCATCTGGCCAAGCAGGAAAATCCAGTTTAATTGCTCCATTGCCAGAAATGTTAAATCACTTCCTGGGAATGCAATTCATTTGGAACATATGGAACTTGTTGGAAGAAGGTCTCCAGTGAATTCAAAACTGTACTGGAGATGAGAGCATTTCTCATAAGTAACAATCATGTTTTCCCACTAGGCAGCATGTAAGCAGTATGGGTAGCTGTATTAATGAAAAACTAAACCAATAGTAGGACCGTCTGAGATCTTGTTGAACAAGATTTGCTCGTGGTTTACTTTATTGTAAATTTTCAAGAAATACTATGTTCATTTAGGATTTTTTTTCTCAGCTTTTAAGCAGCAATAGAACATTCTGACAAAATTTTTAGCTCATTTTACATCTTGATTCAGCAAAATTACACTCTGCTTAGGAAACGGACATATTTCAAAGTACTGTCCAAGATGTCTTTGTACTTTGTGGCTAAAGAGGGTAGTTTTGGGGAGTGTTTTTTTGTTTGGCTTGGGTTTTTTTAATCAGGGACTTTACTATATATTTTAATGAAATAGTAAGATTTTTAATTTTTCTGTAAACTAAGCAAATCTAAACCTTTGACTAAAACCATGTATGAGTTCTCTTTAAAATGTAAGAATTAATGAGTAAGACTTACTTGTTTATATACATTATTTTAAGGAAAACCTCTTTCATAACTGTTACAATGGATTCAGAATTTATAAGTATGCTACAGTACCATGTTCTGAATCAAGCATTCATGTTATTTATAGTTTTTACAGTGAGAAGAATATTGATATTCTTTGGAAATATATGCTTCCTATTCTGTTCTAAAGAAAAGATTTTATTTTAATTAATTCAATGCTACTATAAGGGGGCATTTAGAGATAATTTCTTTTTTCATTTTTTACTTGGATTCACATGAATTTAAGAAAATATTTGGTTCTTGGAAAATGCTATACTTTTTTCTTGTGCATTTAATCAATAAGACCAGATTAGGGAAAATTAGTTGTTCTAATTTTAAAAGCACATGAAGGAAATGGAATGATGTTTTGCTGAAAAAAGTGGGCTAAGTCTGATATCAAGAAAAGTAAGGCAATAAACAGAAGTCTCTATATTTACATAATGCACTATGGGGGACCTGGAGTAGTGAAAAATGGTGGCGACAGGTAGTCACCACCATATGAGTTCCTTCTAATTATTCTAGGAAAACTCTGTGATGCTATCATTTTGAATGTATTTCTTTATCTCAGTGCTCTAGTATTATTTTTTTTTTCCCATGCATCTGACTTGATTTTAAAATTCTTACTTTTGGTAGTTTGTGTAATCCACATTGGTCTCTCTAGCATCAGTCTTAATGAATTGCTGCAAGATTACTACAGGAACGTAGGAAGTACTTTTATCTCCGAACCTCATTCTACCTTTAAATTTTCTGGAACTTATAGTCCTTCATCCTACTTAAGAGAAGTACTAATTTTGTGACTTGCACATCTGCCCTGAGGCATTATGGTTCTATGTATTTCCAGCTACAGTTTTTTACCTGGGCTAAACCCACTAAACAACTCTAACAACCTTTAAGACTACCATCTAACAAATTTACTAAAGTTTATGTTTGGTTGTAAATCTACATATTTTAGTGATCATCAGTTAGAAATATTGTGTATTTCCAGGAAATAACTTGAAGTGACAAATAGCAAGATTAACAATGTTTTAAAATTTGATATGCTAATATGAAAAAAAATCCGCACGCTGATGTGAATGATGACGGGAGCTGATTCAGAAGCATTCATTCAGGCCAAAGGCACTACCAGTGACTTGCATTGCAGTTATTGACAACATGATTAAAATCCATTTAAATCTGTCATAAAGCCATGAGAAAAATTATCTTCCCTGCTTGTCACTCTGTCATATCCCCATTGAGTCCTGTAACTCCTTCCCTCCCCATTCACTGAATCACTGCTGTTCATCTTGGCCTTGCATTTTAGACCTTACAAAGGCTGTCCCCATCAAAACGTTATCTCTTTTCCATGACACAGCTTATGGTTTCATTGCTAACACTGTTTGTTGCCACAACTCCACTCATCTCAATCTTGCCTTCTAAGCTTTTCTTAAAGGAACCCATCATACCTTCTTTGGGGTTTTTATGGCTAACAAAACTCAACATTAAAATGTAATAATAACCTGTCCCCATCTTTCCTTCTTTTGTCCTGACCCTTCCTTTCAATTTACACTAATGTTCCCTCATTCCTTTTTCTTCTTCTGTTTGGTTTTCTTTTCCTGTTTGTTTGTTTGTTTGTTTCTCACCTTCTCTTTACAACGTTCTCTCTTTACAAAGTTCCATCTCTCTCAAATGATAATAGTGAATCTGGCTGGGGGGGTTCTTATTTTCTTATTTTTCTTAGCCAGTGTAACCACTTAGGTCTGGGAAAGAGAAGAAAATTATATACTGGTTTTCAAAATTCCATCAATATTTTTTTTTAAATATATATGAGATACACTTTTTCTTTCTTTGCAACTGATACTTTGATTCATTTTGTGATTTTATTGTTTCGTTGGCATGTTAACTTTCTTCAGACTATAGAAGTTAATGCCTTTGTTGCATTACTGGAGCAAAATGGTGCTTCTTCTGAACAAATATGTGCTTGTAAAAAGCAAGGGAAATGCTTTTCAAGCAAGGGGCTGCTGTTGTTTTAATGTTAGTCTGATGGTACGACATTTTTGAATGTCAAACTCAAGCAACAGATATTTAACTAGTCAGAGTACAGGTGAAACAGAAAGAATCACAAAAGTATTCTTATGGGTATTACCAATCTGTAAGGTATTTATTAATATATATTGTCTAAGACATGTTCTATTTGAAATTTTATACAAAATATCGTCCAGGAAATGCTATAAAATACTATTTTATATAGCAGGACAAATCAAATCCTGAAATGAAATTTTCAAAGCCTATTTCAGGAACTCTATAGAAAGTCTGAAACTGGTTGTTTTGTGATTTCCGTCCATCACTCTCCTCTTTCTGTGAAATCTGCAGCAGGAAAATGCGCTGAACAAAGCTAGACTAACATGACTGAAAGGGATGTAAAATTGATACCTTAACTCACATGGCAACTCTGCATACATTGCATACGCAATCTGATTTCTCATCCAGCCTTTCTTACCTTTATTGTATCTGCACATTCTTTAATTCTGCTTATATGTATGCCATGTAAATTCCATTTTACTATTCATCCAAT